>NC_052158.1:14079917-14429016 GCF_902713615.1 Scyliorhinus canicula | reverse complement strand
GGGGAGAAGGAGAAGGATGGGATGGGATGGGATGGGGAGGAGAAGGAAGGGATGGGGAGGAGAAGGATGGGATGGGGAGGAGAAGGATGGGGTGGGGCAGAAGGATGGGATGGGGGGAGAAGGATGGGATGGGGGAGAAGGTTGGGATGGGGCTGAGAAGGATTGGATTGGGGAGAAGGATGGGATTGGGGGAGAAGGATGGGATTGGGGGAGAAGGATGGGATGGGGGGGGAGAAGGATGGGATGGGGGGAGAAGGATGGGATGGGGGGGAGAAGGATGGGATGGGAGAAGGATGGGATGGGGGGAGAAGGATGGGAGGGGGGATGGGATGGGATTGAGGGGGAAGGGATAAGATTTGAGGGAACAGGATGTGTTTGCCTGGGGGTACCCCAGGACCACCTCTGGGCTAATTATGTGAGAGCGCGCAAACCCCATCCAATAGCCAGTTTGCACAGCGCCCGAGGGAGCAGTGTCTTGGGCAATATGGATCCTGGAGCCAGACAAACTAGGCCCACCCTAATGTGTTCTGTGTCCATATAATTACCAGCCTTTCCCCATTAAATCCTGTTGTTACTACTGGAGTCCCCCAGCGTGTTTCCTGAGACACCACAGGATACGATTTGGGGGTGGGGGGGAATGGGATTGGACGATAGGATGGATTGAAGAGGATGGGATTGTGGGGTAGGGTTAGGGGAATGGGATTGGGGCATGGAGTTGGGTGGGTGGGATTGGTGGATAGGATTGGGACCCTGAGATTGGGGGGTTGGGATGGATTTGGGTGGATGGGATTGGAGATGTGGGATTGGGGATGGGATTGGGGAGATAGGATTGGGGGAATGGGATTGAGGGGTGGGATAGGTGAGATGGGATTGGAGGGATATTATGGGCAGATGGGATGCATGATGGGAGGGGAATGAGAGATGAACTTTGCCCCCCCCCCAACCCCATGAACCTTTGTTTCTGGTGTTCCTGCCACTACATGGTTGCAGATGGGGGTGGAGGTGGGAAAAAGTGTTTAGCATTGAGCATCCAACAATTTAAAAGGGGGACTTGCATAACGATAGCACTTTTCACGGTCTCAAAGCACTTTACAGCCCACAAAGTACTTCCCGAAGCATCCTCAATGCCATAGGGAAGCAGAGCAGCCAATCTGTGCACAGCAAGCTCCCACAGACAGCAAGGTGTCGATGACCAGATGTTCTAATCTTAGAGCTATCGATTGTGGGACAAATATTGGCCAGGGCGTCAGGGAGAACTGCCCCGCTCTTCTTTGAAATAGCACTGGGGGACCTTCCACAAACACGGCAGATGGGGCCTTCATTTAACATCTGGTCTGAAAGACAGCACTGCTGACAGCGCAGCACTCCCTCAGTACTGCACTGGAGTGTCAGTCTGGATTGTGTACGCTCAAACCCTCGAGCAGGACCTGAACGCACAACCCTGCGATTCAACGGCAAGTGTGCCACTTATTCAGCCACGGGGAACACCACAATGGGTGTAGGGCAGCTCCCTGATGACCCAGCTGGATATTTCCCGTGCACGATCATTCCTTTTTAACAATGGGAAGGACTATCCTACCTGTAAAGGGAGCTGATGGTGTAGTGGGAATGTCACTGAGCTGGTAACCCAGTGGCCCTGGCCTATGGGGACATAGGTTCAAATCCCACCACAGAAGCTGGTGGCATTTAAACAAACTACCAAATAAAATGGGTTGAAGGGGTATGGAGAAAGGGCTGGACGTGGAGTTAAGGCCAGGTTGAGATCAGCCATGTGTATTGAACGGTGGAGCAGGCTCAAGAGACTCCAAGTCCATGTGTTCTAAGAAAAAAACTACTCTGGCTGATTTCACCATCCAGCTCTCGGTCTGTAGCACTAGAGGTAACAGCGACCTAGGCACAAATATGGTGTTTGTGATCGATAAGGAGATTTCTTGATTAATATGAAGATCAGGGGTTATGGGAGAAGGCAGGAGAATGGGGATGACGAACATACCAGTCATGATCGAATTCTGGAGCAGACTTGATGGGCCGAATGGCCAAATTCTGCTCCTATATCTTATCTTAAAATCTGGAATTGCAAAACTCAGTGACTAGGTCTGGAAAATTCTGGGATTTTCCAGAGCCGTCAATGTGAACAGAGATTGCAATTGGCTACAGGAGAACTGGGACAGACTGGAAAATCTGGCTGAGGAAAATCCAGACAGGGGCCTGGAATATTTTGGCCGACAAAACTATCATCAATTATCATAAAAACTCATTTGGTTCACCCATGTCCTTTGGGGGGAGGAAACGCCTGCTCTGCATGGGACTCCAGAACCACAGCAAGTTGACGCTGAATTACCCTCTGGCTCTGGCAAGGCACGCAGTGTGAGGGCCAATGAGTGATGGGTAACAAATGCTGACCTGGCTAATGAAAGAATAAAGAGGAAAAATAAATAGAGCTGTAGTCTTGCCCAATCTCCAAGGGCAACGATTGGGATATTAAAGAGCCTCTAAACCTCCAGTTGTTGATGCTAATCTGTTCCGGGCCCTGTTCATGTCTCAGTATTCGTGGCTGGTGAGGCACATGTTCAAACAGTTCCCCTTCCTATTTCAAAACTCCAAGTCATGCAACCTACTGGCTATCTTCAACCGACCACAACAGAAACAGAGTGGCACAGTGGTTAGCTCTGCTGTCTCACAGCAGCAGGGACGTTAGTCAATTCCTGCCTTGGGTGACTGTCTGTGTGGACTTTGCACACTCTTCCTGTGTTGCAACAACCTGGTCTAGTGTGCGGTCAATTACAGACCCCGGAGTCCCAACACAAGTAAATTAACCAATAAATGTATAAGGTTTGCAGAATCTTTGGCCACTTGACTGCTCCATACGTTATAGCCACTAGGTTTGAAAATTGAACACAGTAACTGTTTACTTATAACAGGAACAAAGCTGAACTATGTAATAATTATAAATGAATAAAGGCCAGCTAACCTACTACTGCCTTGTTTTACTGTACCACCCTCTACCCAAACACAGACAAGAAGACACATGCAGAGGGAGGGAGAGGTTTAAAAATAATAAGAATTCAAATATGAAATGAAAGATGAGTGTCCTTGCTTCCGATGTTGCGCTCGTTGCAGCAGGCTGTCATCCCAGGATGCTTCGGGATCGAAGCCACTGGTAGACTACCAGTGGCGATCCTCTGGCAGGAACTTTCAGTCAAAACTCCCAGGCTATAGGATTTCTTCTGGGGAGTCACTTTAACTTTTATTAACCTGGATCTTCACTTAGGGGATCCGCCTCAGGCCTGTTTAATTCTTACTTGTTTCCAACTCCGTCAGAATAACAAACAGCCTTACTAGGATGAGAACAGAGATCCCCACGTGAGATTTAAAAGGGGTTTTTAAACAACTGGCCCAGCCTTCAGCCAGGGGCTGGATTGGCTGTGGAGAGAGAAAGGCCTTCACTTTGGATCTTCAGAAATAATCCATTAGATGAGAGAGAAATGATAGTTGTGACCCTCCAGCTTCTGACCAAGAAAAAGTAAAATCTCCCGAAGGAACATTCCAGAGACAGCAGAAACTATCACTGCCTCATCCTTGAGAAGAACCCGGCTCCAGGGAATAGCTCTTTGGCCACCAGCCAATGTCTAGGTCATCACTGATGTCAGACCAAACAGCACATCCTGTTTGCTGTTTTTAAATTAAAGGCAACTTCTTGGTCTTAAAGGCATAGGTCCCATTAATTGTCCAGGTACATAAATTGAAATAGCAGACTAACAGAAATGAAAAGGAAAAAAAAAAAACAAGGGACAGCCGGGGATTAACTGGAGGATCCTTACACCTATTTCCTCGTGGGTTTCCTCCAGGTGCTCCGGTTTCCTCCCACTGTCCAAAGATGTGCAGGCTTCCTTCTGTCCCGGTAACACTATTGAATGCCTTTCCTGTGTCATGCATAACACTTCAGTTCAATCACCTCGTAGCCTTCAAAATAGCAGGTATGTCAAATCAAGTTGATGCAAAATTTTCCCCAGATACTCAACCCTTTTGGGCCAATAATAACTTCCAAAAAGGAATTGGATGGACACTCGAGAGGGAGAGATACATTTTTACAGAGCAGCTTGGGGAATAGCGAAGGGAGTGGGGATTAATTGGAAAATCCTTTCTGAAGAGCTGGCAATGGAGTGATTAGCCTCGCTCTGTGCTCTATCATTTTATCGGGAGCGAGGAAAGAGAAGGCCATTTGGCCAATCAAGCCTGTTCTGCCATTCAACCGAATCAAGGCTGATCGCCCACCTCAGTGCCATTTTGCCCACACTTTCCCTTTTCTCTTGATATCTTTAATAATCTAAGGACCCATCAACTTCTGCTTTGAACATGCTCAATGACTGAGCCTCCACATGCCTCTGGGTTAGAGAATTCCAAACAGTGGCAGCACGGTAGCATGGTGGTTAGCATAAATGCTTCACAGCTCCAGGGTCCCAGGTTCGATTCCCGGCTGGGTCACTGTCTGTGCGGAGTCTGCACGTCCTCCCCGTGTGTGCGTGGGTTTCCTCCGGGTGCTCCGGTTTCCTCCCACAGTCCAAAGATGTGCGGGTTAGGTGGATTGACCATGCTAAATTGCCCGTAGTGTCCTAATAAAAGTAAGGTTAAGGGGGGGGATTGTTGGATTACGGGTATAGGGTGGATACGTGGGTTTGAGTGGGGTGGTCATGGCTCGGCACAATGTCGAGGGCCGAGGGGCCTGTTCTGTGCTGTACTGTTCTATGTTCTATGTTCTAATGTCTTTCGTTCTACGAAACTCTGGAGAATACGGCCCCGGTCTCCTCAATCTCCTTTCGTTGGACGATCCCGACATCCCAGAGATCAGTCTGGTGATCTCACCCTCTACCCTCTCACCTTCATTAGCTCAATGGCATACAAATGCATCTGCAGCGTGATTCACAATATTGCACATTCCAGCCCAGCGTGATCCTTCTCCCTCCCTCTGATTGGAGTGAACATTCTTACAGAGGGTGGGCACATTTGACGGCACCGTGGCTTAGTTGGTTACAGCGGCGGTCTAGTAAACAGGAGATCCTGAGTTACAATCCCAGCCATGCCTTTCGGGCGGCACGGTAGCACAGTGGTTAGCACAGTTGCTTCCCAGCGCCAGGGTCCCAGGTTCGATTCCCGGCTTGGGTCACTGTCTGTGTGGAGTCTGCACGTTCTCCCCGTGGGTTTCCTCCGGGTGCTCCGCTTTCCTCCCACAAGTCCCAAAAGACGTGCTGTTAGGTAAATTGGACATTCTGAATTCTCCCTCTGTGTAACCGATCAGGCGCTGGAGTGTGGCGACTAGGGGCTTTTCACAGTGACTTCATTGCAGTGTTAATGTAAGCCTACTTGTGACAATAATAAAGATTATTATTAACCTCAACCACTTCCCACCGTCTTGCCAGTTATTCAGCTCAGAAATACCACGGTAAACCGCAGCACCTCTACTACCCTCATGTGCTTGGGGCCGGTGCAGTCGTGATTTGGGACTTTTGAATCTGGCAGGGAGTTGTGGCGCAAGACGTTCTGTTGACAAGAGAAGGAATTAATCCATTTATAGTTAACACAGAACTTCGTCAAATAGTTTCCAAATTCCAATTCCTTTTTTATGCTGTGTCTGTTTATTCACAGGAGGAGGCCTGCGTAAGTTATGGTTAACCTATGCTTCAATAGCTGATTGCTTGATCAGACTGTGCTGGATGCTACTCAAGGGGGTGGGTAGAGGGCTCAAATAAACATAAATGCTTCCCAGGGCTGCGTAAATGCCAAGGCCAGTGAGGGGACCAAAAAGGACTTGCATTTGTTTAGCGCCTTTCCACAACCTCGGGGTGTCCCAGAGGACTTTACAGACAACTAAACACTTCGGAAGAGCAGAGTCATTGCTGCCATGTAGGAAAAGTGGCAGACAATGTGTACACAGCAAGATCCCACAAAACAGCAATGTGATAAATCACCATCTGGCTGAGTGTGGCTGAGGGGTAAATAATAAAATGAAATAAAATGAAAATCGCTTATTGTCACAAGGCTTCAAATGAAGTTACTGTGAAAAGCCCCTAGTCGCCACATTCCGGCGCCTGTTGGGAGGCTGGTACGGGATTTGAACCAAGCTGCTGGCCTGCCTTCGTCTGCTTTCAAAGCCAGCGATTTAGCCCTGTACGGCAGCACGGTAGCATTGTGGATAGCACAATGGCTTCACAGCTCCAGGGTCCCAGGTTCGATTCCCGGCTTGGGTCACTGTCTGTGCGGAGTCTGCACATCCTCCCCGTGTGTACGTGGGTTTCCTCCGAGTTCTCCGGTTTCCTCCCACAGTCCAAAGATGTGCAGGTTAGGTGGATTGGCCACGCTAAATTGCCCTTAGTGTCCAAAATTGCCCTTAGTGTTGGGTGGGGTTACTGGGTTATGGGGATAGGGCGGAGGTGTTGACCTTGGGTAGAATGCTCTTTCCAAGAGCCGGTGCAGACTCGATGGGCTGAATGGCCTCCTTCTGCACTGTAAATTCTATGTAAAAAAAATAACTCCTCCCCCGCACCCTTCTGCTCTTCTTTGAAACATTGCCATGGGATCCGTTACGTCCACCTCAGGGGTTTAACGCTCCCCCCCACCCTCCCCGAAAGTCTGCACGGGGAGAGTCGGCCTCAGTGGTGTACTGGAGTCTCTGGAATGGGAGCTTTCAGCTCAGACCGAGGGTGCTCCTACCCCTCTCGGGAAGAGCTGACGCACAGGCCAAGAGGCTCCTTCGTCACATCTCCACTGAGTCACTCCTGCTGAAGGAGCCACACACAGGGAGGTCAGGCAAGGTCAGGATCGGAATTAGCTGTGATTCCACCGTCCGCACATCCGGCTGTGCAGGAAAGCCCCCACATCATGAGTGGCTTCTTGATGAAGGGAACGGAGGGCAGCTTAATGCCTGGGAGACCAGCTGGAGAGCCCCAAGCAGAAAACCAGAGACCTGATTAGCACATCAACGTAGCTCATTTTGGAGAATTCAGTCAGTGTTGTTTTTGGCTGCACTCTGTTTAACACTTGTGCTTGTGATTCTGGCACATTATCTCCATCAGTCTTTATAAAAACAAGGCGCCATAGATATATCTTGTCCGCATCTAACTTTAACACTACATTTTTCATGTCTCTGTCACACGGTTGTGCATCTGAACAGGGTTTAGGTTAACCCCCTCACCCACCTCTCACCAAACCTCCCTGAGGGGCTGGTTTAGCACAGGGCTAAATCGCTGGCTTTGAAAGCAGACGAAGGCAGGCCAGCAGCACGGTTCAATTCCCGTACCAGCCTCCCCGAACAGGCGTCGGAATGTGGTGACTCGGGGCTTTTCACAGTAACTTCATTTGAAGCCTACTTGTGACAATGAAGCGATTTTCATTTTCATTCACCGTGACCCCAGGCAGTCTATACACAGGGTGGGGATTAAGCCCTCACCCACCTCTCCCCAATAAATGTGACCCCATGTAGTCTTGACAGAGAGTGGGTGATTAATCACCTCCACCATCTCCTCATTCACAACGAAATCTCGTCTGCTGTAAATTGCTTTGTGACGATGGTTTACATAGTTGTCACAGTTTCATATTTTCCCTGTCGTACTGTGCATCAGCCTTCTTCATCGTCCCCTTGCCTCCAGTTGAGCTTCTCCACCCTGCCCTGCCCCCATCTCTCTCCCCACCCCTCCTTGGAAATCCTCCACTATCTGTTGCCACTTACCCCCGGGCCCGGGAACGTCACTGTGGGTGTTGTGGGCCAGGGTTAGAGAACCCCAAAGTGTATCATGGGGTTCACCTGGTCACCCCACTCCCCTCACAAATTTGGACACTTTGAGGCCGCAAAGGGATTTAAACACCGGGATGAGCATTTTAAAATTGGGGAACGGGCTGTCATTGATGGGGGGAATGGGAGGATTCAGGCAGCAGAATTGGATTGAGGGCCAGTGTACGGGAGGGTGGGGGCGCGAGGGAGATGTGTAGAGTTGCAGGCAGATGATGTTACGCTGAGTGGGTGGTCCCCAAGGACACAAGGGGGGGGGGTGGCATTAACTCAGCTCGGACTTCAATCGGAGGCTGAGTCCATGGGTGGGCTGACTGAACCCGTGTCGAGATCCACGGAGGGACTGGAGTCAGCAGAGGTTCAAAAGCAATTTTGATCTGCTTAACGAGGGATTAAAGGGGTTCACCTGAGAAGGAATGTCAGGCAAACAATCCTATCGCAGAGACATTGGAGAGGGGGGGGGTCGATTGAAGTGGCGGATAGATAAAGTGTGACTGTTGCTGTTAGACAGCTGAATGCTGACCATATGTTCTAGGGTGAGGTCACCAGAGTTCAGCGGATAGATGAGGAAGTGGAAGAGGCAAAGGACAGATATTTGCTAGGGGGTGGGGTGCGGTAGCATTTTTTTTTGTAACACTTAACACCCTTCAGAAGACTGTTTGATTGGCTGTACAGTGCTGGCTGACTTGAGTTGGTGAGAGATTCTGGATGAACGCCAGATTAATGCGACCATCTAGAAGGACGAGCAGCAGATACCTGGGAACATCACCGCCTAGAGGCTCCCCTCCACGTCACTCACCATCCTGACTTAGAAATATATCAGCCGTTCCTTCACTGTCGCTGGGGCAACATCCTGGAGCTCCCTCCCTAACAGCGCTGTGGGTGTGCCTACACCTCAGCACCTCATGGACTGCAGCGGTTCAAGAAGGCAGCTCACCACCACCTTATCAGGGGTCCTAGCCGGTGAAGCCCACATCGCCTGAACGAATACACAGGAAAGGGTCCTTCTCCCACATTATAAACATGGGATCTGCAGCTCCAGGCGAGAGGAGCTTCATTCGTTGCACTCTGACCAGCATTCAGACAGTCCTCATGAAATTGAGCGAGGAGTGTGGGGAACTGTGTATAAGATCCATGGCTGACCCCCAGTCTCCCCCCACTCCGCTCGCACCCCCGCTCACCCCACTCCTCCACCCACCCCGCCTCAGCCATCCCAAACCCACCCACAAAGCAATGTTGATAACACATGGCATCCTGCATTTCAGGTGGATGCTCAAATTCCGATCTCAGAAAGCTACGCTGGAAACTACCACCACACCCCACCCTGACAGCGAGTGGAAAGTAATATCAGCCTCGATCACAGCCAGGAGTGGCATACATTCCCATCCACCAAACAGAGCAGCCGGACAGGTCAGGCCACGATGTTTACAAGAGAGGAAATGTTGCAATAAGCCTGGATTTCAACACTGGCGGAGGTACAGACGGAGGGGAGGGAAGAAGGGTGTGCCACAAAGGTGGTCAAATCTGGGTGGCACTGTAACACAGTGGTTAGCACTGTTGCTTCACGGCTCCAGGGTCCCAGGTTCGATTCCCCGCTGGGACACTGCCTGTGAGGAGTCTGCACGTTCTCCCTGTGTCTGCGTGGGTTTCCTCCGGCTGCTCCGGTTTCCTCCCACAAGTTCCGAAAGGCGTGGTGTTCGGTGAATTAATTGGACATTCTGGACTCTCCCTCTGTTTACCCAAACAGGTGCCGGAATGTGACGACGAGGGGATTTTCACAGTAACGTCATTGAAGTGTTATTGTCAGCCTACTTGTGACAATAAAGATTATTATTATTAGATGTCAAACCTCCCGACCACACCCCCTTTCCCCACCAGTGAACAGGGATGGTCACAACTCCCCCCAGCCACCCCACCAATACTGTCCACAAGTGTGGGCTGCTCATGAACTCGGTTCAATTGATTTTAGCAGTACTGAGGTCAATCGGCATTGCGGCGAGAGTGTAGGGGCGACATTCTGCACGAGAGAGAGAGAGAGAGGTGGGGATCAGGCAGGCGAAGAAGAGGACACAGCAAATTCTTTGGCAGCAATGTGCCTCCACCCACCTGTCTTTCAATCTCATTGATCGATCAGTGTTCCCACATCGGCAGCCAGTCACAACACACACGTCTGTGAGGAAGGATTCCAGCTCTCAGGCAGGAGCCCTGTGGTTAAATCCAGTACCGAATGCAAGTACCATGGAACATAGAACTACAGTGCAGAATGAGGCCATTCAGCCCTTTAAGTCCATCCGAAAGAGCAGCCGACCCAGGCACTTCTCCTCCCCCCCCCCCCCCCCCCCCCCCCCGTCTATCCCTGTAACCCCACCTAACCTACACGTCCTTGGACACTTAAGCGGCAATTTATCACGGCCAATCTACCTAACCTGGAAATCTTTGGACTGTGGGATGAAACCAGAGCACCCGGAGGAAACCCATGCAGTCACGGAGAGTACATGCAAACTCCACACAGGCAGGAATTGAACTCGTCTCCCTGGCGCCGTGAGGCGGCAGCGTTTTTCTTACTCTTCGATTGTCTTTGAGAGCACCGATTAAGTTTCTTGCCTCATCCACCAATGACACATCCCAGCAAACCTCTATCAATACCAATTACCCATCCAGTAGCTCATCTTTTTACACACATTTGAGTCTGGATGGCAAGGATATGTTTGTGTATGGGGGTAGGGCCTGTTGGTGCAGTGGGAGGGGCTGGCGGGGTGAGAGATACTTGAAAACGACTGATCTGCAGGGCAAGGGGACAATTTGGAGAATTCTTTCAAAGCTGTGGGGCAGGATTCTCCGCCAGCGGGATTCTCCGTTTTCCCGGGGGGGGGTTCCCGACGGCATGGGGCTGCCCCACAATGGGAAACCCCACTGACCGGCTGGCGTAAGGGAGAATTCCGCCGGCGAGTTGGGGCTGAAATGTGGTGCGGCGGGGCGGAGAATCCAGCCGCCAATAGGCCATGTTGTGTCATTCTACGCAAGGACCACTATCTCGATCCTATTCTCGGCCAACAAGGACACAATGCTTTTTTTAAATTTTAGAGTACCCAATTTATTTTTCTCCAATTAAGGGGCAATTTAGCGTGGCCAATCAACCTATCCCACACATCTGTGGGTTGCGGGGAGAGGGGGGGGGGGGGGGGGGAGACCCACACAGACACGGGGAGACAGTGCAAACTCCCCATAGACAGTGACCCGGGCAGGGATTGAACCCATGAAGCAGAAATGCGCCACCATGCTGCCGGATAAGATGCTTTTCAACGCGAGTAATTAATGTCTCCATGACGTCTTCTTGGCTTCTCTGACCCACAGAGCCCAGAGCTCCACCCGAGGTAGGGCAAGGGGACTTGGTGCTGAATCCACCTCAGCTTGAATGTGGATGGAGCCTCATGCCGTTGGCATCAATCTGATCCACGCCAGCCAACTGAGTCAACAGGAGCCCAGGTTACTGTGGCAGGTTACAGCCTGGAGCCTACAGCTAGCGATTGTAGAGGCTCCAGTTTCTTTCCATCACCAGGAAGCTCGCCTGGTCTTTCTGTCTGCCATTGTCGGATGTTGGGCGGGTTTACAAGGTTGATCCTCAACCTTCCCTTATGTCCTGGAGTGGGACTTGAACCGAGATTTTCTGGTTCAGAGACAGGGATGCCACCCACCGAGGCACAAAACCACCTTCCTCAGTTGGTAGGTGTCTCAGTGCTAAAACTCTCAGTTGTGGCATCAGTACTCCAGCGCACAATCCAGTCTGGCACATCAATGGAGGAAGGAGCAAGTGTGATCTGGGCAGCTGCTGTCTTGTGACGGGATATTAAACTAATACGTCTGTATCAACTCAGGTAGATGTAAAAGAGGCAACATCTAACACCCAACATTCACCCCGTTGATCAACACCACTGGGATACATTGACTGCCATTGACTTTGGCTGCTTCGTCAGGAGAGGCATTGTGGTATTATTGCAGCAGATCTGGGGACCTGGATTCAAATGTCACCATGGCAGATGGTGAAATTCTTGATGATAGATTAATCATCTTCCATGAAACCATTGTCTGGTTCATTAATGGCCTTTAGGGAAGGGAATCTGCCATCCTTATCCAGTCTGGCCTATATTTTGACTCCAGATCCACAGCAATGTGGTTAACTCTTCAATGCCCTCTGAAATGGCATTTCATAGAATCATAGAATTTACTGTGCAGAAGGAAGCCATTCGGCCCATCAAGTCTGCACTGGCTTGGAAAGAGCACCCCACTTAAGCCCTCACCTCCCTAGCCCCGTAAACCAGTGACCCCCATCTTAGCTGAGGGCAACTTAGCATGGCCAATCCACCTAACCTGCACATCTTTGGACTGTGGGGGGGAAACCGGAGCACCCGGAGGAAACCCACGCAGACACGGGGAGGACGTGCAGACTCCGCGCAGACAGTGACCCAAGCCAGGAATCATAGTCACAGGGGTTTCAGTCATTCCCCCCCCCCCCCCCCATGTAGTTAGCCAATCTAGTTGACGTGTTCCACAAACGTAGAGGCTGAACCCCTTCTCTAACAGGTATACCACCTAACAGATACTGCTTTGGATGGTGTTGGGGGCGGGGGGGGGGGGGGGGGGGGGAGAGGGGGGGGAGATAGCCTATCAGGGGAACAGCAGCCAGAACGGTGGCACTGCAAGTGGCTCTGTTGCTCAGCAGGGGAGGGCAAAGTGCAGGAGAGCGATAGTTATAGGGGACTCTATAGTAAGGGGCACAGATAGGCGCTTCTGTGGACGTGAAAGAGACTGCAGGATGGTATGTAGCCTCCCTGGTGCCAGGGTCAAGGTTGTCTCTGAACGAACACGGGACATCCTGAAGGGGGAAGGGTGAACAGCCAGGGGTCGTAGTACACATAGGTACTAACGATATAGGCAGGAGGAATGATGAGGTCCTGCAGCAGGAGTTCAGGGAGTTAGGCAGTAAGCTAAGAAGCAGGACCTCTAGAGTTGTAATCTCAGGATTGCTCCATGTGCCATGTGCCACATGTCAGTGAAGCTAGAAATAGGAGGATAGTGCAGCTAAACACGTGGCTAAACTGGTGGTGTTGGAGGGAGGGTTTCAGATTTTTGGACCATTGGGATCTCTTCCGGGCAGATGCGACCTGTACAGGAAGGACAGGTTACATCTAAACTGGAGGGACACTGACTTTGACTATATATATGTTTCTGGAACCCACCTCTCCATTCACCGAAGGAGCAGTGCTCCAAAAGCTAGTGATTTGAAACAAACCTGTTGGACTTTAACCTGGTGTTGTAAGACTTCTTACTGTGCTCACCCCAGTCCAACGATGGCATCTCCCCATCCATTCTTAATGGTCTGTCATTGATCAATATCACCAGTGGAATGCTCACTTTCACATTATTCATCTGGAGAAGGATCTGATCCCTTGCAGACAAATGTTCAATATAATGCACTGATGCCAAACTGTTCACTCTATTGTTACTAGGATGGCTCTGCTTACTCTTGCACCTGTGCCTCAAATGGCCCTTCCGGCGGTTTACAAAGCATTCCACTTCCTTGGATCTGCAAATCTCTGGAGAGCGATTTCCCTCACGTCAGTAACATTCTATCAATCCTTGGTTGTTGATTCAGTCTCCTGAACCTTCGAACTCTACCAGCTTCTGTATTTGTTGCCCAGTTTAGATTGGCGTCTTTGCTTTTGACACCAATGCTGTCTGCAGCTTCCCACCCGAACTGGTGGACTGCACCATTCTGCGCAAAAGGGAAAGCAGGTGGTCAAGAGCAATGGAAGCCCACTAAAAGCTGCAAATGGAGATATTGCCATTGATAATGGGGAAATGGCAGACATGTTGAATAATTACTTTGCCTCCGTGTTAACAGTTGAAAAGGAGGATAGCTGGAGTCCCAAAAATAGTTGACAGAAGACAGGACTTAATACAATTAATGTAAGTACAGCATCAGTAACTAGGAAAATAATGGAACTAAAGAGTGACAAATCCCCAGGACCTGACCGTTTCCATCCAAAGGTGGAAAAGGAAGTAGGGGAGCACATTGTAGATGTTCTTGAATCCATATTATAGAAGGGATGTGATAGCGCTGGAAAGGGTGCACAGGAGATTTACCAGGATGTTGCCCGGGCTGGAGAGTTTTAGATATGAAGAGCGATTGGATAGACTTAAGATTGATTTTCTTGGAGCAGAAGAGACTGAGGGGGGACATGATTGAGATTATAACATTATGAGGGGCATAGAGTAGACAGGAAGGAACTTTTCCCCTTGGTGAGGGGGGGGGGGGGGTGTCAATGACTAGGGGGTATAGATTTACGGTGAGGGGCAGGAGGTTTAGACGGGATGTGAGGAAAAGATTTTTTACCCAGATGGTGGTGGGAGTATGGAAATGCTGCCTGAAAGGGTGGTGGAGGCGGAGAGTCTCAATAACATTTAAGAAATATTTAGATGTACACTTGCGATCCCAATGCATACATGGCCAATTGCTGGAAAATGGGATTAGAATAGTCAATTGTTTGTTTTCGAACAGCACAGGCGTAATGGTCCGAATGGCCTTATCTGTGCTGGATGGTTATCTGACTCTAGGTGCCCTAACTATAATCTTTCAGAGTTCCCTCGATTCAGTAGTCCCTCTGGATTGGAAAATTGCATATGTCACTCCCTCTTTTAAGAAGCGGGTAAGGGGGAAACCAGAGAACTACAGACCGGTTAGCATAACAATTGTGGCGGGGAAATTGCTGGGTCTATAATCAGGAATGGGGCAACTGAATACCTTGAAAGATTTTTGTCGATCGGGGAGAACCAGCATGGATTCGTGAAGGGAAGGCCATGCCTGACTAATCTTATTGAATTTTTTCAAGAGGTGACTAAGGTAGTGGACAGGGGAATATCTATGGATGTTGTTTATATGGACTTCCAGAAGGCGTTTGATAAAGTCCCACATACGGTGGAAGCACAGGGAGTTGAGGAAAAAGTATTGACAGTTAGGAAATTGGTTGAGTGGCAGTAGGAATAATGCGTAATTACTCTAATTGGCAGGAAGTGGCTAGTGGTGTACCACAGGGATATGTGTTGGGGCCTCAATTATTCACATTATTTATTAACGACTTGGATGATGGCATAGAAAGTCACATATCCAAATTTGCGGGTGATACAAAGGTAGGTGGCATTGTAGACAGCCTAGATGACAGCATAAAATTGCAAGGCGATATTGACAGATTAGGTGAATGGGTAAAATTGTGACATGTGGAATTCAATGCAAGTGTCTAAATGGGAAGAGGTTAGGGTACAGTGGATGTCCAGAGACTTGGGGGTTCAGGCACGTAGATTCTTAAAGTGCCACGATCACAAGTACAGAAAGTAATCAAAAAGTTTAATGGAAGGCTGGCTTTTATGTCTAGCAGACTGGAGTATCGGCACAGAAGTTATGCGGTAGCTATACAAAACCCTGGTTAGACCCCGCGGAGTACTGTGAGCAGTTCTGGACACCACACCTTAGGAAGAATATTTTGGCCTTGGAGGGAACATAGGTTTACAAAAATGATTCCTGGACTGCAGGGGTTAGATTGAGGAGAGATTACACAAAATAGGTGTGTTTTCGCTGGAATTTAGATGATCTGATTGAAGTATTCAAGGTGTGAACAGGGAAAGACAGGGTACATAAAGATAAACTATTTTCATTGGTTGAAGATGCCAGATTTAGAGGGGCATAGTCTAAAAATTAGGGTTAGACCGTTCAGGGGAGATGTTAGGAATAACTTGTTCACTCAGAGGGTGGTAGAGGTTTGGGATTCTCTCCCACAAACAGCAGTTGAAGCGAGATCAGGTGTTAATTCTAAATGAGATAGGTTTCGGTTAAGCAAAGATATTAAGGGCAATGAACCAAAGGCAGGTATATGGAGTTAGGCAAGAGATCAGCCATGATCTCATTAAATTGTAGGACAGGCTTGAGGGGCTGAATGGTCTACTCCTGTTCCTATGCATAGTCTGAAGTTCTTGGGTACCATTCTCAGCACTCTCCATTGCAAATGCTATTTCCAGTGCATTTTTAAAAGGTATATGTTTCTGCCAGCAACTTTCTCTGTATGGCCTCATCGCTGACTCCACAAACTAAGCAACCCCATAGCATATCATTTAGCGTTATTCCAAAGACACAGTGGCCCGCAATTTCCCTACACCTTGTTATGTAGGTTGCAAACTGGGGCTCTCCCCATGGAATTGAATTTAAATTGCTTCAAAATCAGAGGGCTTTGAGTGGTAGCGCCCTTTTACCAAATCCACAATCTCCAAGAAGAAGCTTGTATCAGGCACGTTTGGAGACGCAAGGCTACAGATTATAGGTTTGGGTGCCACACACACTTAATATTGCATTTTTTCCCTCCTCCTCAACTCTGTTCGCTTTGAAGAAAAATTATATAATTACTTAACATACCATACCCAATCTTCAGCAGTGGCGTCAAAGAGATCAACTCAACTAAAATACAGGCATCGCTGCAGCTCCCTTCTGCTTCGCAAGCCTGACTTCGACCGCAGCAGGTTCTCAGCTGATGATCTTGCAAGCGCACTTGCTTTTTTAAAAACCTCATCACCAAATGTAGTAACTTGGCTTCACCAGTTATGAACAGACTATAAACATTTATTAACATACAGCCATTTATAGGGTGACGCAGATTCAGTGCTTCCAGTCATGTCTCTTTAACCTAAATGAGAAAAAGCCCGCGCTCGACTCAGGTAATCCCACGCTTGAGTTACCGATGGGACCAGGGGGCCACATGGCTCATCAGATCACCCCTCAAGGGGACTAGCGACTACACCGTTTCTGTCATAGTGAGACAGTGGATTGTGAGACAGTGGATTTCACACAATCACATTTGGTTTGAAGTCTTGCTGCAATGGTCAAGCCAGTTTTGGTCTCCTTATCTGAGGAAGGATGTTCTCGAGAGAGTGCAGCGAAGGTTTACCACTGATTCCTGGGGTGGCAGGACGGACGTATGAGGAGAGATGGAGTCGGTTAGATTGCATTCACTGGAGTTCAGAAGAACGAGGGGGGATCCACATAGAAACCTGTAAAATTCTAACAGGACTAGGCAGGGTAGATGCAGGAACGATGTTCCCAATGGTGGGAATGTTCACAACCAGAGGTCACAGTCTAAGGAGACGTTTCTTCACCGAGAGTGGCGAGTCTCTGAAATTCATCACCACAGGAAGGAATTGCGAGCAAATCATTGTAAGTTTTCAAGAAGCAGTTAGACATAGCACTTTAGACGAAGGGATCAAAGGACATTGGTGGGGGGGGGGGAAAGAGAAACGAGATTCGGCTACTGAGTTGGATGATCAGCCATGATCATGATGAATGGCGGAGCAGGATAAAAGGACCGAATGGCGGAGCAGGATAAAAGGACCGAATGGCTTCCTCCTGCGCCTATTTTCTATGTTTCTGATCAGGGCAGTGCCCCTCTAAGGAATGGTACCTTTTAATTTGTCCCTCAGTTTGTTAATTTAGTTTAATTATTTTGAACTTGAAGTAGTTCACACAATCACATGAAAGGGAGATCAGAAAATGCTGGAACTGCACAGATCAACCTGCAATAGGACCGTTTGGTGTTGAGTGTGTAATTCCTCACACGGGATGTGTCTCGGGCCAAGAATCTAACCACGAGCAGCAGCTTCTCTCTCACATGCTGACGGGTAGATTCTCAACCGCTTTTATTTCCCATTGCCAGCATTCGAGCTTTGTAAGTTTACACGATGGAATGGACTTATTACGGAAAGGGTCAGCACTTTACCCCCGACCCCGATGGGTTTTTTAACCCATCCAGTCCTCCCATCAACTCTGACCTTCTGCACAAATCGTAGGTAATAAGCAGACGTTGAGGGGTTGGGGGGGGGGGGGGGGGGGGGGGGGGGGGGGGGGGGGTAAATCAAGTTAGGGCAAGAATCCAACAACTTTTATATGTTGCTCATCAACTCAAGACCTGTCAATGCGTTATTTCAAATCAATCTGCCTATTTGAGGGTCAAACTGGCACAGGGGGAGGCACACACACACACTAGCTGACGTGTTAAATGAACTGCAACTCAAAATACTCCCAGACTTGGTGAGGAAGTTACTTACCCAGCATTGTTTAAGCTCAGGACCAGCACATTACTATTCAGATTACAACGTGTGTGTGTGTGTGTGTGAGAAAACCTTTGATGGCTGACAAGAGAAAAAGATTGTATTTATTCAACGGGATTTATTCCGGAAAGGTGTTTCAGAGCAAGTTTGGATTGGAGGTTGTAGCATATCCCTGCTAAATCCCAGAGGCCACACCGGCGCCTCGCAGTTTCTTTCTGTGGCTCCAAGGATGAATTTATTAACAGAATCACGGGTTAACATTTTTAATAATCGATCAGCGTTCCCAGTCGATGACCAGCTGAACACTTTCGGAACTGCAGTGGATCACATCCTATATTCTGGGATAATCTTGACACAAACACGACCCCTCATTTACCAGTTTCTGGGCAGAGCCAAACACCACTGTCACGTCAAAGAAGAAAATGAAATAATGTTTGCGTCTCTGTAAAAATGGGGGACGTTGGCCAAGGAGGTGGTGGTGAAAAACCCTGATGAAACTCTGCTGTACAGCAGTGCTCGGCTGACCAATAGGCTGAAATTAAATAGTGTAAATGTGGTGCAACCGCTTTTCATTTTAAAGCAAATTAAAGTTTTGGGGATGACAGGAAAGGTCGTGGTGGATAGGAGGGGGCAGACTGGCCTCCTCCTGTACTAGAACCATTCTACGATGCTGTAATGCTTCATTAGTTGCCCCTTTGTTCCTGTATCCGGGTGACACAGGGGTTGAACTATTTGCCTGCACAAAGCTGGACAATGAGCATCAGTGGATATGGGTGGGAACAGCACAGACAACATCACATTGCATTGCATGGAACAACTGCAGGCACACATCCCACTGGGGGGGTGGGAGGGGGAGGGGACTAGAACTTTCATGACATGCAGGGTGGGGATGAAAGGGGCTGAGGGATGGTATAGGAATACAGGGACTGGAGGTCTCCCACAGATTCCTGAACAACGTTTCCTGTATCCGTTAACTAATTTGTGTCATCCAGGTGCTTTGGGAGATGGCTCTGTTGCTATGGGAGATAGTGTTGTTTTGGGAGATAGTGCTGTTGCTATGGGAGATAGTGCTGTTGCTATGGGAGATGGCTCTGTTGCTATGGGAGATGGTGCTGTTGCTATGGGAGATGGTGCTGTTGCTTTGGGAGATAGTGCTGTTGCTATGGGAGATGGTGCTGTTGCTATGGGAGATGGTGCTGTTGCTTTGGGAGATGGTGCTGTTGCTATGGGAGATGGTGCTGTTGCTTTGGGAGATGGTGCTGTTGCTTTGGGAGATAGTGCTGTTGCTATGGGAGATGGTGCTGTTGCTATGGGAGATGGTGCTGTTGCTATGGGAGATGGTGCTGTTGCTATGGGAGATGGTGCTGTTGCTTTGGGAGATGGTGCTGTTGCTTTGGGAGATGGTGCTGTTGCTTTGGGAGATAGTGCTGTTGCTATGGGAGATAGTGCTGTTGCTATGGGAGATAGTGCTGTTGCTATGGGAGATAGTGCTGTTGCTATGGGAGATGGTGCTGTTGCTTTGGGAGATAGTGCTGTTGCTATGGGAGATAGTGCTGTTGCTATGGGAGATAGAACATAGAACATAGAACAGTACAGCACAGAACAGGCCCTTCGGCCCTCAATGTTGTGCCGAGCCATGATCACCCTACTCAAACCTACGTATCCACCCTATACCCGTAACCCAACAACACCCCCCTTAACCTTACTTTCATTAGGACACTACGGGCAATTTAGCATGGCCAATCCACCTAACCCGCACATCTTTGGACTGTGGGAGGAAACCGGAGCACCCGGAGGAAACCCACGCACACAGGGGGAGGACGTGCAGACTCCACACAAACAGTGACCCAGCCGGGAATCGAACCTGGGACCCTGGAGCTGTGAAGCATTTATGCTAACCACCATGCTACCCTGCTGCCCCCTGCTACCCTGCTGCCCCTGTTGCTATGGGAGATAGTGCTGTTGCTATGGGAGATAGTGCTGTTGCTTTGGGAGATAGTGTTGTTGCTTTGGGAGATCGTTCTGTGCTGTCTTTTCCACCATATGGAAGGTAGGTGCTCGACAGCGAACAAGAGGGAGCGCGAGGAAGCAAGAGCAAGAACAAGCGAGAGAAAGGGAGAGAGAGCGAGAGAAAGATAGAGAGAGCAAGAGAAAGGGAGAGGGCGAGAGGGAAGAAGAACGAGTGTGAGCAAGTGAGCAAGAGAGAAAGGGGGTAGCCAGCCAGAGTGTTACGAAAGAGTAAAAAAAATAGCTCACCTTCCTTCTGCAAAAAACAGAGAAATACTTGCCCAGATTATCAGGTTTCACAGCTGCACTGAGCCGTGATACTTTATTCAAGAGTGAGAACAAACAACAAAAAAAAAGTGCAACACCCGGAGCCCAGTGACGGGAGTAGAATAATTAGACAGTGTGGACAATGACTGGATGCTCGACGGGGCCTGCACAACATCTGAACCTTCTGTTTGTTCCCTGGTTAGAATTCAGACAAGTAGCCCAAAAGTCCCAGCGGTGGGTGGGAGGGAGGGAAGTGGGAGGGGGTTTGCTGAAGCACTAGGAGTGCTCCTCAAAGGCCATGTGTGTGTTTGGAAACCGCTGCGCGCTGTATTCCGGGTCTTCCCTTATCCTCTTCTGGATGTCGGATTGGATCTGAAGGAAAGAGGGAAAAATGACTTTCAGAATGACTCCAAGGTTTCACGCCGCCTCTCACCCAACACTCCCAGAATCAGAACAGTGTAGCACAGGAGGTGTCCATTCAGCCCATCAAGTCTGCACCTATTATTTCAAAAATCAATTCAATTTGTCCTTCTGGCCCTGCCCTCCCCAGCTCTTTGTCCATAACATTAAGTGCGTAAAACTGCCACCTCTACTTCTTTACTCTTCTTGAAACATCTGCCTATTGGTACCTCTGCTCGATGATCTTTTATGCATGATGAGGTTATTCCACGTAGCATCACAGTTTAGACCAAATGACATTTGCCAGCATGAACCAGATGAAAGTAATCAGCAGCAAGCTGTCTAACTTTGCTCCATCTCCCGCCCGGGGTGACGACAGCCAATTGTCAGTGTACTGGGACTTTTGATATCAAAGGGTCCACCAATGCCTCAGTTTTAAAGCTGAAGATTGAAATCCCTCCTGTGGCCTTGACTCTCCTAAACTCTCCGAAACTCTCCAGGGCAAAAGCTTGGACAATGAGGTAGGGCATTTTAAAAAGAGGAAAGCGGGAAAGGTTTAAACTTTTAGTGCCTGGACAGCCGAAGGCTAATGACGAAGCACTTAAAATCAGGTTTGGGCAAGAGGCTAAACTCCCAATATTCGGGCGGACTGCCTCGATAGGAAGTCACTCACACACAGGAGAGAAGTCAAGAGCTGAAGATCATCTAGATTTCATCTAGCTGAAGATGAAAGACCTCTCACTTCTTGTCTTCCAATCCACTGCTCTATTGACACATCCTAACCAGCACGACCACCATAAAAAGCAAAATTGGTTGCTGTCTCCTAGTCTCACACATCTTACCTGTTCCCTGTAGGCTTCTTGCGCCTCTGTTTTCTCCAGATCGCGAGTCAGACTCTCTGCGCTGGTGACCGGTTTGACGCCTGCAGCCTTCGCAGCTTTCCCCACTGCGTCTGCGAGCGAGAGTTGTGGGCCTTCGCCCTGCATCGTCTGCAAGAGATGGAAGAATATTTCAGCGCCGAGGGTGACACCCATTTTGATTTGAGGCAGCGACCGCCAGGAGAGCTCGCCGTTGCTGCCACTTGCACATCGCGAGTAACCTTTTCTGAAGATCCTTAATACAACTCACCATCTGAAAGGGTGGTGGAGGCAGAGACCCTCATAACATTTAACAAGTATGTAGATGTGCACTCACGGTGCCAAGCAATACAAGGCTATGGGCCAAGTGCTGGAAAATGGGATTAGAATAATTAGGTGGTTGTTTCTGACTGGCACAGGCTTGATGGGCCGAATGGCCTTTCCTGTGCTGTAAACAATGATGGAAGGTAATAGAGGGTCTGCCCAAGGAGATGGTTTGTTCCATATCCACAGCTTAGGGAGGAGCAGTGAATCCAGCTGTATAAAGTCGTGATTCTCGGTTAAATGGCAGGAGGTGGTTCTTTTCCTGACTGGCTGGCTGGCAGTGTGGGGGACGATTGCTTAATTTGCTTCAAGCGAGAGCTGGATATTTCTGGTGGGGCAGAAATCTCCTCGCACATTGGCTCGCCAGTATAACACTGACCAGCCTGGTTTCCTGGAGTAGTTTTAATCGTTTAATGGGGACTGGAGAGATTTCCTAGCTTGCTTTCTTTTAAAACCTCTGACTCTCTCTCAGGAGGGCCAGGTGGCTTTCCAACGTGGGGGCTGCCCACAATGAGAGGGCCGAGGCTGCGGGGTACAAGATACCGTCCATGGTGGGAGACTGGCTGGATTGTCTAGAGGGCCCATTTCTGTCCAGCATTATTCACCCGACTGGAGTCATGTTTTAACACGAATGAACTGATGAGTGCTCTGTCAGCACCCACGCTGAACATTTCACTGGCTATCTGATGTTGATGAGCGGCGAACTGCACTGGCGGAGGGGGGGGGGGGGGGGGGTCCAGCCTGGGGTGTAAACTGACGCTGCGGGCCAAACCAAAATTCTCAAAAACAAAACCAAGTACCAGCATTGCATCAATAGTGGATCAAGAGAGCGTGACGAGGAGAAAAACAGCCATCGTCAACTCAAGGATTTAATCGGGTAGACTGAGAGAAACAAATTCCCCTTGAGTGGACGCTCCAGAAACGAGCGGCGACAAAGTTACAGCAAGGGCATTCAGGGTAATGTCGGGACACATTGAACACAGAGTGGTGAAAATCTGGAACTCGCCTGTCGGGAACCGAGAGGCTGGGGAAGAAAAGAAAAATTTTCAGAACCGATAGTCATCTTTGTTCGAATAAGGGGCGAAAGATGATGAAACCAAGGCAGATTAGATGGAGTTCAGATACAAAGCAGCCGTGATCTGACTGAAGGGAGAAACACAGAATGCCTATTCCTGATCTGTATCACTTTCCTGGGAACCTGATTTATCGGCTGTAAATTCCAAGCAGCAGGCACAAAGTGTTTTTTTTTAAAAAAAGAACTACTGCTGAACTGTTCAAGGTCAAGTGGAGAATTATTTTTTAAAAACATAGAGATACGGGGGTTAGCACTGTCTCTCAGCGACAGGGACCCGGGTTCAATACCAGCCTTGGGTGACTGTGTGGTGTTTGTACTTTCCGTGTCTGCCTGGGTTTCCTCCGGGTGCCCCGGTTTTCCCCACACTTCAAAGGTGCGCCGGTTAGGTGGGGCCACAGAATCTCTACAGTGCAGGAGGCCATTTGGGCCATCGAGTCTGCACTGACCCTTCGAAAGAGGACTGTAGCTGGGCTCACTCCCCACCCTGTCCCTGTAACCCCGCCCAACCTTTGGACACTAAGGGACAATTTAGCATGGCCAATCCACCTAACCTGCACATCTTCGGACTGTGGGAAGAAACCGGAGTATCTGGAGGAAACCCACAAAGACATATGGTTATGGGTTTAGGGCAGGGGCGTGGGCCTCGGTACAGTGCTCTTTCAGAAGTCTGGTGCAGACTCGATGGGCCGAATGACCTTCTGCACTGCAGGAACTATATATATGGTTCTATAGATAACAGTAGTTAGCAAAGCGACTTCAGAAATACATAATTACATTTCTGCCCTGCAGTAACATCAGAGGAAAACCGTTTACATGCAAATTCCAAACCTAAATATTGACTTAGGCAGTTCCAATTGTAAACGTTGATGCAAAAGTGAGGGTTTGCACGTACACAATTAACAAGAGAGCAGACCAATGAGAGACACTGTGCTGCTTCAAGCACCGATGCTGCACTGCCTCACGTACAATGTCCCGAAAATGAGGTGCACCAGAACAGCAGAAACCTTCACTGTCTCAAAGCACAATCCACTGGTGTAAGTCTGCCCATAGCACCATACAGCACAGGAGCTCTTTCAGACAGTAACACAATCAGCCTGCCCTACTCCTTGCTCGTGCCCTGCCGCTTTTGCCTTTTGTACCATATGTACAACCCCCTGGGAATTACTCCAGCTTCTGCCAGTCTTTCAGGAAGTGCATTTCAGATCATAACTTGCGACCCATAAATATTTCTCCACGCCTTCCTTCTGAGAAAACCCTCATCAATCCATTGTCTTGTGGTTCCCACCCCCCCTGCCAGTTGTAACAATCTCTTCCTATTGACTGGATCAAAATACAATTAACTTGCGACTTAACCTTCGTTCTGTTCTGATGAGGATATTCCCAGCTTCTCCACAATCTCTCCTAGCCATTTGATAAAGTTCCTCTGCATTCTCCCCAAAGCATTGCTATTTCACCTACAGCATATTGCCCAGGTTTGACACAATACCCAGGATGAGGCTTAACCAGTGACAGGTAAAAGACCCAGCATAATTTCCTGGCTTTGGGCTCCCTATCTCTGTTTGAAAGTGTTATCAACTTGACCCTAACCGCTCTGTTACATTTATCAAATTACTTAAGAAATATCTCGAGTTCTGCTCAACTTGCTCCTGAAAGTATTGGTTAAAGCTAGAGGCACATGGATACGATCAGAGATAAGGTTTGGTACCTTTCGACGTTTAGCTGGCATGCCACTGAGGTAGGCATCACTGAGCGGCGGCTGTGGTTTCATTTTCCTCTGGGTCTGGATGTCCTGTCGGATAACGGGTACCCATTCCTGAACAGAAAGCAAACGAGTATTTCACACACAAGAATATTCAGCCTACTGTCCCACTCAGTCCCAGAGGGAGAAAAGGACAATGTCTGCCCCACTCAGTCCCAGAGGGAGAAAGGACAAAGTCTGCCCCACTCATTCCCAGAGGGAGAAACGACAATGTCTGCACCACAGTCCCAGAGGGAGAAAGGACAATGTCTGCCCCACTCAGTCCCAGAGGGAGAAACGACAATGTCTGCCCCACTCAGGCCCAGAAAGGGAAAGGACAATGACTGCCCCACTCAGTCCCAGAGGGCGAAAGGACAATGTCTGCCCCACTCAGTCCCAGAGGGAGAAAGGACAAGGTCTGCCCCACTCAGTCCCAGAGGGGGAAAAGGACCATGTCTGCCCCACTCAGTCCCAGAGGGAGAAAGGACAATGTCTGCCCCACTCGGTCCCAGAAACGGAAAGGACAATGTCTGCCCCACTCAGTCCCAGAAAGGGAAAGGACAATGTCTGCCCCACTCTGTCCTTTCTCCCTCCTGGACTGAGTGGGGCAGACATTACCCTTTCCCTCTCTGGGACTGTGGGGCAGACATTGTCCTTTCTCCCTCCTGGACTATGTCTGCCCGACAGTCCCAGAGAGGGAAAGGGTAATGTCTCCCCCATTCAGTCCCAGAGGGGAAATGGACAATGTCTGCCCCACTCAGTCCCAGAGAGGGAATGGACAATGTCTGCCCCACTCAGTCCCAGAGGGGGAAAGAACAATGTCTGCCCCACTCAGTGTCAGAGAGGCTAATGGACAATGTCTGCCCCACTCAGTCCCAGAGGGGGAAAGGACAATGTCTGCCCCACTCAGTGTCAGAGAGGCTAATGGACAATGTCTGCCCCACTCAGTCCCAGAGAGGGAATGGACAACGTCTGCCCCACTCAGTCCCAGAGAGGGAAAGAACAATGTCTGCCCCACTCAGTCCCAGAGAGGGAATGGACAATGTCTGCCACACTCAGTCCCAGAGAGGGAATGGACAATGTCTGCCCCACTCAGTCCCAGAGAGGGAAAGAACAATGTCTGCCCCACTCAGTCCCAGAGAGGGAATGGACAATGTCTGCCACACTCAGTCCCAGAGAGGGAATGGACAATGTCTGCCCCACTCAGTGCCAGAGAGGGAATGGACAATGTCTGCCCCACTCAGTGCCAGAGAGGCTAATGGACAATGTCTGCCCCACTCTGTCCTTTCTCCCTCCTGGACTGAGTGGGGCAGACATTACCCTTTCCCTCTCTGGGACTGTGGGGCAGACATTGTCCTTTCTCCCTCCTGGACTATGTCTGCCCCACAGTCCCAGAGAGGGAAAGGGTAATGTCTGCCCCATTCAGTCCCAGAGGGGAAATGGACAATGTCTGCCCCACTCAGTCCCAGAGAGGGAATGGACAATGTCTGCCCCACTCAGTCCCAGAGAGGGAAAGAACAATGTCTGCCCCACTCAGTCCCAGAGAGGGAATGGACAATGTCTGCCCCACTCAGTCCCAGAGAGGGAATGGACAATGTCTGCCCCACTCAGTCCCAGAGAGGGAATGGACAATGTCTGCCCCACTCAGTCCCAGAGAGGGAATGGACAATGTCTGCCCCACTCAGTCCCAGAGGGGGAAAGGATAATGTCTGCCCCACTCAGTCCCAGAGGGGGAAAGGACAATGTCTGCCCCACTCAGTGCCAGAGAGGCTAATGGACAATGTCTGCCCCACTCAGTCCCAGAGAGGGAAAGGACAATGTCTGCCCCACTCAGTCCCAGAGAGGGAATGGACAATGTCTGCCCCACTCAGTCCCAGAGAGGGAATGGACAATGTCTGCCCCACTCAGTCCCAGAGGGGGAATGGACAATGTCTGCCCCACTCAGTCCCAGGGAGGGAATGGACAATGTCTGCCTCACTCAGTCCCAGGGAGGGAATGGACAATGTCTGCCTCACTCAGTCCCAGGGAGGGAATGGACAATGTCTGCCTCACTCAGTCCCAGGGAGGGAATGGACAATGTCTGCCCCACAGTCCCAGAAAGGGAATGGACAATGTCTGCCCCACTCAGTCCCAGAGGGAGAATGGACAATGTCTTCCCCACACAGTCCCAGAGAGGGAATGGACAATGACTGCCCCACACAGTCCCAGAGGGAGAATGGACAATGTCTTCCCCACACAGTCCCAGAGAGGGAAAGGACAATGTCTGCCCCACTCAGTCCCAGGGAGGGAATGGACAATGTCTGCCCCACTCAGTCCCAGAGAGGGAAAGGACAATGTCTGCCCCACTCAGTCCCAGAGAGGGAATGGACAATGTCTGCCCCACTCAGTCCCAGAAAGGGAATGGACAATGTCTGCCCCACTCAGTCCCAGAAAGGGAATGGACAATGTCTGCCCCACTCAGTCCCAGAGGGGGAAAGGACAATGTCTGCCCCACTCAGTCCCAGAGAGGGAATGGACAATGTCTGCCCCACTCAGTCCCAGAGAGGGAAAGGACAATGTCTGCCCCACAGTCCCAGAGAGGGAAAGGACAATGTCTGCCCCACACAGTCCCAGAGAGGGAATGGACAATGTCTGCCCCACTCAGTCCCAGAGGGGGAAAGGACAATGTCTGCCCCACTCAGTCCCAGAGAGGGAATGGACAATGTCTGCCCCACTCAGTCCCAGAGAGGGAAAGGACAATGTCTGCCCCACAGTCCCAGAGAGGGAAAGGACAATGTCTGCCCCACTCAGTCCCAGAGGGAGAAAGGACAATGTCAGTGTGACTCACTGTCCCACCCAGACCCTGACCTGCTGTCCAACCCAGTTCCTGGCGGAGGAGGGGGGGAGGGGGTGGTGGAGAGAGGAAGTTGGGGGGGGGGGTGAGGAGAGTGGACTGTGTGATCCACTGCCCCACCCTGTCCCAGATTCTGTGCCCCACCCAGACCCTGACCCACTGTCCCAAGTTCGGTGGGGATAAGGACGGGACAGTCAGGTGCACTGTCCCGCCCAGTCCCAGTGGGATTAAAGGCCAGTGCCTGATCTACTGTCCCATCCAGTCTCAAACAGGTAGGGCAACTAATGCCTGTTGAACTGCACATTAACTGTAAGTTAATAGTGTTCGGGGGAAGAGTTTTTTTCTTGTCGAACGAGCTGGGGCTCTTCGCTAGAAAGCAGAAGGATGACTACACCGAGCTTTCTAAAATTATGAAGCGGTTGATCAGGGAGACAGAGAAATATGGGGGGTGGTTTAAAACTTTACCACCCAGAGTGTGGTGATAGTGTGGAATTTGCTTCCACAAAGCGTAATTACGGTGAACTTTATCGGTACATTTCAGCGGCTACCAGGTAAATATAAGGGAGAAAGAGATAGAAGGATTGATTTAGATGAGGTTGTGGTGAGGGTAGGGCCATAACAACCATGGACAGTGAAGCAGAGTGGCATGTTTCTGCATTTAGTTCCACGCAACTTACCGGTGGCATGGCAGCCACCCAAGGCTCTGCCTCCGACCCTTCTCTCTGCGCAGCGTCGGCACCGATAGACACCGTTGGCTCGGTCGACATCACCTCCTCCGCGGTGGTGGCAGGAGCAGGAGAAGCAGTCGAGTCTTTCCTCTGTCAGCCAAAAGAGAATGTCCCAAATCACCACGTCGTTAAAAAGATAACCGGCAACGACATCAACTCATAATTAAAATGAGGGCACAGACATGACAACAGATGTGGTGAAAGAAAATTATAGGCCCTCTTGGAGACCACAGTCTCCGGGCAAGTCTCTCTGAACACGGATTACCTGGTGAGGAATGTGGCTGCAACTGCAGCAGAATTTCTGGATTAATAATATTGTATCCCAAGCCATAAAGTTAGAGAGCATCAGGGTGCTATTGCTATTGCTTCACATATCAGAGCCATTTACAGCATAGGAGACAGTCTTTAGGGCTATCGACTCCATGTCGACTCGCTGAGGATCAATTCAGCCAGGACCCACCCCACTTCCCCCGGCCTGATTCCTGTAGCCCCTGCAAGCTCCTTCGAGTGCCGCCCAGTTTCCTTTCAAAATCACCATTGTTTCCGCTTCCCCCACCCGGGTATGCAATGTGTCCCGGGTCATTATCACTCACCGTGTTAAAAAGGTTCTGGAGCTAATAAAGCTGGGGGTCACCACTGCAAAATTTCAACCCTGCGTCGTCTCCCCAGTGTGATCGCGCTGGGACCAGGTTTCAGCACTCCAAAGCCACGGGTTATGGAGCGCGAATTGTAACCTTCGAACTCCCTTCGAAGCCAGTTAATTCCACAGAGCAGTACGTCCTAATCTTCCTCGTCCTTTTGTCAAAACTTCTGGTTTAAGACAGCCATAGTGTGCCTGTGTCTGTGGGTCACCCATCTTTATCTGCCTGCAGTCACACATTCTGAGAACGGTTGTACCAGCTAACCTCTTCCCAGTGGCCTGCAACCAGGACCTCCAAATAGAACGGGCATGTGGGCCTCACCACTGTACTTCAGGCTAACAAATTGGGTCTGTGGCGTGTGTAACTTTCACTGCCCAGCCAGGCCAGAATGACTGGCATTTGGAATCATGTTGAAAGTGGATTTCCCATTACCTGTGGTACTTCCTGCATAGCTTCTTCACATTCGGCTGGAAGCTCCTCCATGCGTTCCTCGGGCACGTCCTGTATTGAAGAGGGCGCCGTCAGTGCAGTATGTCAACGTCAACAACAATGCGCATTGAGACAACGCCTTTAACATAGTGAAGCTTCATAGCAGAGTTAACAACCAAAATCTGCTGCCAGGCAGATTTATATGGAGATTATATGGAGATGTTAGTGACCAAAAACGTAATTTTACAAGTCTTCAAGGAGGAGAGAGAGAGAGAGAGAGAGAGAGAGAGAGAGAGAGAGAGATGGCGAGGTTTAAGGGGCGAACTCCAGTCCGTCGGATTCAAGCTGCTGAAGGCACAGACAAAACGGTGGGGCAATGGAAATCAGAGCAAGTGGCCAGAATTGGAGGAGCGCAGATGTCTCAAGGAGGATTACGGGGCTGGCAGAGGTTACAGAGATACAGTAGGGAGGTGGCTACGGATAATTCAGAAAAATGGGCTCTGACTCAGTAATACGAGCAAAAAAGGGGAAGACGACCAGCGCTTAAAGGGTCAATTAGTTGACCGTTGGATCTGCATTTAGTAAAAGTTATGGTTTATGGCAGAGTCAAAGCCTTAGTATTTTCATCAGGAAGACTGCCTCAGTTGATCCGTAGTACTGGGAAGCAGGGGAGCAGCCAGTTACTGGAGGTCAACAGGGTTGCAGTCTAGTGCATGGGTTTTGCCTCCAATTATGCAACACACAGATTTTCCCATGCAACGGGGAAGGTGGGCCACTGACGAAAGGAAAGGTGAACCTCTGTTTGATCCGGATGCAACACTTCACTACCCACGTGCAATTCAATATCCTGGCCCCCTCCACTTTGAAAAGAACGGCTGCCACCGCTGCTCAGTGGGGCCCCTGCACGCCCCCTGCGGACAAAGGAGGCATTCTCACTCGAAAGGGCCGAGGTCACTCGAGTGCCAACTGCGTTTCGGTTGGTGGTGCGCTCTGCCACACATGGAAACATTCTCCCAGCATCCACCCCGTCAAGTCCCCATTCAGCATCTTACACGTCTCATTCTCCTAAACTCAATGGGTATAAGATCCAACCTTCTCAACCTTTCATCATAATATAACCTCTCTACACTAGGAATTAGTTAAGTGAACCTTCTCCGACCTGCTTCCAGTGCAATTTTATCCTTTTAAGTAAGGAGATCAAATCAGGACACAGCACTCCAAATGTGGTCTCACTAACGATTTGGACCAATTTAACACCCTTTCCTACCTTTTTACACAATCGCCTAGCAATAAATACCAACATTCTGTTTCTCTTCCTAATCACTTATTGTATCAACACACTAACCTTCTTGTGATTCTTGCACCAGGACACCCAGATCCCTCTGTAATACAGCGTTGTTGCTCGTGGGACCTAGGCTGCTGCCTTTTCTGCTTTGCAACAATGCCTGCACTTCAAAAATAAGCTATTGACTATAAACACAATGTGGGAAGCCCCGGGGAGCAATAAAAATGGAAATTCATTCTTCAATGCCTTGGGTAACAGTGGAATAAAATGCACCCCAGGAAGCCTATTGCTGGGAAGTAGTCACACCTTGCCTCTCGCCTGACTTGTTAACCGTTTACCTGCTGTGCCTCTGGCTCTGGACGCTGAGGCTCCCTCCTCCTGACGTATTGCAGAATCTGTTCCTCAGTCACGGGCATGTGCTCCATGATCACCTGCAGCCTCATCGCCATCATGGTGGTCAGCCAGTTCACCAGCGAGGGATTAACATCCACCGACATACGCCGCTGAGGTACAGGGCCAGGCGGTTTAATAAAAGCAAGAAAGAACGAAATGTTAGAGCATTGTGCTGTCAGCGTCAACCTTTTTCTAGCACCGAGCAGCCTCTGAGGATTACGAGTGAATTGGAAACAGGAACACCATCAATCTAATGCGTTGTTGCACACGAGGAGGTTGAGAATAGACGTGCTATTGGGATTGAGCAGGGTCAGAGGGATAAATGGTAGCAGATGGGCGGGGAGAAAGAAAAGGAGGGGGAAAAGAATAAGAAAAAAGGACAAGGAGCAGGGTACAGATTGGGATAGACAGGGCAGGGATGGCAAGCTCTTATGATAATCGGCAGCTTTCAGTCGATTTGTGGTGCGAGAGCAAAGTGTTGTCCGACTTTTACAGCTCTGGATTATACTGGAGGAGGCGCTACAGTTGTGCACAAATCATTGCTCTCTGCCGCCCTCAACTCAGCAGCCTGGCAAACAAAGAGTTACTAAAACCAGAGATTTTAAAAAATGAAGCAATCACTGAACCCATTAATTAGTAAGCGTTTCAAAGATCACTTCAAGAGGCAGATTTGCTGGCGTCCTGTGGAGATACAAGCCTGGGGGCCCTGGTAACGGCGCCGTGGCCGCTCCCTCCTACGAGGTATACCACGAGTCCGGTGGTGGCGGCTACCCTCAAGATTTGGGGGCAGTGGAGGCGACATAGGGGAGAAGTGGGGGGCTCAATGGAGGCTCCGTTAAGGGGGAACCATAGGTTCGTCCCAGGGAACATTGATGGGGGATTTCAGGGTTGGCACAGAGCGGGCATCAGACAGCTGAGGGACCTGTTTATCGATGGGAGGTTTGCGAGCCTGGGGGAGTTGGAGGAGAAATTTGGGCTCCCCCCGGGGAACATGTTCAGGTATCTGCAGGTAAAGGCATTTGCTAGGCGGCAGGTGGAGGGATTCCCTTCGCTTCCCGCGAGGGGGGTGAGCGACAGGGTACTTTCGGGGGTCTGGGTCGGAGGGGAAGATATCTGATATCTACAAGGTTATGCAGGAGGCGGAGGAGGCATCAGTAGAGGAGCTGAAAGCTAAGTGGGAGGGGGAACTGGGGGAACAGATCGAAGACGGGACATGGGCTGATGCTCTGGAGAGGGTTAATTCTTCCTCCTCCTGTGCGCGGCTTAGCCTCATCCAATTCAAGGTGCTGCACCGGGCCCACATGACTGGGACGAGGATGAGTAGGTTCTTTGGGGGTGAAGACAGGTGTGTCAGGTGCTCGGGGAGTCCAGCGAACCATGCCCATATGTTCTGGGCATGCCCGGCACTGGAGGAGTTCTGAAAGGGGGTGGCGAGGACGGTGTCGAGGGTTGTGGGATCCAGGGTCAAGCCAGGATGGGGACACGCGATTTTTGGGGTTGGGGTGGAGCCGGGAGTGCAGGAGGCGAAAGAGGCCGGTGTGCTGGCCTTTGTGTCCCTAGTAGCCCGGCGAAGGATCTTGCTACAATGGAAGGATGCGAGGCCCCCAAGCGTGGAGACCTGGATCAATGACATGGCGGGTTTCATTAAGCTAGAGAAGGTCAAATTCGCCCTGAGAGGGTCGGTACAAGGGTTCTTTAGGCTGTGGCAACCTTTTCTCGACTTTCTGGCTCAATGATAGGGTACAGGGACAGTAGCAGCAGCAACCCGGGGGGGGGGGGGGGGGGGGGGGGGGGGGGGGGGGGGGGGGGGAGGGGCGGGACAATGACTATGTTTGTTTATTTAATTTTAATTTATTTTTAAGTTCTTTTGTTGTTCATGGGGTTGGGGGGGTGGGGGGATGTGATACATGCGTCGATACGGTCTGGTGGGTGTTACAGTTATTATGGGTTATTTTGTTGCATTTCATTGTTTGTCGTTATGTTTTATATTTTCTGTAAAAATTCCAATAAAAATTATATTTAAAAAAAAAAGAGGCAGATTTGCTGGCGTGTATTTATAGTGTGTCCTATGTTTTTTCATGTATGGAATGATCTGTCTGGACTGCACGCAGCAGAACAATAATTTTCAATGTACCTCAAATCAAATCCAATTAATAACCCCTTATCCCCTTGGGTCAATTATATTTTGAATTAAAGTACCCACAGGACAGAAGCAGGTCCAAAAGCTCCATCTCTCCCCCCCACCATAGAAACTGGTCCAAAAGCTCTAGTCAGGTGTTTGCGCCCCACACAAATGCCTCTTCCCACCCCTCTTCGTTCCCATCCTATCACACTTGTGTGGTTAGCCACTTTGTTCTTCAAGGCATCTATGCTACTCACCTCAACCTCTTGCGCTGGTCAATTCTTTACTCTAACCTCACTCCGGGTAAAGAGGTTTCTCTCGAAATCCCTGCTGGATTTGTTAGTGACTATCTTGTATTGGTGACCCCTGGTTTACTGACTCCTTACTCCTACAAATTCCTTGTCAATATTCCCCTCCCACCGACTGAACTCCAAATCAAAATCAAACCGATGCAGAAGCTTTCAGAAAGAGGAAATAGAATCACAGAATCCCTACAGTGCAGAAGGAGGCCATTCGGCCCATCGAGTCAGCACCGACCCGCCGAAAGAGCACCCTAGCTGGGCCCAACCCCTCACCCTATCCCCGTAACCACACCTAACCGTTGGACTCTAAGGAGCAAATTAAAGCATGGCCAATCCACCTAACCTGTACGTCTTTGGACTGTGGGAGGAAACCGGAGGACCCGGCGGAAACCCACGCAGACACGGGGAGAATGTGCAAACCTCTCACACAGTCACCCAAGACTGGAATTGAACCTAGGTTCCTGTCGCTGAGGCAGCAGTGTTAACCACTGCGCCACCCGGGACAGTTCCTACGTGCTCCAAAGTAGCTCGAGGAACAGCAGCTCCTCTTTCAATTCACTGTTTCGAAGGCCTTCCAGACTCAGCATTGAGTTCAACAATTTCCAACCGTTACCCCGCTCCTGTTTTTTTTTTGCAGAGTGGGAGTTGCTAATGATTCTGCCGATGCCACTTGCAGCTCCTTTCCATGTTCCTCGTCATTTAAACTCTCTTGTCGCCCACCCCACCATAGGCCTCCCTCTCACCTTCTCCGTCTCTAACATGCCTTTCTCTACTCTGCCTCTGAACTTGTTTAAAATCAGTTAAATATTAGAACTTGTCCCAGTCCTGAAGAAAGATCATCAATCACCCTGAAAGATTAGTTCTGCTTCTCTCTCCACAGACGCTGCCTGCCCTGCTGACTATCTCTAGCGTTTTTTGTTTTTAGATCGCTCTAACGTTAGTCAGCACAGGAAGGATTCTCGAATGCTGGGTAATCCTGGACACAAGATCATTACAGAATTTGCTGGGCATAGAATTTACGGTGCAGAAGGAGGCCATTCGGCCCTTCGAGTCTGCTGCAGCCCTTGGAAAGAGCCCATGCCTCCACCCTATCCCTGTAACCCAGTAACCGCACCCAACCTTTTTGGACACTGAGGGCAATTTATCATGGCCAATCCACCTAAACTGCACACCTTTGGACTGTGGGAGGAAACCGGAGCACCCGGAGGAAACCCACGCAGACACGGAGAGAACGTGCAGACTCCGCACAGACAGTGACCCAAGCCGAGAATCTAACCTGGGACCATGGCGCTGTGAAGCAGCAGTGCTAACCACTGTGCTGCCCACCATTCCACGCCCTCACCCCGTTATCTCGGAGGGTGGCTGGAGGCCAGTTTCTTTGCCAATCCTGGCCCTCAATACCAAGTAAGGTGCCAGTCTGACTGAGAGGTTGACTTGGAGAATTATTCTACGGCTGCTCAATGCATGGACAGGGCTGATGTGGCACGAAAGGCTTATAATATAAAGGGAGGATGACATTCCGCAAGGAGGCCTTGTGGCGCAGTGGCTAGCTTCCCTGCCTCTGAGCTGGAAGCTCAGGGTTCGAGACCCGCCCCAGGACTTGATGGTCAAGGAAGATGGGTTCATAACATGGCCAAAATGGTTGTGTATCAACCATCAAAATCCTTCCTGTGGGGTGGGGTGCTCTTTCAGAGGGCCGTTGCAGACATGGGCCGAATGGCCCCCTTGTGTACTGTCGGACATCTATCGTTCTATGGAACCAGATGGGTTTTTTAAAACAATGATCGACAAGAGCCCAATGGGGGCTTGTCCCGAGACTAGATTTATATTTCAGATTTTGGTTGCCCTGACGGGCTGTGAACCCTTGTCCCCAGGACTCTGGGCCTCCAGATTACTGGTCCAGTGACATTACCACTCTGCCACCGCAGGGCGGCATGGTGGTACAGTGGTTACCATTACTATCTCACAGCATCAGGGACCTGGGTTCAATTCTGGCCTTGGGTCACTGTCTATGCGGAGTTTGCAATATCTCCCCATGTCTGCTTGGGTTACCTCCGAGCGCTCTGGCTTCCTCCTAAAGTCCAAAGATGAGCAGGTTAGGTAGGGTTACGGGGACAGGACGGGGGTGTCAGCCTAGGTAGGTTGCTCGATGTAGGTTCGATGGGCTGAATGGCTTCTTCTGCACTGTAGGAATTCAATGGTTCCACGGTCTCCCTATGCTGCAGTATGCAGAGATTCGGTGCCCTCCCCTAGATGAAAGGTTTACTTACAATCCGATCATTGATAACCGTGGTTAGTGCACTCTGCTCTCCTCGCAGACTGTACAGGTTCAATGCCAAGCACTCAAACAGAGCCTGATTACACAACTCCAGCAGCCGGTGACCAAAACTGGCATCTGTCGGAAGGGAGAGAGAGAGAGAGATCAAAGTGGGGCAAGGACACGTGTGAGAAAGAGGGCAAACCAACAAAAGAACGAGGCAGCAGATGAAAGAGTGAGCCAGGTGAGGGGCTCCACTGTTATGCACTGAAAATGAAAATCGCTTTGTCACAAGTAGGCTTCAAATGAAGTTACTGTGAAAAGCCCCTAGTCGCCACATTCCAGCGCCTGTTCGGGGAGGCTGGCACGGGAATTGATCCGTGCTGCTGGCCTCCCTTGGTCTGCTTTCAAATCCCGCGCGCGTGTGTGTGTGTGTGTGTGTGTGTGTGTGTGTGTATAGATTCAAGATGCAAACCCTTGCATGTGCTACATTCAGCGATCTCAGCCAAGGCAATTTGTGGCCTCTGCAGCATGCGGGTGGGAGGGAAGGCGCCAGGGTTGCCACTCCTGATCGTCACCCAGACGCTCCAGAGAAGACAGCATGCGTCACTCTTTGTGAGGACAGGGGAGATTTACTGTTCATGTGGAGCAACAACTCTTCATAATAATCCAGAGATACTTAAGCACTCGCCTGAACTGGAGGCCAGCAAAAACTCAGCGTGAGGAAGAGAGGGTTGGAGAGGAAAAACAGATCAGCAAAGGGAAGCAAATAAACCACAGCGGCAGCAAGGCAAAAATCCAATGGGGAAGGTACCAGTGCATTGTAGAATGTGCGCAGCGATTCTGTTGAACTGCTCCCGTAAGAAGTCCAGATTTGTGCCTGTGATGTCTACTTCATCTCGCACTCCAACTGATGCCTGGAGAGAAAACGGATAAGATGAGCCGGTAGCATGGTTGTGGAAGCCGGCCTACTCCAGCCAAACTGAGCTCTGCACTAGACCCCAAGGCATCCAATTCCTCAACCAAAAACATCTGCAAGGGCAAACGTGACTGGTCCCAGACCAGCGGCATCTCACCCTCCCCGTACACACCCTTCATACTGTCCCAATGCTGAGCACGCTACGTGCTGCGTTCAGCCCGGCCCCATGTACATAACTCAACAAGAACTCTAAAGACTCGAGAGCGCTGGAAAGATTGAAGACCTGGGACACTGGCTCGTCAGCACAGTTTCAAATGGACTTATCTTGCTGGCTGCAAGGTTGTGATCCGGAATATGTCCCCCCTGAATCTCTCCACGCAACAAACTTTGCAATGGAGATAATACCCCTCAGCCCATACAAAACAGTTTAGTGCATACTTACAAAACTTTCCTGGATATATTCCTCCAAGCCATTTATCAAGACATCTGTTGACGCCTGGAATTAAAGAAAGATGCATTCATAGAACTCCTTGTGTAAAATCACTTCCAGCACAGATCCAGAGTATCTATCTGCATGTCACCCAAGGCAATCACCTCATCCTGCAGCTCTCCACATTAATGCAATACTCAAAACAACAGAAATCCAAAGCTCACCACATGCATCAAATTAGCACAGCAGCAGCAGGCTCAGTCCTGAGGAGGTCGAGAGCCAGAGGGTGGGAGGAAAGGAGAGCCAGAGGGTGGGAGGGAAGGAGAGACAGAGGCCGGGAGGGAAGGAGAGCCAGAGGGCGGGAGGGAAGGAGAGCCAGAGGGTGGGAGGGAAGGAGAGCCAGAGGGAGGGAGGGAAGGAGAGCCAGAGGGAGGGAGGGAAGGAGAGCCAGAGGGAGGGAGGGAGGGAGATCCAGAGGACGTGAGGGAAGGAGAGCCGAGGGAGGAGAGAGAGGGAGGGAAGGAGGGCCGGAGGGGGGAGGGAAGGAGAGCCGAGGTGGGAGGGGAAGGAGAGCCGGAGGGGGGAGGGAAGGAGAGCCAGAGGGAGGGAGGGAAGGAGGAGGGAGGGAGGGGAGGGAAGGGAGCAGAGGGAGGGGGGAGGGAGGGAAGGAGAGCCAGAGGGAGGGAGGGAAGGAGATCCAGAGGACGTGAGGGAAGGAGAGCCAGAGGGAGCGAGAGCCAGAGGGCTGGAGGGAAGGAGGGCCAGAGGGCGGGAGGAAGGAGAGCCAGAGGGGGAAGGAGAGCCAGAGGGGGAAGGAGAGCCAGAGAGGGAAGGAGAGCCAGAGGGAGGGAGGGAAGGAGAGCCAGAGGGAGGGAGGGAAGGAGAGCCAGAGGGAGGGAGGGAGGGAGGGAAGGAGAGCCAGAGGAGGGAGGGAGGGAGGGAGGGAAGGAGAGCCAGAGGGAGGGAGGGAAGTAGAGCCAGAGGGAGGGAGGGAAGGGGAGCCAGAGGGAGGGAAGGGAAGGGAAGGGGGAAAGAGGGAAAGAGGGAAAGAGGGGAGGGAAAGAGGGAAAGAGGGAGGGAAAGAGGGAAAGAGGGAGGGAGGGAAAGAGGGAAAGAGGGAGGGAAAGAGGGAAAGAGGGAGGGAAAGAGGGAACGAGGGAAAGAGGGAAAGAGGGAGGGAGGGAAGGAGGGAAAGAGGGAGGGAGGGAGGGAGGGAAAGAGAGCCAGAGGGTGGGAGGGAAGGAGAGCCAGAGGGAGGGAAGGAAGGAGAGCCAGAGGGAGAGAGGGAACGTGAACCAGAGGGAGGGAGGGAAGGAGCCGGAGGACGTGAGAGAAGGAGAGCCAGAGGGGAGGAGGGAGCGAGAGGCAGAGAGCGGGAGGGAGCAAGAGCCAGAGGGTGGGAGGGAAGGAGAGTCAGAGGGAAGGAGGGAAGAAGAGCCAGAGGACGGGAGGGAAGGAGAGCAAGAGGGCGGGAGGGAAGGAGAGCCAGAGGACGTGAGAGAAGGAGAGCCAGAGGGGAGGAGGGAGCGAGAGGCAGAGAGCGGGAGGGAGCAAGAGCCAGAGGGTGGGAGGGAAGGAGAGCCAGAGGGAAGGAGGGAAGAAGAGCCAGAGGACGGGAGGGAAGGAGAGCAAGAGGGCGGGAGGGAAGGAGATCCAGAGGACGTGAGGGAAGGAGAGCCAGAGGGAGCGAGAGCCAGAGGGCTGGAGGGAAGGAGGGCCAGAGGGCGGGAGGGAAGGAGAGCCAGAAGGTGGGAGGGAAGGAGAGCCAAAGGGTGGGAGGGAAGGAGAGCCAGAGGGCGGGAGGGAAGGAGAGCCAGAGGGAGGGAGGGAAGGAGAGCCAGAGGTCTGGAGGGAAGGAGAGCCAGAGGTTGGGAGGGAAGGAGAGCCAGAGGGCGGGAGGGAAGGGGAGCCAGAAGGTGGGAGGGGAGGAGAGCCAGAGGGCTGGAGGGAAGGAGAGCCAGAGGGTGGGAGGGAAGGAGAGCCAGAGGGTGGGAGGGAAGGAGAGCCAGAGGGTGGGAGGGAAGGAGAGCCAGAGGGCGGGAGGGAAGGAGAGCCAGAGGGCGGGAGGGAAGGAGAGCCAGAGGGCGGGAGGGAAGGAGAGCCAGAGGGTGGGAGGGAAGCAGAGCCAGAGGGTGGGAGGGGAGAGCCAGAGGGCGGGAGGGAAGGAGAGCCAGAGGGTGGGAGGGAAGGAGAGCCAGAGGGAGGGAGGGAAGGAGAGCCAGAGGGCGGGAAGGGAAGGAGAGCCAGAGGGAAGGAGAGCCAGAGGGCGGGAGGGAAGGAGAGCCAGAGGGCGGGAGGGAAGGAGAGCCAGAGGGCGGGAGGGAAGGAGAGCCAGAGGGAGGGAGGGAAGGAGAGCCAGAGGGCGGGAAGGGAAGGAGAGCCAGAGGGAAGGAGAGCCAGAGGGCGGGAGGGAAGGAGAGCCAGAGGGCGGGGAGGGAAGGAGAGCCAGAGGGAAGGAGAGCCAGAGGGCTGGATGGAAGGAGAGCCAGAGGGCTGGATGGAAGGAGAGCCAGAGGGCTGGATGGAAGGAGAGCCAGAGGGAACGAGAGCCAGAGGGTGGGAGGGAGGAGAGCCAGAGGGTGGGAGGGAGGAGATCCAGAGGGCGGGAGGGAAGGAGAGCCAGAGGGTGGGAGGGAAGGAGAGCCAGAGGGCGGGAGGGAAGGAGAGCCAGAGGGCGGGAGGGAAGGAGAGCCAGAGGGTGGGAGGGAAGGAGAGCCAGAGGGTGGGAGGGAAGGAGAGCCAGAGGGCGGGAAGGGAAGGAGAGCCAGAGGGCGGAAGGGAAGGAGAGCCAGAGGGAGGGAGGGAAGGAGAGCCAGAGGGCGGGAAGGGAAGGAGAGCCAGAGGGAAGGAGAGCCAGAGGGCGGGAGGGAAGGAGAGCCAGAGGGAGGGAGGGAGGGAAGGAGAGCCAGAGGGAGGGAGGGAGGGAAGGAGAGCCAGAGGACGGGAGGGAAGGAGAGCCAGAGGGCGGGAGGGAAGGAGAGCCAGAGGGCGGGAGGGAAGGAGAGCCAGAGGGAGGGAGGGAGGGAAGGAGAGCCAGAGGGAGGGAGGGAGGGAGGGAAGGAGAGCCAGAGGGAGGGAGGGAGGGAAGGAGAGCCAGAGGACGGGAGGGAAGGAGAGCCAGAGGACGTGAGAGAAGGAGAGCCAGAGGGGAGGAGGGAGCGAGAGGCAGAGAGCGGGAGGGAGCAAGAGCCAGAGGGTGGGAGGGAAGGAGAGCCAGAGGGAAGGAGGGAAGAAGAGTCAGAGGACGGGAGGGAAGGAGAGCAAGAGGGCGGGAGGGAAGGAGATCCAGAGGACGTGAGGGAAGGAGAGCCAGAGGGAGCGAGAGCCAGAGGGCTGGAGGGAAGGAGGGCCAGAGGGTGGGAGGGAAGGAGAGCCAGAAGGTGGGAGGGAAGGAGAGCCAAAGGGTGGGAGGGAAGGAGAGCCAGAGGGCGGGAGGGAAGGAGAGCCAGAGGGAGGGAGGGAAGGAGAGCCAGAGGTCTGGAGGGAAGGAGAGCCAGAGGTCGGGAGGGAAGGAGAGCCAGAGGGCGGGATGGAAGGGGAGCCAGAAGGTGGGAGGGGAGGAGAGCCAGAGGGCTGGAGGGAAGGAGAGCCAGAGGGTGGGAGGGAAGGAGAGCCAGAGGGTGGGAGGGAAGGAGAGCCAGAGGGTGGGAGGGAAGGAGAGCCAGAGGGTGGGAGGGAAGGAGAGCCAGAGGGTGGGAGGGAAGGAGAGCCAGAGGGCGGGAGGGAAGGAGAGCCAGAGGGCGGGAGGGAAGGAGAGCCAGAGGGCGGGAGGGAAGGAGAGCCAGAGGGCGGGAGGGAAGGAGAGCCAGAGGGTGGGAGGGAAGCAGAGCCAGAGGGTGGGAGGGGAGAGCCAGAGGGCGGGAGGGAAGGAGAGCCAGAGGGTGGGAGGGAAGGAGAGCCAGAGGGAACGAGAGCCAGAGGGTGGGAGGGAGGAGAGCCAGAGGGTGGGAGGGAGGAGAGCCAGAGGGCGGGAGGGAAGGAGAGCCAGAGGGTGGGAGGCAAGGAGAGCCAGAGGGCGGGAGGGAAGGAGAGCCAGAGGGCGGGAGGGAAGGAGAGCCAGAGGGCGGGAGGGAAGGAGAGCCAGAGGGCGGGAGGGAAGGAGAGCCAGAGGGTGGGAGGGAAGGAGAACCAGAGGGCGGGAAGGGAAGGAGAGCCAGAGGGCGGAAGGGAAGGAGAGCCAGAGGGCGGGAGGGAAGGAGAGCCAGAGGGAGGGAGGGAAGGAGAGCCAGAGGGAGGGAGGGAAGGAGAGCCAGAGGGCGGGAAGGGAAGGAGAGCCAGAGGGAAGGAGAGCCAGAGGGCGGGAGGGAAGGAGAGCCAGAGGGAGGGAGGGAAGGAGAGCCAGAGGGAGGGAGGGAAGGAGAGCCAGAGGGAGGGAGGGAAGGAGAGCCAGAGGGAGGGAGGGAAGGAGAGCCAGAGGGAAGGAGAGCCAGAGGGCGGGAGGGAAGGAGAGCCAGAGGGCGGGAGGGAAGGAGAGCCAGAGGGGGGAGGGAAGGAGAGCCAGAGGGCGGGAGGGAAGGAGAGCCAGAGGGCGGGAGGGAAGGAGAGCCAGAGGGCGGGAGGGAAGGAGAGCCAGAGGGCGGGAGGGAAGGAGAGCCAGAGGGCGGGAGGGAAGGAGAGCCAGAGGGAGGGAGGGAAGGAGAGCCAGAGGGAGGGAGGGAAGGAGAGCCAGAGGGCGGGAGGGAAGGAGAGCCAGAGGGCGGGAGGGAAGGAGAGCCAGAGGGCGGGAGGGAAGGAGAGCCAGAGGGCGGGAGGGAAGGAGAGCCAGAGGGCGGGAGGGAAGGAGAGCCAGAGGGAGGGAGGGAAGGAGAGCCAGAGGGCGGGAAGGGAAGGAGAGCCAGAGGGAAGGAGAGCCAGAGGGCGGGAGGGAAGGAGAGCCAGAGGGCGGGGAGGGAAGGAGAGCCAGAGGGAAGGAGAGCCAGAGGGCTGGATGGAAGGAGAGCCAGAGGGCTGGATGGAAGGAGAGCCAGAGGGCTGGATGGAAGGAGAGCCAGAGGGAGCGAGAATTATTTTTAAAAATAAATTTACAGTACCCAATTAATTTTTTCCAATTAAGCGGCAATTTAGCGTGGCCAATCCACCCACTCTGCACATTTTTGGGTTGTGGGTGCGAAACTCACGCAGACACGGGGAGAATGTGCAAACTCCACACAGACAGTGACCCAGAGCCGGGATCGAACCTGGGATCTCAGCGCCGTGAGGCAGCTGTGCTAACCACTAGGCCACCGTGCTGCCCACGAGAATTAACAGTGATGATGGTGCAGAGAAAGAGTGAGGAGAGGGGGGAGGGGGAAGGTGGAAAGAGAAGAGAGAGAGAAAGACCCCTGCTTACCCGGATATTCTGCTCTGTCGGCTCCTGGTTGTTGAGGTACTGCTCGCGGAAGAAGCAGTTGAGCTGCGGTTGGATGCGTTGCAGTGGCTGGAACTGGCCGTGCAGCAGCATGATCATGTCCACCATAGAGAAATTCTGGCATATGAGGGACAGCAGATCGCCGAAGAATCCTGCCAAGCAGAGGAGTAACATAAGAAAATCTGATCCAAGGTAATTGAGACAGAAACACATGGGGCGGCAGGCGAGGTGAAGAGTATAAAATGAGATCAAAAGATAACACGGTACTTTTCCCAAAGACCAACAGCGTCAAAGGAGAAATGTACAAACATGGATGGATAAAGGCACTTATAGAACATAGAACAGTACAGCACAGAACAGGCCCTTCGGCCCTCAATGTTGTGCCGAGCCATGATCACCCTACTCAAACCCACGTATCCACCCTATACCCGCAACCCAACAATCCCCCCTTAACCTTACTTTTATTAGGACACTACGGGCAATTTAGCATGGCCAATCCACCTAACCCGCACATCTTTGGACTGTGGGAGGAAACCGGAGCACCCGGAGGAAACCCACGCACACAGGGGGAGGACGTGCAGACTCCACACAGACAGTGACCCAGCCGGGAATCGAACCTGGGATCCTGGAGCTGTGAAGCATTTATGCTAACCACCATGCTACCCTGCTGCCCCTTCAAAGCTCAAAAAGGTGTGAGCTCATAACCGTCAGGATAACTGAGTGAAATCCCCATACATTGATTAAATTGAACGGATGGTCAGTACAGTAAGCGGTAAACGTACCTAAAGCTCCGTCTACTCCTGGCTCGAAGATGTTGCTGGTACCGCTGAGCCGCTGGATAAAATCGGCGATGCTCTCCGTGCTGCCCTGCTGTGCGTTCAGTGAGCCCATCATGGAGGACAGCACACCCTGCACCACGCTGGTGAAGAACTCCGGCGTCAGGGTGTCGGCTCCCGCCTGCTGCCTGTTGACCCGTTCCTGGCTTGGCTGCGACTGGGGTGGAGGGGCAGCCTGAGCCGTCGGCTGGGGGGCAGCTTGAGGAGTTGGCTGGGGCATCGCCGCAGCTCCCTGGGCCGCCTTAAGGGCAGAGAACACAAGATGAAGAGAAATGAGTCGCGGGCATGAAAACAAGCAGATAAATGAACCGGTCACATCTGAGCACCTCTGCGCCGTCCTTTGACATCGAACTCTGGCTCAGAATAAGTGGGCACTCTGACCGAGAGGTCAGACATGGTGTTTCCATCCACATGCCTGAGAATCGGTTCTATCGAAGCCAACAAGACCTAATAGAGAGCCAGGCGTATAATGAGCACGTGCTTTTACTCCACCTCCACTTGCTGAAGAAGTATTTCAATGTATGCAATTCACAGGGGAAGTTTAGAGAGATTTACTCTGGGCTGGCTTCCCACTTGAACCACAAGGCGAAGGATAACTGGACTAGTTTCTGTTTGCGAGGCAGGAAGCGTAAGGACACAACATGCTCAAATCACTGTGAGTGGGCTCCACGCTTTGTCCCTCGCTTGGGTAACAGCACCGCAGAAACACTTGGAATGACACAGCAGAGCAGGCCGTTTGGGCTCCGGTGTCTGTGCTGATCTTTGTCAGCGCTATGCAGACAGTCCCCACTCCCACACCGTCAACAGCCCTTTACCCGCACAGTCCAACCAAGGGCCGCTCCCCCTTCCCCGCGCGTGATCACCCACCTGCAGAAACTCGGACATCCCTTGCACAAAGGCCGGCATCCCCGGCAGAGTCACAGTGATGGTCGGCGAGCCCATGCTGGCCACGCCGCCAGGGCCGGCTGCTCCCAGGAGGTTCCCCAGGAGCTGCGAGAACTGGGCGTCGGGTGGGGGCTGGCCATTACTGTCGGCCGTGGCCGAGGAGGTGGTTCCGGTGGAGTTGGTGGTCGAGGTGGGGTTTTGGCCCGCCGTGGCGGAGGTAGTGGTGGCCGAGGCAGCTGTCGTACTGGTGCCGGTGGCTGCTGAGGAGCCGGTGTCGGTAGCGGTGGGCTGGGCTGCAGGAAGAGAGAAAGAGAGAATTATAAAAACTCGTCAGGTAAACTCTGCCGTATAAAAACCTTCATGAATTTGTTGGATATTACAGAAACCTATGGAAGAACGTTTGCACAGCAACAGGCCTTTGTCCCCCACCAAGGGTGTTTCTCTGCACTGACAATCCTGGTAAGATTGCCTATAGAGAAAAGGTTAAAAACAGGCTAGAGTGTGAAAAGAAACACTTCAGACTGGAAAGAGTTTCTCAATGTGATCCACTTTGGCTGCAGTCTTTGTCAGACAGGAGATGGCCAGGCAGGAACTCTCTAGCACTTTATTTAACGAGAAGAGGTTGCTGCCATCAGCCTCAGACACCAACACACTCTGCGTCATTCAACCGTTCATCTCTAGGACAGCTCGACTGCTCTCACTTGTCACGGCTCATGCGTTTTTTTTTGTTTCTACTTAGCTCGTGCACATATTTTAACCCTGGCTTCTTAATCAACCACTTTAAAATCACTTATAATCTTGAAACCTTTCTGGTGTAATTTGTGACTCCTGAACCAAAACCCTGGAGAGAGAAAGAATGAATAAAAGTATATATTGTATTGTATGTATTGGGTGCAGTAGAAGCCTGGGTTAGAGTGTGTATATCTGCTGCAGTAATATTTTTTAACACACTGGTTTAAAAGAAAGACAGGCACTGTGGCTGCAGAAAGCGCAATTTAGTTGCTGTAAAAGTGAGATCATCATTATTTCAAACCACGCTTATGTTCACCGACCTGCTCAAAGCTCGGGGGGAGGGTATTGGAGGGAGGTGTTCAGGGTAATGTCGAAGGTGGTATATGTGAGGTTTGAGCCGGGTTCTCTGGAGGCCATATTCGGGGTATTAGATCGGCCGGGATTGGAAGTGGGTGCGGAGGCAGATGTCTCGCTGATCGCCCGAAGGCGGATCCTGTTGGGGTGGGGGTCAGTTTCCCCACCCTGTGCCCCCTCGGGTATCGGATCGGCTGGGATTGGAAGTGGGTGCGGAGGCAGATGTCTCGCTGATCGCCCGAAGGCGGATCCTGTTGGGGTGGGGGTCAGTTTCTCCACCCAGTGCCCTGGTGTGGCGGGCACTTGAAAAGGTGAAATTTGAGTTGAGGGGAAGGATTCTACAATTCATGGGCTTTGTTATTATGCACTTTCAAGGATTGGATGACATTGAACAGTAAGAGGGTTGGGGGGGGGGGGGGGGGGGGGGTGTTGGACTGCGCATGTTGTTAGTGACTATGTATGTGTGGATGGAGGATTCCTGAATCCTTTGATGTTTGTATTTAAAATGTTTGTGGGTTGGTGGGAGTGAGGAATTGTTGGCCAGGGGACTGACATTGTATTCGTTACCGTTGTTTGTTGGTGGGTGTAGATTTGGATGAAAATGTGAACAAGGAGAATAAAAATATATATTTTTTAATGTTCACTGACCTGCTGAAAGGGCACTCCACCCAAGTCCACTCCCCTCCCTATCCCACTAACCCTTTAACCTCACCTACACACCTTTGAACACAAAGGGGCAATATAAAACGGCCAATCCACCTAACCTGCAAATCTTTGGACTGTGGAAGGAAACTGGAGCACCCGGAGGAAATCAAACAGACACGGGGAGAAACTTCACTGTTGCCCAAGGCCGGAATGGAACCTGGGTCCCTGGCGCTGTATGGTAACAGTGTTAACCACTGTGCTGCTGTGTCTCACCTTCCATTATATTAACCCCATCTTTTCATTAATGGCCCGCCACCACTCCCTCCATGACTGTCTTCCCATAGCAGCCCCTGCCCCATCCCCCAAAAGAACCTTTCCACAGCAGCGCCCCCAACTACTCTTCTTCCCTAACAGCTAGCATCCACCTGAATGCAAAATGGTGGAAATAACTGGGCAGTGCTGTACAGAGACTTCACCTGGAGGTCAGCCTCTTCGGCGACGCCTTCTCCCCTCACCGTCGCAGAGTGCCAGGCTGTACTGTCCCGAGAACGGGGCTCAACCAGGAAACCTCTCGTGCTGGTGATTTCACCAATCTGATGCCAAGATAATAAATCAACGAGACAGCACAGAGCAAGGGACTGCCACACCCTGTGACAATAAGGTACTTACTAAAGACAACAGGCTGCATCAGAAGTTGTCCAACCAGTCCAGTGATCATCTGAGCGAGAGAGGCAGGGCCAGGGCTGGCACCAGGATCAGGAGCAGGGCCTGGAGGAACCTGGAGTAGAACAGAAGGTGCAGAAAGTGGGCTACATATCTACTGTAAAGGAAGCACTCAAGAAACAAGACAACTGTAATACGTCCATAGCTTGTGCCCTTAATAAATCCCTCCTGGGCGCAATTACAAGTTACATGTTGTCGGATTTCTGCTCGCTGATGGTTCTTTTATGATCTGCCAGCTATTGTTATACTTGTTCCACCTGAGGATTGAGAGATGGCTGCAAAGCGCAAGAGGGGGAAAGAAGGAGCGTGAGAGCGCACAGATGTTACACGATATTATCTGGATTTTGAGACAGGTTCTGTACTTTCATTGCCCCCGTTAAAACAATCCGGTTGGATAAGATTGCTTGCCTTGCAGAAACTTTCATGTTGGAAATGGACATGTGACTTTACTGTGCCTCTTGTGCTTTTGCTATTTCTGTTTTTACGTTACCTGCGTGCCGGGTTGTGGTCCTGATGCCGGCTGGGTCTGTCGTGGGGGAGGTGGCGGCGGTCTGGTAATCACCACTCGGGCCGGTGAAGGTTGAAATCCGGGAACCTGTTGCCCTGTTGGGGGAAAAGGCAAAAAAATGAACGAGTGAGACAGCATGAGGAAAATCCAAGGCTGGAACTATTCATGCCAGCGGGATATTCCGGCCCCACCAACAGCGCACATCCACCGCGTGTGTACGCCAGATTCAACAGGAAACCCCGCTGACACCGGCGGGGTCAGAAGGTTCAACCACTGGCCAATAGTGGGCCTCTGCCCCCGGCAGAGAGACAAGTGGCAGGTTGGGTGGTAAATCCTGCCCCATATGTCCGGGCTGAAGTGCAACACCAGCTCTTCCGTGCATAATACAGCAGCCTCTCTTTATTCAATGCCACCCGCTCTATTTGCCACTGACCAGATTAGCACAGGAGCCACACATCCACTGGGAGGAGCTCCAAATCAGATAACACACCAAGATAATGATCAGGATATAGTGAGTTGGTCTGACATGGAATTGTGAAAAATACCTAAAAAATAATCACAGTTGTATATGTGTTGACGACTAACACTCAACTTCCTTTCACTTAACAGAGTTGGCTGAGGTGCATCAGTTCTTGCTGACTCCGAAGAATAGAAAAACAGAAAATTAGGGCGCACGGTTGCACAGTGATTAGCGCAGTTGCACTCCCAGCTTGGGTCACTGTCTGTGCGGAGTCTGCACGTTCTCCCCTTGTGTGCGTGAGTTTCCTCCGGGTGCTCCGGTTTCCGCCCACAGTCCAAAGATGTGCAGGTTAGGTGGATTGGCCATACCAAATTGCCCTTAGTGTTCAAAAAGGTTGGGTGGGGTTAATGGGTTACAGGGATAGGGTGGAGGTGTGGGCTTGGGTAGGGTGCTCTTTCCAAGGGCCGGTGCAGACTCGATGGGCTGAATGGCGTCTTTCTGCACTGTAAATTATATGGAAGACAAGACAGGCCGGAGAATACTCAGCAGGCCAGGCAACTTCTGTGGGCAGAGAAACAGTGGTCATGTGTCAGGTCTTTGTCTGTGACCTTTCATGCATTCTTCATGGATCTGATGGAAGGTCACAGACCTGAACAGTTAACTCCGCTTCTCTGTCCACTGAAGCTGCCCGACCTGCAGAGTATTTTCTGTTCTTATTTCAGATTTCCAGTAACTGCAGTTGTTTGCTTTTACTGATCTCCACTGATCCCACCCACCAATAGCAGGAGGGGCGAGAAGTTGTTTTTTGTTCAGTTGTTCTACTGTTGCTGAACCTGCTCCTCAGTAATAGTCCGATGGTTTCGGAACTGGTTATTTTAATCGATTTGATGTGCCCATTTTCGTTTGAAACGGCACCAGCACCAGAAACATCAAATGTCAGCCTCGCATAGGTGGCAACGCCCAGGTCAGGGTAGGGAGCAGCATTGCATCAAGCAGTTGAGGCTCCTTCATTAAATGTTTTTAAGATAAAGATAGATAGTTTTTTGAAGAATAAAGGGATTAAGGGTTATGGTGTTCGGGCTGGAAAGTGGAGCCGAGTCCACAAAAGATCAGACATGATCTCATTGAATGGCGGAGCAGGCTCGAGGGGCCAGATGGCCTACTCCTGCTCCTAGTTCTTATGCGGTGCCATTCTTTGAAGGACACTGCCTGCTCTTATAGTTCTGGCAAACTCTAAAAATCTGGATGTGCTTTTCGCAGGCACATAGCGAGTTCTTCTAGTGCCCTGTCAAATATTATTATTAATAATAATAATAATAATAATAATCGCTTATTGTCACAAGTAGGCTTCAATTAAGTTACTGCTAACAGATTGACTGTTCAATCACCTACGTGCAGTCTGCGGGCACTTGCTGTGCTCCCAAGCATGTGGATTACTGAATGACTGGAGAACACAGTACTTGGTAAACAGAGTGCTTCAGCAACATCAGCTCAGAACTGTTGAGCTGGAGCCCTAACTGCAGACACTGTGGATACCAGGGAGTGGGAGGGATACCTGGACACTTTGTTCGGCAAGGCAGTCACATCCCTTAGGTTAAGAAAGAACTTTAGAGTTAGTCAATGGTCAAGGACAGGAGCGTGTGACTATAAATCAGGCAGATACAGGAGTCGTGGGTGGAGTGATGGAGGAGCCTGGACCCTCGACTTTGACTTAAGTACGATGCACTTGATATTTGCTTGGATGAGGACAAGGGCTGTAGTGTAGATCTGCAAACTGACTACAGCACCATAGGTGCTTGTGGCTATTCAAGGAGGGAGGGGGTGGAAAGGAACGTGGTAGGGATAGCTGACAATACAGTAAGGGCGATATTGTTTTTTCTGCATCTGTAACCGGGAGCAGCAAAGGTTGTGCTGCCCTCCCATTGCAGGAATTAAGGACATCTCCGTGTAGGCTGGAGATGAACGTGTAGTGGGAAAGGGAGAATCCAGTTATTGTGGTCCATGTGAGAAGCAATGACAGACTAGAATACGTTCTGTGGAGAGAATTGGAGGGGGTAGGGTCCAAATTAACATGCAGAGCCTCCCAAGGTTTGGATTATTACTTGAACCACGGACCAATTGGTACAAGGTCAAGCAGATTGGACAATTAAATACCTGGCTCAAAGTGTGGCGTGAGAATGTGGGGTTTTGATTGATGGGGGACTGGCACCAACAGTGGAAAAGCGGGAGTGACTCTCTGTTGAGGGATGGCATCATTGTCCTGGCAAATCGTTTCACTAGGGCTGTGGACAGGCCTTAAACTAATGTGGGGGCAGTTGGACAAGATGAAGGAAGATTTAGAAATATAAAGAGAAAAATGGCGGTGGTGGCATCGTGGTATCGTCACTGAACTAGTAATCCAGAGATCCAGGGTCATGCTCTCAAGGCCCTGGTTCGAAACTCACCGTGGCGGATGGTGAAATTTGAATTCAGTGAAAATCAGGGGCGGGATTCTCCGAACCTCAGCGCCTAAATCGCGCTCAGCGCGGGGGCGGAGAATGGGGCGTCAGACCCGCCATTGGGTCAGACGGCTTCCCGCGATTCTCTGTGGACCAGTCAGGGGCCATTGAAAGAGGCCGCCATGGCGATTCTCAGCTGGCCGAGTTCCCACCAGCGTGGTTCCCTCATGGTTCCACCTGGCGGGCACTCGGAGTGGTGGATGTGGACATAGTCCGCGGCTGCCCTGGTAGGGGGGTCCGTCACCGCGCTGGGGGGGGGGGGGGGGGAGACGGCTAGGGTTCCAATCGGGGGCCACACCGATTGGCCGGGGGGGGGGGGGGCTGTATTGGTGTTGGAGCGGCTTGCTGTGTGGGTCCGCCATGTTGCGCGGGGCCACCGGCCGCATGCACGGACCCGTGGCCAGAAGTGCAGGGCCCCGAATCGGCAGCCGGAGCTGCGTGGAGTACTCCGGGGCCCTGCAAGCCCCCTTCAAAACGGAGAATCACTCTGGACTTTCTCCAGGAAAGTCCAGAGTTATTTGTGCCAGTTTTCTCGCGGGCGTGGGGGACATAGCCCCATTATCAAGATAATTCTGCCCCTGGAATTTAAAAGTCTAATAATGAACATGAAACCATTGCCTGCCCCCCCCCCCCCCCCCCCCCCCACCAACACATTCCCTGCATGTGACTCCAGGCCCACAGCAATGTGGCTGACTGTTAAACGCCCAGTGAACAATTAGGGATGGGCAATAAGTGCTGGGGATGCCCACATCCCACGAACAATTTTTTGAAAACCAAACGACACAGCAATTTGGCCAAAGACAAACAGAACAGGACAGAATTTAGTTATGATAGTCTGTTAATAAATCACACAAAGAAATAAAATGAATGATAAGATAACTTGTGGCACAAATAGAGATAAATGGTTGCAAGGTGACCAAGGTTGAGAAATACATTCTCCAAGGCATACACAACATTTCAATAACTCAAGACAGAATGAAAAAGGAATACTCCTGATAGTGAAGGTGATACAAGAGCAGCAGTAAGAATTAGCATGTCTGGAAGTTGCGAATGAGTGTTTGGAGACTAAGAATTACAAGGAGCAGAGAACACTGGTGGGAGTATTTTATAGGTCTCCTAACTATAGTTACATTGTCGGACAGCACCTTAAGCAAGAAATAATTGGGGATTGAACAATAGACTGGGCAAATCAAATTGGCAAAGATAATCTGGTCGAGGGATTTGTAGCATCCTTTCGTGACAATTCCCTGAAATAACGCATTATGAAATCAACTAAGGATAAAAGCTCATTTAGATCCAATAATATGCAATGAGGCAGGTTTAGTTAATAATCTCACGGCATGGGGCGCAGGGGCGGCACGGTGGCTAGCACTGCAGCTTCATAGTGCCATGAACCTGAGTTCAAATCCAACTATGAATCACTGTCTGTGTGCAGTTTGCGCTTTGTCCCCAGGTCCCCTTCTGGAGAATTTAGAACAGTCTGAGAATAGATGCTTAGTCTCTTGGGACTGATGGAAGGAGAAATTCCTTCACCCATTGTAACTGTGTACTCCCAGAGGGCTGTGGATGCGCTACACTGAGTATATTTAAGGCTGAAACAGAGAGACTATTGGACTCTGAAGGAACTACAGGATATAGGAAGGAGGTGGGAAAGTGGAGTTGAAACTGAAGATCAGTCACGTTCATACCTAATGATACCTAACCGCGTGGTCTACCCCTGCTCCTTACGGTTTTGCAAGTGGGTCTTACGCTGGCCTACATGCCAAGTGATTGTTGCAACATCCCTGTGATACCTAATTGGGGCTAAAGGTAATGCCAAACATTAGAGATTTCCCCCCCCCCCCTGCTTATTGTGCTGTGAACTGCAATGTGAAACACTCCACACCCAAACTCTTAAAATGTCCTTTCGGAAATTAAAAATTATAATTTCACAATGATGACAGAAGTTCCATAATTACTCAATTACTTCCTATCCCATTAGATTGTACAATAGATGCTGACTCAGAAACTATTTTCCCATGTGCTCTCACTGGACATCCCGCGAGCGATTTACATCAACCCTTCACAGTGCAGTTTAATGCATATGCTGTGCATTTGTGAGTGTCTTATAATGACGACAGCAATCCTTCAACCAATTATGCCAGTGCTGCCCAATTTAACCCCAGTTTTTTTCCCCATAACACAGCAACAGTCCTCTTCAAGTACATGTCCGAATGACTTTTGAAAGTTACTGCAGAATACGATTCCATCTCAGGTAGTGTTCCAGATGCTGTGTGAAAGAATTTCCCCTCTAATTCTATTCCAATTATTTTAAACCTATGACTTCGGGTGACCGATTTGCTTGCCAGATTAAAAACTGTTTTGACCGACTGAGTTTTGAATACCACTTCTAGTTCTGCCCCCCAGCTTCTCGGGTCCAAAGAGGACAATCCTAACTCCTCCAATCTTTTCATGCAACTAAATTCTCTCAGCCATGGCATCATCCAGGTGCAATGAATGAAGGAGATGGTGTTGCATTTTATTGTTAAGCATTGCTTAACCAGTAATTGTAAGCTATTTGCTTTCATGAGGTTAAAAATTAGTTGAACACTTTGTTAATAATAAAGTGTGTTTAAATACACCATATCCCTATTTGTGCGTGGAATCACTCCTGGGGCAAAGTGTCCTTTCCTCACAGGCTTACAAATTAAATTAAATATTGGGCTTTCTGTCCGGTAACCTAGCAACTGCTGTGTTCTTGTCCCGGATTGTAAGACTTGCAACCTTCCACCTCACTGGGCCTCGGCATCTTTCCCAAAATTGGACCGATTCACCAGTTGAGGGCTAGCCAGAGACTCGTCATGGTTTAGCCCAATGCCACCACTTTGGTAGTCGGCCCCCGCCCCCATTGCAAAGTCAAGTATCATGTTTCGTTTCAGGCGAATGCTCCGCCACTGTACCTGAGTTTGCACCGGCTGCTGCCATAGCCTGCTGGGTAATCTGTTGCATGATGGTCTGCATGAATTCGGGTGTTATCCCTGGGATCTGAATGTGGGGCACGGCACCTGAACAAGAAAAGATGACACTGACGTTAGAGGTCATTCTCAGGGTGTAACATTTGCACATTAACAAACAATACATCCTTACAGTGTAAAGCTTTCATTGCAGACGTTTAGCAGCAAGTTGTACTTCTATTGTGCCTTTTAACATGTAAAACAATGGCGATCGTCATACATGATTTCAAACAGAAGGAGATATTAGAACACGTGACCAAAGTCCTGGTCAAAGAGGTAGGTGTAAAGCTGCATTGTAACGAGGAAAAGAGTGAGGTAGCGGGGTGGCAAGGCTTAGGTAGGGAATCCAGGATTTAGGCTTTAGACAGCAGAAGGCAAGGCACCAATGATGGGGTTATTCCAGTAATTAAAATCTAGGATGAATTGGAGGGGACGTAGGGCGAAGCCCCTGAAGGATTGCTTGGCTGGAGAATGCTACAGAGATAGGGTGGGATGAAGCCATGTCGGTGCCTTTGAAAGGCGGGGGTGAGCGGAAGAACCTCAAACCAAATAAACAAGACAAATTCAACACGGAGGGGAAAAACCTCTAGGGTTATGGAAGTTCGTCATCCCAGTTTTGAGGTGAGGGATGGGTGGGTGGAAATGCGCTGACTTTACCAGAGCTCCATCCTTCCCTCCAAAGAGTCATCTTATTTTTATTCATGCAGGGTGACTGAGGAAGGGTTAGAATTAATCAGTATTACAGTCTTGGCATCAAAACCTTCTCTATAAAAAAAAAGAAACAGTCCTTCCTCGCACGTTTATTTCTAATATCAGTGAAGCCATCAATGTAATGTTAATACTAGGGACCCATCATTTGTGTGTGATTTTTTAAAATTGCTTTTTCATGCGACCTGGGTGTCGCTGGCAAGGCCTGCATTTATTGCCCAGCGCCAAGTGTCCTTGAGGAGGTGGTGCTGAGCCATCTTCTCGAGCTGCTTCAGTCCACCTGGTGTAGAAACACTCAACAGTGCTGTTAGGGAGGGAGTTCAGGATCATGATCGAGCAACAGTGAAGAAACGGTGATATATCTCCAGCTCACGATGGTGTATGGTTGAGAGGTGAACTTGCAGGGGGTGGAATTCTCAGGCTCCCGTTGCCTTTGCCCTGATAGCTGGTAGTGTGCTGTCAAAGGAGCCTTGGCAAGTTGCATCTTGCATACAATACACGCTGCTGCCACTGGAGGGAGTGAATGTTTAAGGTGGTGGGTTAGGTGCCAATCAAGTGGGCTGGACATGTCATGCTTCTTGAACGTATTGGAGCTGCACTCATCCAGATCAGCGGAGAGTATTCCTTCACACCCTCGACAGGCTTTGGGCAGTCACGAAATGAATTACTCACCGCAAACCTCCCAGCCTCTGGCCAGCTCACATAGCCACAGTATTTAAATGGCTAGTCAGTTTAGTGTCTACACAAGGGTAACACCCCAAGATGTTGATGGTGCAGGATTCAACATTGACTACCAAGGGGTGATGATTAGATTCTATCTTGTTGGAGATAGTCGTTGCCTGGCACTTGTGCAACCAGAAAGCTACTTGCCGTTCCTTTTCTGGCCTCATGTTGGAGCAAAGGTCATTGAATCATAGAACCATAGAATCCCTACAGAGCAAGAGGCCATTCAGCCCATCTGCATCAACCTTCTGAAAGAGCACCCTACCTACACCTACTCCCCCGCAACCCCACCCAACCTGCACGTCCTTGGACACTAAGGGGCAATTTTAGCATGGTCAATCCACCTAACCTACACATCTTTAAACTGTGGTAGGAAACCAAAGTACCTGGAGGAATCCCACACAGACACAGGGCGAATGTGCAGACTCCATACAAACAGTCACCCAAGGCTGGAATTTAACCCGGGTCCCTGGCACTGTGAGGCAGCAATGCTTACCACTGTGCACACTTGCTGAAGCGGCTGATGATGGCTGGGCCAAAGACACTAAAGAACCCTTGCAGCAATGTCTTGGGACTGAGATAATTGACCGCCAATCATCCTTCTTTGTACAGTTACGACTCAAACCAATGGAGATTCAAACTACCTTCAGTTTTGCTGGGACTCCTAGATACCATGGTAGGTGAAGGGCAGTTGATGCCGAGGGCAGCCCTGATCTACCCCTCTTGCATTCACCTTGTTTGTCCATGTTTTGATGAAGGCTGTAAAGAAGTCTGGAGCCGAACGCACTTGGTGGAACCCAAACTGTACATTGGTGAGCATGTTTCACTGTACTAGTGCCGCTTGACAACATAGTCAGTGGCATTTCCCATCACTTTTCTAATGATCAGGAACTGGCTGAGGGCAGCAAATGACCAGATTTATATTTGCTCTGTTTCTGATGGACAGGACATAGCTGGGCTCTATTTTCCAGACTGTCAGCAAGGTGCCTATGTTGTATCTGCACGGGAACAGTACAATGATTATTGGAAAGAAAGCAATGAAAAAGAATTCTGATTAAGTAGATAGCCTGGAGTTTTTTTCTGCTTCATTTCAGTTACCAAATCCAATGTGGGAAAGAACCAGACTAACAATTCACAAAGGTGCTGACAAGCTGGATTATCAGCACAGATAATAACAGAAGGTGTTGACTGAGAGGAATGTGTGCCTGACACCAGCACTGAATTGCATTTTCAGTGCAGTTGCAATCAGTAACTATTGGGTACTGGCCAGCAGTGTGTTTTTTATACTCATTCTTGGGCTTTGGAAGCCACTGGCCAGCATTCATTGCCCATCCCTAATTGCCTTCAAGAAGGTGGTGGGTGAGCCGCTTTCTCGAACAGCTGCAGTACACCCGCAGTGCTGTTAGGGAGGGAGTTCCAGGGTTTTGACCCAGTGACAATGAAGGAATACTAGTGAGGATGGTGAGTGGCTTGGAGGGGAACCTCCAGGTGCTAGTGTTCCCAGGTATTTGTCACCCTTGTCCTTCTCGATGTTAGACATCGTGAGTTTGGAAGGTGCTGTTTTAGGAGCCTTGCTAAGTTCCTGCAGTGTACCTTGCAGCTTGTACACACTGCTGCTACTATGTGTCAGTAGTCGAGGGAGCGGATGTAGAATAGTTTTAAGAAGGAGATAGATATATTGCTGATAGAAAAACGGGTTAAAGGAATATGGGGAACAGGTGGGGAGGTGGATTTGAGACCAGGAAGAGATCAGCAATGATCTGATTGAATGGCGGAGCAGGCTTGAAGGGCCGAATTGCCTAATTCTGCTCCTAATTCTTATGTTCCTAGAAGGTGTTGGATGGTGTCCCAATCAATATAGGCTTAGCTCTTTTGGCAATCTTATCCACCACTTCATTTGATCTAATACAATTTTTAACTTCTCGTTAGCCATGATTGGATCAGCTTTCCTGCTAGGATTTTTGTGCCTTAAAGGAACGTAAATTTGATGTAAACTATATACTCATTCTTTAAATGTTAGCCATTGTCTGGCCACCACCATACCTTTTAATGTAGTTTCCCAATCTACCACAGCCTACTTGCACTCATACCCTCATAGTTTCCTTTGTTTAGATTTAAGTCCCAAACTTTGGATTATAGTATGTTATATTATGGTCACTCTTTCCTAAAGGCTCCTTGACAATGAGATTATTAGTTAGCCCACTATCATTGCACAATACTAGGCCCAAAACAGCCTGTATTTTGGTTGGTTCCTCAGCATACAGTTCTTGAAAACCATCTTGTATATCATGCAGGAATTTATCCTCCACAGCATTAGTGTTAATTAGGTTCATTCAGTCTGTGTGTAGATTGAAGGTCCCATGATACCCTTGTCATATGAGCCTCTAATTTCCTGACTTATACTGTGCCCAATATTACCACTCCTGGTCTGTGGCCTACAAACACCTCCGACCAAAGTTTACTGTCCCTTTCTGTTTCTTAATTCCACCCAAACTGATTCTACATCTCGATTTTACGATCTGAGATCCTTTCTGACTTGTGTACTGATCTAATTCTTTATTAACAGTGTAACTCCACCTCCTTTTTCTTTTTTGCCTAGCCTTCCTAAACGCAAAATATCCTTAACATTCAGTCCCAGCCTCAGTCATCCTGAAGCCACGTTTCCATAAGGACAATTAGAGCCTATCTATTTACTTCTATTTGCGACATCAATTCATCTATCTGGTTGAGAATGCTGTGTGCAATCGGATATAGAGCCTTTAATTCTGTCTTATCATTTTCACAACTTCTAGCTTTGTATGCTGCCGCACTCTTAAGTCTGTATGCTCTGTCTCTGCTTCACACATTCTGATCATCAATCCCCTTATGACCTTGCTCTCTTGTGGTGCCCTCTCTCTTTAATTTATCTGATCTTCTTTCAATTGATCCCTCATTCGTACGTGAGTTTAATGCCCTTTCTACCACCCTAGCTATATGACTTGGCAGAGCACTGGTCCCAGCATGCTGCAGATGAAGGCTGCCCCAATAGTATAGCTCATATTTCCCCCAATCTTTGGCATCACAGCCAAATATTACATGGGCACAAAAATGTTCAATCTGAGATGAATCCAGGCAAAGATTAAGGGTTCCAAAGCTATACTTTGCGCTTGACCTGAACATTCACAGAACCCCTATAGTGCAGAAAGAGACCATTCTCCCATCCAGTCTGCACTGACTCTCCCTAGGCCCCGCCCTATCACCATAACCTCACCTAACGTTTGGACATGAAGGTGTAATTTAAAATGGCCAATCCACCTAACCTACACATTTTTGGGCTATGGGAGGAAACCACAGCTCCTGGGGAAACCAATGCAGACAGTGGAAGAATGTGCAAACTCCACACAGTCACCCGAGATCGGAATCAAATCCGGGTTCCTCCCACTGTGAGACAGCAGTGCAAACCTCTGTGCCACCATGCTGCCCAAACAATGGCGCCCACCATGGGGAAGTGACCTACAAACCCAATAATTCCCTACCACGCACGGCAGTTACTTGGTCATCTTTACCTCAAAAGATGAGAAGAACTTGCAAGGAGTACTTAACAGGTTGCCATGCACCCTGGAATACCCTGTGGTACATTTACTTATTCACCCAAGCCGAGGAATATTTTCATCCAAACCATCTAGAATACTAAACCAACTTTCTCCTCAGTTGCTGACAGCCCTCCAATGTTATCCAACTCTTTAAACAGTAAAGTGGAATTAATGTTCTGCAGTCATATGACTGCCTGAGCAAGGCCGATACCTGGTCCAGCATTCCCCGTTGCAGACGAGGCAGATGCAGAAGCATTCCCAGTCGTCGTCGCAGAATCTGTCCGAAGAAAGAAAAACAAAGGGAATAAAACAGCACCTTTCAGATACATTCAGTAAGATGCAGCTGATATGGGACAATGTCAAATAAGGCAAAAACATGACGAGGGGCCGAATGGGTTCATCAGTTTGCAATCAGCATGCCTCGTGTGAGAGCACGCAATGAGAGCGAAGCGGGAACAATTTTTTGCACACACATATCCCCTTGCCCTCACATCAGGACTTAAATTCATGCTCTGGAACAGTGTTGGGTCAAAGGCATCCAGAAGTTGCTGCCGGGCACCTTCTGAGCCCTTGCAGTACCGTGACCCCTACCTCCTTGTAGGTTCATCTGCATCATGACAACGGGCTCCATGGTTTGGTGCGTAATTCTGATGACCCGGGGGTGCGGGGTCTGGGTCTGCGATCCCTGGGTTTCTGGTGCCTCCCGTGACTCGGTGCCCTGCGGCGGAGCGGCAGGAGCGGCGTTGGCAGTCGGTGGGGCCGCCGTCTGCCCCTCGGCGGTGTGCTGCGTCCGGCTGCCGTTGGTGGTCATGGTGACTGTCGTTCCCACATTGATCTGCTGAAAGGACAAAATGTGGTAATTTTAGTATCGGGGAGCACAAGTGGCAGCTCAGCAAGGTTGTAGAATTACGCACATCTGAAGAAAGAAAGGTCCACCACCAACAGAAGCAACCGCCCCTGCCCCCCCCCCCCCCTCCCACCCCCAAATCTTAGGCACTCCATCTTTTTTTTATTTGTTCATGGGGTGTGGGTGTTACTGGCTGGACCAGCATTTATTGCCCAACTCTGAGGGCATTTAAGAGTCAACCAAATTGCTGTGGGTCTGGAGTCACATGTAGGCCAGATCAGGTCCCAAGGATGTTAATTAGTGAACCAGGCGGTTTTCTACAGCGATGGCCATCTCGAGACATTTAATTCCAGATTTTTTTTGCTCTATAAATTTCGAGTGCCCAATGATTTATTTCCAATTAAGGGGCAATTTAGCCTGGCCAATCCAGCTAACTTGCACATCTTTGAGTTGTGGGGGTGAAACCCACGCATACATGGGGAGAATGTGAAAACTCCACACGAACAGTGATCTGGTGTCGGGATCAAACCCAGGTCCTCAGCGCCGTGAGGCAGCAGTGCTAACCGCTGCGCCACCCTGCCGCCCCTCCAGATTTATTTTTTTTAAAAATTGAATTCAAATTTCACCATCTGCCCGAATGACTGAGTCACTGGATTTCTATCCAGCAGCAATATCCCTATGCCACTGCCTCTCCTTGGATGGAGGGACACACACCAGCAGTCACTGTCCCAGGATAATGGGTTGACCATTTAAGACTGAGATGAGGGGAAAGATCTCCATAGCCGGCTTGAGGGGGCCGTTATCACCGGCGCCATTTCACAGCATGCAGATGGGCTCTTCAAAGTCTCCCAGGACACACATTATCAATCCACTGCCCAGTGTCCAATATTCTCCACTCCACGCCTGAAAATGAAGCCTTATGCTGGCGTGTAATAAAATGGTGCCGTGTCCCTAATCACCCCTTCACATTCTTCATCCAAGAACCAAAACAATGTTAAGTTTAACAATACGCCCTCAGTGTACCCGAACCCGTATGGTGACTAAGGGATTTTCACAGTAACTTCAGTACAGCATTAATGTAAGCCCACTTATGGCACTAATAAAGATTCTGATTATTAAGTTCAAAACCTTAAGACAGAGACCATGTTGGTCAAAAACACTTACTGTCACATGAAATAGAGCACTCACAGGTAAAGGCATTTCCAGGAAATCCCAAGCCCTGTCACTCTCTGACTAACTGGTTCGCTCTCTAAACAGCCAGTGTGTAGTAACTCACCTGAATAGGCACAGCCTGCTGCAGCACCACAGGTGACGCGTAATGAGACATTGGCCTCACCACATGCAGGTGACGAGGAGTATTGGCTGCCAGGTTACACCGGAGGTCAGACAGAGCCACAAAGGTGTTGCCCAAGAAACGAAGGGCCTCTCCGACAAGGTTGATGATCCTCTGGTCTTCCTCTCTGCCCTCAATCTGTGGGAAGGACAAGTGAGAAAGGCCCCAATATATAAACAATGCTGTACAAACATCATTCATCTTATTTTTCCCGGTCTCCAGTGTGCCCGAAAGGCGCTAACTATTCGCGACGAGATACAGTTCCGTCCCATAGAGCAGCTTTTATGCAATACCTTACCCCAAGGGGCAATCCCACTAATGTAAGACCAATAGGTAAGTCAGGCATGTGCAGCTTTAGGTCGGGGGCTAATTAGCTGATTTAAACCTAATCACAGCACTCTTAATTACCAGCCCCAATGAGATCAGTTTAGATAGGCTAGGGATCCAATACAAGATTGCGTGGCTACATCAGGCTATGTCTTGGTATGAAGGGTGCCCCTTGTGAAAATCAACAGGAGCAACTTCTCACTTACCAGAGTTGGACAGCCGGGATTCACAGGGGGCACCGAATTTAGCAACTGTGGTGAATGTAACTGAACCAGCAAAGTGCAGGGAAGGACAGGCTGTGTGTGTGGATTGGGGGGGGCGTAAATGGCCTCCTTGTGTGCTGTAACCATTCTACAATTATTCCCCGATGCTCAGTTTCAACTGTTCCCAGTGAAGTAGAATGGAAAAATGATCAGTAAATTGTCGGTGCCAATTCAATTAAGAATTTTTAACCTGAGGTCAGATTTTCATTAGCCAGGGGTATGAAGGGAGATAGAGGCGCAGCGTTAAGATACTGATCAACTCAGGGCAGCACGGTGGCACAGCAGTTAGCACTGCTGCCTCACAACGCTGAGGTCCCAGGTTTGATCCCGGCTCTGGGTCACTGTCCGTGTGGGGTTTGCACATTCTCCCTGTGTTTGCGTGGGTCTCGCCTTCACAGCCCAAAGATGTGCAGGGTAGGTGGATTGTCCACGCTAAATTGCCTCTTAATTGAAAAAAAATGAATTGGGGACTCTAAATTTATAAACAAAAAAGGATACTGATCAACCTGTTGCTAAACATTCCACTCATGGTTGAACAGATCATTTCTCATGAGGAATTGATGAACATACATCAGAAACAGGGGCAGGGGTCGGTTACATAGACCCTAAAGCCTCATTCTCCAATCCATAAAGCCGTGGTTGAACTCTTACATTAACTCCACTGCCTCGACTCCCCCAACACTCATCTCGCTTGGCTTCTTTAGTGGCCAAGAGTTTATCAATCTCAGTTTTGAAGATGCTGAATGGCTGAGCATCCGAGGTTTGTGTGGGATGGTGAATTCTATGTCTGTGTGTGTGTGTGTGTGTGTGTGTGTGTGTGTGTGTGTGTGTGTGTGTGTGTGTGTGTGTGTGTGTGTGAGAGAAGGAATCTCTCAACTTGGGCCTAAACGGCCAATCCCTCATCCTGGTCGATAACCTGAAAGTTGGAAGACGCTAACCGGCAGATGAAGCTGCAGGAAGGGAATAAAGTTATGTTACGATTCCAGAGGCCGTACGTTGTTGTTGTAGTCTGCCGTCGTGGCTGTGCTCAGGATCTCCTGGTACCGATGCACGAACGGCTGCAGTCTCGCCTCCACCCGCTGGAGCTCGGTCAGAACGTCGAGGTACTCCGTTGGGGACGGGTGGCTGAGGTAAAGGAAGAAGTCAAATGAGCATGGAAATTTTGAACAGCAAGCCCACCCTTTAATCAGCCGATCCCACCCTTCTCGTCGCATTCCTCGGTTTCCTTTCTCAATGGGGACTATTCCCCATTGAAACTGTCTGCCTCAGTGTCCTTTCTCAGCTATTTAATTCCATAGCTATTTCTTTCGTGTGAAAACGTTCCGGTCGTAACCCCAAATTACACATCCTGAAACCTGCTAGGATTTGAAGCAATCTCCTGAAGTCGTTTTGTCAACTTGACCCTATTACACGGCTTATAGTCAAGATTCTAATCAGCCATGGCCCACTTCGGAAACACGGGGGCGTTCAATTCTCACGCCAGCATTCGAGCATAAAATTCTGCACAGACAAGCCAATACCGTACTGAAGGAGTGCCGCACAGTTGAAGACCTTCCGAGGTCTCATCTGCCTGTTTGACAAAAGGTCCCATGGCTTTATGTTGAAAGTGCTGGGGAGCTGACCAAATCTCATCCTTCACTCAACATTACAAAAAATGGATAATCTGTTCATTTATCACATTGCTATTTGTGGGAGCTTGCTGTGCACCAGTTAGCTGCTGCGTTCATAGAATAGAATCATAGAATCCCTACAGCACAGAAGGAGGCCATTCGGCCCATCGGGTTTACACCGACCCTCTGAAAGAGCACCCTACCTAGGCCCATTCCCCCACCCTATCCCCATAACCCCACCTAACCTGCACATCTTGGACACCAAGGGGCAATTTCGCGTGGCCAATCCACTAACCTGCACACCTTTAGACTGAGGGGAGAAACCGGAACACCCGGAGGAAACACACGCAGTGAAGAAAGTGCAAACACCTCACCGACAGTCACCCAAGGCCGGAATTGAACCCGAGCGCCTAACGCTGTGAGGCAGTGCTAACCACTGTGCCGGGTTTCCTACATCACGACAGTGACTGCTCTTCAAAACATATGGCATTGACTGGAAAGAGCTTTAAGGCATTCGCTGGTCATGAAAACTGTCGGATAAAGGCAAGCATCTTTTATATTCACCTCTAAGTTTCCTACTTTGCAAAGAATTTTAGTTACAAATTCAGTTGGTTTAAAAAGTCACATATCCACAAACACCCAGAATCAATGAAGGCAATCGAGACTGCCGATTTCTAGGAAAATATTACCCCCCCCCCCCCCCCCCCCTCTCTCTCTCCCATTTATGCCAGACACCATTCCACAGTTAAAGAATAAAAGGTACAAACAGCAGAGAGGTGTTAGCTGATTGGATCACCGGGAGGTCCAGACTACAAAGAATCAGGAACGATGTTATAAGAACAAAACCGGGTAAAGAACCGATGCTGATGCAGGTCAGTGACAGGCATCAGCGATGGGTCAGGTAAGGGCTAATGATGGAGACAGGTACGATACCCTTCACAGTCCTGCATTCCGAAATACACTGAACGTGAGGCAAGTCCAAGGAAGTGCTGGATAGGCCATGTCAGGGATGACCTCTCACAGAAGGGGATTAACTGAGGCAACAAGACCAGTTCAAGACCAGTATTAGACTGACTGATCTTAGACTGAATTCATTGGTTGCCGCTACTAACACTACTGAGCTGACGGATACGAATATCTGAGGGAATAGGAGCATCGTGGTAACGTTGTAGGCAAGTAGTCCAGAGGAATGGATTAATGCTCTGGAGTTCAAATCCAAACCAGCTGGGGAAATTTAAATGTAAAACTAATAAATCTGCAACAAAAACCTAGCATCAGTGATGATAATCACGAAACTGCTGAAATCAGACGTCCTTACTTATTCTGGGTTATGTGACTCCAAGTCGGCTCTTAACTATCCTGTGAAATAGAACCATAGACTTCCTACAGTGCAGGAGGCCATTCTGCCCATCGGGTCTGTACGGACACTCTGGTAGAACCCCCTATCTGGGGCCAGTCCCCCACCATATCCCCATAACCTCATCGAACCTGCACATCGTTGGATGCTAAAGGGCAAGTTAGCCTGGCCAATCCACCTAACATGCACATCTTTGGACAGTGGGAGGAAACCCACGCAAACACAGGGAGAAAGTGCAAATTCCACACATAGTCACCGAAGGTACAGAAGGCCAGGTCCCTGGCGCTGTGGGACAGCAGTGCTAACCCACTGTGCCATCTTGCCACCCGTAGCAATCCAGTTTCAATTCAGTTAATAAACATGACACAAAGTGTGTGTGTTCATAGTGATCATACACAGAATCATTGTAAAAGCCAATCCGAGGAGGAAAGCGGCCATCCCAACCTTATCCAAGACTCTTGATCCACAGGAGTGCGGTTGATTCTTAACTGCCTCGTAAACTTAACATGGTTGTATCAAACGCAAAGTAAAAAGCACTGTGGGTGTACCTACACCACATGGTCAATGAGAATTCCTAGAATGGAATTACCATTTACCCAGAACAGAGAAATTCATTGATTTATTATTTTTTAAAACACACCTGGCCGTCTGAAATTAAAAGACCAGAAAGCAAAGCATTTTGCCACCTTGGCATGCCCCTTTGCAGTATATTTCCTGCAGTGTTGGAAACACCAGCTACTAAGAACTGCCTCCGCTGTTTCTCTTTATACTTTCTGGTTCCCGATTGTCGGCCAGAGTTTAGAGAACACTTCATACGATGAATGCAGGTTAAAAAAAGACCCAGTCTGCCCTGGTTTCTTTATGACGAAAGAACCCGCAATGGAAGTATCATAGAAACAGTCTATTCAATTATCCCAAAGCTTTTGGCCCCAATGACCGACCGAGGCCCACCCCCCCCTCTCCTTATGTAAGACTGAGCGGGCAAGGATGTTCCTGACATCGACTATAATTTTGTCACTTTCATTCAGTTTCAGTAGGTGCCCTTGTGCCATCGCCACCTTGTCAACAAGTAAATTTTTCACTTGACCATTTGGTGTCGCCGCCAGATTAATGGGCAGAAACCCCAACACCAGTTTTTACAAAATGAACATTTCGCATTTTCAATTAAAGGTGCAAAGAATAGAACAGAGAGGACATTGGAAAAGGGAGCCTTGCGTTTACCTGATGTGGGATCATTCGCTAGATAATCCGGTTGGGTGATGTTGGTCGAGGAATATGAGCCAGGACACCCAGCAGAACAGCTCCACTCCTCCTCCTCTTAAAAGAATACAGCGGGATCTTTTCCGCCCACCCAAGACCGGTTTAACATTTCATCCACTTAGATTGTGCGCTCAGGTCCTTGGTGTGGGACTTAACCCACAGCCTTCTGACTTGGGAGGTAAACCCTTCTGCCAGCTAAGGCACAGCCGACACCTTACGGCAAGAGACCTTTCTTTTCTGTTTAACTTTTTAACGTGTAAAACAAATAGAGAGAGAGAGAGGAATCCTGATTGAATCTCGTGTGCAGACCCCTCGATGCCTTTGCAGCCAATACTTACTTGGGCCCAGGCGGAGCTTCTTCCGTCTGTGTGGTAGCAGAGGATGAGCCCACGTTGGGTTCAGTGGCTGTTGATGTGCTTGTAGTCTCCTGGGAGCTACTCTCTGCTGCAGCTTCTGGGGGCGGGGCAGTTGCAGCTCCTTGGGGCTCTGTGCTGGACGTCTCCATGGTCTCTCCTGCCACCGGTGCGGTTGGTGCCACAGGCTCTGCTGACATGCCTGTGGCAGCCACAGGGCTCTGTGCTGCCTCCTGCGGAGTGCCATTTGTATGACCCTGGGAAAGGTTTTGAAGAATATGGGCTTTAGCTTACAGAAAACAGAACCAGAGCAGACAATACTTGACCGAAAGACTTCCTTGACGTGGCTTCACATTACACTATCAAAAGGCCGCCATTTCTATTCCATCAACTAATCTTTCGCAATGTTCTTACCACTTTTCTATATTGTTCAAACATTTCTACTTCCCAAGTATGTCTGATGATGTTAACTTAGTTTCGCTCTCTCTCACCGCAGTCACTGCCTGACCTGCTAGGGTTTCCCCAGCATTTTCTGTGGTAATTTAAAAGAACGGTGCCAGAATGAAGGGCCTGTGTTATGTGGAGAAGCTGGGATTGTTCTTAGTTCAGAGAAGTGGAGATTTGACACATGGGCGACGTTCATAAAGCGAGGGAAAATTTGCTGTGTGGCAGGCGGGTCAGAGAACACCAACTTCACGTGATTGGCAAAAGAACTAGATGCGGCAGGTGGGGAAGGAAAACATATGTAGAGTTGTGATCTGGAACGCACTGACTGGAAAGGTGCCAGAAGCAGTTTTTATAGTAAGCTTAAAAAGAGGGTTGACTAATTACTTAAGGAAAGTAATTTACAGGATCCTGCACAAAGAGCCAGAGTTTGCAGCTATTTGGATATTTCTGAAGAGTATGATGGACTGAATGGCCTCCTTCTGCACTGCACCATTCTGTGATTCTGGATGTGCAACATTTTGCTTCTGCTCCCAAGCGTCTATCGCTGTCTTTAACATTTACACTGATGCTGCCTCTATGACCTACTCACCACAAATAAAATCTGAAAGTTAACCCGAAACTTCTATACACCTTTACCCAAAGACATTTCCACAATTTAAAGGGCACCTCATTTTCTGTTCAGACTTGCAAAAGGAAAGACAAACCCAAAGCAAATAATGATGGTTTCCCCAATGAGGTAGCGACAGGGGTTGAACATCAGACTCGAGGGGTGAAGGCAATGGGGCTAAACAGTACCGGGCAGCGTCTAGTGAGGGGAGGGGGCCTTTGGGGCAGAACTCCGGTCTCAATCCTGGAAGAACAACGGTTGAACAATAGAATGAAACTTTCAGCTGACTAATGACAGAGATGACGGACACTTCTGCTTGATTTCTGAATAGAATAATCAAAGTCCCCAGGCCCCAGTCTCTATATAACATTCAGATGGCTGTAACAGTAGCATTCAATTCTATGCAATCACTTCAAGGTAAGCAAAGTCTGAGAGGGGATGGACTTCATGCCCTTCCATTCAAAACAGGCAAAGATGCTAGACTGGCCCCACTGAACACAAGAAGAACTGCCATTTTACATGGGCAAGGATACTAGGCTGGTCGCAATGAACACAAGACTGACTCTTGTACGCTTTCAGGTGTGCAGGTAGCTTTGAATGAACTCTTGAATAGATCCCAAATTCTCAGCCTCCACAGCATTCAATGAAGCCACTCAATAGCCCACCTCATCAGCAGCATTTTTTTTAAAATGCTCCGCCACCTCCAGGATCAACTGGAGGATGTCTGTGACAACATGTTAGTCTTCCAGGTATTGCCTCCCCACTATACCAGCTCGCCCATTACAGCAAAGCTTATCGGCATCTGTGCACTTAAGGTAATCAAATGCACTCAATACAAAATCCGTTAGTGTACACATCCTGCACGATTGTTTAAATTCTTACAAATTTAGCCCACTATCAGTGACGAGCTTTCAACTACTAACCACCTCGCCCCAGTACAATACAACGCAAAATGATCTCCCCAGACGCAATAGCACCAGACCAAAGCTGTCTAACTCTAATCCAACTCTGTTCCCCACTTAATTTACTCTCAAACGCTGCAATTTACTCGGCTTCAAGGATCATTGACTGAACGCATTCCCTAAACGGAAATCCTTTCTGTGTAAAGAAAACTTCCCTCTTTACACGTTTTCAATCCCAAGTGTAGTATGCCATAGATTCACCAACTGGCAGAAGCAATCTTTCAATCTTCACGTTCCAAAGCCCTGGCTACCACCGCTAGATCCTTTTTTAGCCTTTCTTTGCCCTGATGAATCAGGCCCTCATTTGATTCGGTCTTGCGTTGGCAATAATTTAAATTTATATAGCGCCATTGATAAAATAAGGCACCCCAAGGCTTTTTCATTATAAAACAAAGTATGACATCGAACATATATGGAGATATCAGGTCAGACGCCGAAAAACTTTGTCAAAGGAACATGTTTTAAAGGGGTGTCAGTAAGGCAGTTTTAGGGAGCCGGAGAAGGACCAGTTACCATTGATGGAGCGATTAAAATCAGGGATGAACAGAGGTCAGGAGCAGAGTAGCACAGACATCTTGGAGGATTGTGGGGTTGGAGAAAATCGGAGAGAGAGAGGGAGGGAGGCGAGAGGCCATAGAAGGATTTGAAAACGAAAGATGAAAATTTTAAAACCGAGGTGTTTCTTGACCGGGAGCCAATGTTCAGTGAACGCAGAGACAGTAGAGGAAGGGGGCTAGTGTATGTGTGAAGAAATGGTCAGCTCGAGTTTACAGGGGGTTGAATTTCGAAGGCCAGCTAGGGGTACACTGGAATGGTCGAATCTTGAGGCAACAAAGACAGGGGTGAGAGTTTCAGCGGCAAAAGAGTGGAACCAGGTGAAATCGGACAACGTTATGGAGGTGGAGGTAGGGTGTTTTGGCGATGGGATGAATACAAAGTGTGAGGATCACCTCCGGATTGAATGGGACACCGAGATTGTGAACAGTCTGATGTAATCTGGCTGTTGCCAGGGACCGGGGTGGAGCCAGTGGCGAACAAGGAGTTTGAAGTGGGAGCTGAAACCACTGCTTTCCGTCTTTCCAAAATTAATTTGTGGAAATTGTGGGGGCAGCACGGTGGTTAGCACAGTTGCTTCACAGCTCCAGGGTCCCAGGTTCGATTCCCCGCTGGATCACTGTCTGTGCGGAGTCTGCACGTTCTCCCCGTGTCTGCGTGGGATTCCTCCGGGTGCTCCGGTTTCCTCCCACATTTCAAAGATGGGCAGATTAGGTGGATTGGCCATGCTAAATTGCCCTTAGTGTCCAAAAAGGTTGGGGGCGTTACTGGGTTACAGGGATAGATTGGACGTGTTGGCTTAAGCAGGGTGCTCCTTTCAAGGGTCAGTGCAGATTTGATGGGCCAAATGGCCTCCTTCTGCACTGTAAAGCCTATGATTCTATGAAATTTATTTGCTTCCAGTAGTGGATGTGGGATAAGCGGTCTGATACTTTGGCAACAGTGGAAGAGTTGAGAGAGATGTGGCGGTGAGGTAGAATTGGGCGTTCTCAATGTACATGTGAAAACTAATGCCGTGCTCTCTCAGCTTAACCACAGCTTTTAATCAGTAGTATACATCATAATAAATCTGATGCATCATTTCCACAGCTCCAATATCCGGAGTACAGTGAGTGCCCAAAACTCCACAACTGACATTGTTCAGTACAGATATATCACACCCTTGTTTTCATGTCACTAGCAACAAAAACCCAGAAACCAGTTCTTTTAAAAATCTGCATTGCAGCACACCTTATTTATCTGTTCAATTAACAAGTTTTACCAGTTTAGTACACATCTGTTCTGGTGTTTTTCATAACTGTGCCATCTTTCACACTTGTCTCCGTTGAACCGTGTCTGCTTCATACCCGCCCACTCCCCAACAGGCCCCGGCAACCTCATCCCTCCTTTTGTCTGGCTTCTAATTTCATTACCAGACTATAATAAAATGCCCTCCATGTCTTTATAAAACAGACAGAAGCGAGGCCAACACAGGTCCCTGGAGCTATCTCTTGCCAATCCAAGAATTTACTCCTAACTCTCTATCCATTAGCTAACACTACCATGTCACTATTTCACCTTTAATATTGCGCTGTTGGCCTTCAACGTTTTCATCACTCTCAAAGTAAAGCTGTTTTTCTCTGATATTTGTGGTCTCTAGTTTCAATGCATTTCCGAAGACTGACACTTGCAGCAGCCACAATCACACTTTACTGAAACCCTGACGCCAACACGGTTTTACCTCGAAAAGACGACATTTTAAACATAGTTTTCGCGAAACAGAATCTTGCTCCTCACCTCCAGTCTGTTCAAGATCCCTTGAATGTCTCTCAGCATGTGCTGGGCCAATACCAGGCGAACTCTCGGTTCACTCTGTGAAAACAGAAAGACAAGTATCATCAGCAGGGAACTTCTTGCCCCCATTTCCAGGAGGCCGAGATTCCCTTCCAACACATCCTTGCATTGACAAAGAATGAAGCTATGTTTTACCGTACACGTAGTCCAGTGCATTGAAAAGCAAGTGCTCTATGAAGCACAAGATCTCGTCAAATTCTGACAGCCGTGGAAGTCAGATTCATTTTCGTCTTCCTCGCAAAGCTGAGGAATGAGCGCCCACTGTTAACCAGTCGGAAAATAAACCGGCCCTTCAAAGAGGGAAATTCCCCTCACCGTTGCATTGAAAAAAAATTACCAATAGTTCATCATTTCGTCCTGGACTAGTCACAAAGCAATTTGGATTTTAAGCATCACAGGCAAATGCTCCCACTCTGAGACAATGAGGCCGGCTCAGCAACTTAATAATGCAGTGCGCGGGATGAAATCTGTAAAAGTCGCTTCGGGAACACTCCGGGTTCACTTCTTCCCGAACCACAGCAGCAAGGTCTGCGCAACTCAATAATGGCAAAGGTGGCACCAATTGGTATGCGGCCAGAATCCACTGTCTCGCAGGTAAAGTGCGAAACCAGTTGTCGGCTGCAGGTTTGCCTTCCAAGGTGAAAGGAAAATGGCTCCCATTTCTTAGTAACGAAATGGCTGACAGGGGGTGGGGGATGAAGGAGATATGCAGGAATTGGGGATGGAAATTCATCAGGTCTGCATAAACCTGTGGGAAAACGAATGCAGTCCCAGTGTCACTATTTTCATCCAATTATCTATGAATTTACAGCACAGAGATCAGCTGTTAGGCGTACACCGTTATTTATGCTCTACATGAAGCTCCCACCCTACACTTCATCACATCTGATCCAGCTTCTCAGTTGTTAAAATATTTTTTTTACAGGATGTGGGCTTCAATGGCTTGGCCAGCAGTTGTTGTCCATCCCTAACCCCTCTCCCTCTCCGGGTGAGAGCGGAATCTAATACAAGACTGTACCTCCCGACATCTGACATAACATAGTGCCACCACAACACCCAACCCCTCAACCAAGTGCTGCAGTTCACAAAAGGTCTCATCGTATGGGATAACTTGAAAGTTTCAGCCCTTCCAAATTCACGTGCTGGTAGTCAAGATTCACACACATACACACTTTCCAGTGATTGTCACTAAAAGCAGAGCGCAATCAGATGCTGAGCTAACTTATTATGGTCCTCCCTAGTGTAGGGGCATCAGGATAATTGCCATACTCCAGGTTAACCCAGGACAAATAGTGGTTTGGGGGTGGCTTCCAAGCCTGCATCAACCAGCACCACCACATTATCTGAAGCATTTACTCACCTCAAAGTTAGCATCCGCACCCATTCAATCTACTGTCTCTCTCTACATTTCAAACCAGGCCTTGGTAAAGCCCCCCCAAGGGCATCGGATTTCTATTTCAATTATAGTGTACACCTCGAGTATGTTTTGGCAAAGATAGCGCTGTCTTCTTCTCAGATATGGAGTAACGTTGTCCTTCAGAAATTAGGACAGGGCATTGGTTCGGGAGAAGTGTATTTGTTCGACCGAATTAAGATTTTCAGGAGATGTGTGTCGTTCCTAAAGGCTGAAACATCTGCACCAAGTACGCAAGCATTTCATGCTTTAAGAAAAGCAAAAGACTTGCATTTATATAGCACCTTTCACAACCTAATGACTTCCCAAAGTGGATTACAGTCAATTAAGAACTTTTGAAGTGTAGTTACTGTTGTAATGTCAGAAACGGCAGTTAAACAGTGCACAGCATGCGTTCACAAACGTCAATGTGCCAGAGATCAGATCATTTTATTTTTAGCAATGTTCACGGGGTAAATATTGGCCACATGCTCGGGGAAACCCTGTTTCTTCGCAATTGCGCCGTGTGATCATTGACATCCACGCAAGGAGGCACTCTTCAAAATTTGGCAAAGCTTTTAGACTAAAGACTCAATAAATCAAAAAAAATAAGAAAATAAAACAGGTAATAAAAATAAACAAGAATAGATAAGACCAGTAAACAGCAAAGTAGCTTCCAAGGCTGAGCCGGAGCGATGGAATCCCAAAATGGTTCAGACTAACGGCAATAGGATTATAGAAATGACGCTGAGGAGGTGTGAAACACGATAAGTGTGAGTGCCAAATCAAACAGTTTAGACACACAACAAAGGTGCCTAAAGTTCACAAACCAAACTGAAAAGCTCAGTGTCCATCATCGGAAATGCAAAAGCTAAGGTGTGGCCACAGCGCAAATATAAATTTGATGACGGATTCCTACTTCCAAGTTCTCCCAATAAATCACCATCCAAACCGATTCTTCACCCTCACCTTTACCCCATGGATACTGAGGCTGGGGAATGAGCTGCATACCAACTTGCACTCTACTGTACGCAGTCTCTGCTCATTGCACATCCATCTACAAGTAGCATGGATGATTGAAAGTGTGGTCAATGGCTGGAATGGATTAACAAGATGGGCCAGGGAGGGGAAAAGAGAAAAATAGATTGGGGGGGGGGGGGGGGGGGGGGGGGGGGGGCTTTAAAAGGAAAGGCAGAGAATGCAAAGTTACCTGGATGGGACTCTGTTCCACATTGATGTGCAAATCCACCGATGATCCGTCACTCTTCAGGAGTGCAAGTGGGAAGGAAGGAAGGAAAAAAGCACCAATCACAAATTAGCAGCCACACCCAGTCTCGATGTACCTGTATGGGTTACCCACCTGGGAATGTCAGCCTACTATACCACAAGGTTGGCAGGTGGCCCATGTACACATGAACATAAGAAATAGAGGCATGGGTAAGCCACTCGGTCCTTCGAGCCTGCTCCACCGTTCAAAAAGGTCATAGTTGATCTTCCACCCTAATTAGGCCTTCCCGCACCATCCCATCCGAGATTTTTTGGAGACTAAGGAAATCAACTAATCCTGTACTTGAATATGCTCAACGATTGAGCATTTACAGCGCTCTATGTTAGAGAATTCCAAAAATTCACTCCCCTTTGAGTGAAGAAAATTCTATGCACAACCATCCTAAATGGCCGTCTTAGATGGAGAGTGGTGCTTCCTCCCCCTTAGTTCTAGACTCTTCAGCTCAAGGAAACATTCTGCCAGTATCTACCATGTCAAGTCCTTTTAGAATTTTACATCTTCCAATGAGTTCATCTCTCATCCTTTTAAACTCCAGAAACTCTACTTCATCTCTCCTCACAGGGCAATCCTTTGATCCCAAGGATCAGCCTAGTCAACTTCCGGTGCGTACTCTCAGGCAAGTATACTCTTTCTTAGATGAAGAGACTAAAACTGCACACCGTATCCCAGACAGGCTTCAATGTGGTTCACATCGGGGTTTCCTGCACTCGGAAGGCAAACATTTTGAGCCAACCATCCAGGACATGCCACTGCGCCGCAGGTACATGGTGTTGTGAACAATCTCTCTCAGGCATTTGGTTTCGGTCAACATTCCTCTGCAGCATTTTGCAGACCTCAGCCAAAGTGTCAATTCCAATCCAAGCAGGGGATAAATCAACTCTAGGGGTTTCCGTTAAATGCTTGCATCTGGTAAACAGAATTGTGAAGAAGCTGCAATATAACCTGAAGCCTCCATTGCACTGCCTTGACAGAAACCCAACCAAGTGCATGTGCATGGGCAATCGTCAATGGACTTCAAAATCAAGTGCACGTAACACACTTTCAGATACATCTGTGGGTAGAGAGAGGGCACTGCACAAATGAGTCTTCACATCATAGTTACAGCATTGTGTATGGAGTGGAAGGACAGGACTCTGTGATCATCAGGATTTCAGTGAGATACAATGGTGCTTTGCTGCTTCTGTCACATGTGAAAGAACAGCATTGATATCGAGATAGCTGAATCAAACTAGTTGTCCAACCTCACGGAGGGCTGCGCAGGTATTTTTCTACATCTTGCTTCAGGGCTATCCATGTGATTTTGATCTGGTTAAGGTTGGTTGCATCATTCAATTCTGCTTGGAGAGTTGATTCCTCCACATACTGAGGCAGCAACAGTCAACACTGTACCGGATAGGAATGCTGATGGCAACCCCAGTATGGACTGCCTGGCTTATTCCATGTAGAAAGATTTATATCACACTTGTCACAACCTCAGGACATCTCACTCAGTGATCCTCAGCCACTGAAGTACTTCTGAAGTGTAGTTACTGCTGTAATGTCGAAAGATGCAGCAGCCAGTTTGTGCACAGCATGCTCTTCCAAACAGCATCTAGACATGACCGGATTGTCTATTTTGGGAGCAGTCAGAGGGATGAATGTTGACCAGAACACCGTGAAGAATTCCAAATCCATCTGGCAGGGGTCTTGCTTTGACATAGCATCCAAAGGACCAACTCCCAAAGCACTGCACTGGCAGCGTCAGCCTGGAGTATGCATTCAAGTCTCAGGATTGGGGCTCGAAACAAGGACTCAGGTAGGATACCTGTGTTTTTTCTTCCTCATGCAGAATGAGTAGGAAACAAAGTAGAATTTATTCAATAACTCGCCAACAGGGAAGATCACGGTAGACGTCAAGTGGTATCACCAGATTGTCACTGAATGTTAAATGCAGGTCACAATTAGTAGTATTAAAACTGGGAGTCAGACTTGGGACTATGGCAATCTGAGAGAGAGGATGGAGCAGGAAATGGAAATCTTTCACACTGCTGCAGCTAATGGATGCTTGAGAGATTGAGGCAGAGTGTTTGGAAAGATCAAAAAGACGTTTTAGACTCCATCAACTCAAGCTTCAACTGTCCTACGACCGTGTGATAGGACAGTGTAGATTAGAAGGATCTTTACAGTGGCAATTCATGTTGTACAAGATCCAAGAGTATTTGATGGAGCAGAGCAAAGGGAGCTTTTTTCTGAGCTGGAAGTGTTCAGTTAAGTAGTGTAGAGGGAGCTTTGCATCCACTTAAAATAGGTGTTGTACCTGAACAGTGAGTTTATGATTATGTCAGTACAGAAGGAAGCTTATGCTGTTGCTAACACAAGATATAGGCAGTAGCAGAGTGATAATGTCACTCAAACAACACAAAGGCCCAGGCTAATGTTCTTGGAACCCAGGCTCAGATCCCATGGCAGCAGCACGCAGAATTTAAATTCAAGTGAATTATAATCTGGAACTGAAACCGATTACAGTAATGTTGACCATGTCACCGAATGCTGTAAACACCCATCTGGTTCAACAATGTCCTTTGGGGAAAGGAATCTGCCATCCTTACCTGGTCTGGCCTACATAAGACTCCAGATCCACAGCAAGTGTGATTGACAAGCTGTGTTACGAAATGGCCTGGCAAGCCACTCAGTTCAAGAAGACAGCCCGCCACCACCTTATCAAGGGGCAAGTAGGGGTGAGGGCTAACAAATGCTGACCTTGTCAGCAACAGCCATACAACATGGAAGAAATAACAATAAACCTAGCCTGGCAGACCTAGACAGGGCATTGCTGAATCAGCGTCATGTCAATCTATGTTGGAACTGCCCTGGAGAGTATTGTTTTCGAGGGGGGGTGGGAAATGCAGCAGGAGCCAAATGTTGCGATGAAACATCCTGCGTTTGACCTAGCAAATTGTTGCCAGCTCAACAGGGGGGGTGATGGCAGACTTGCAACTTGGCCGTTGATAACTTGCAGCTGTACACAAATTCCAAAATAAACATATAAGTCAGCTGGTAATCACTGTATAATGCTGAAGCCAGTCAAGTTCCTGTTCACTACAAAGTTCATAATTCCATTGGGGTGACAATGCCTCAAAGAGATACTGCCAACAGGCGTCTAAAAACAAGAGTGCATCTTCCAAATCTTCCTACTTCACTTATTCCAAAATGACGATCACAGCAATGCAGACAGCAACAGCTCAACCGAAGCTCACAGAACTGGCACTTTACATCAAAGTCCACAATTTCAAATCATAACCTCATTTTCTCACAACATATCTAAAGAGGACCACAGGTTGCTTTTCTGTATGAGAGAGCGGAGTGATGGAGGGTCACCATACCTCAAAGCAAGGAGCAAAGTTGAGGAGGTAGATGCCTTCATGAATAACCTCAGCTAGTATGGGATTTGATCCCGCCCTGTTGGCGTTGCTCTGCATCACGAACCAGCCGTCCAAACAACTGAGCTAACCAACTCTTCCACCGTTACTTTACTAGTCCCTTTTGCCTTGATTTTTATCACCTTTGGCATTTATTCTTGAGCCAAACTATTTAATAACTCTTCCCCCCACAGTATCTTGCTCTTTTATTTGTTGTTCACTCTCACCACCTCCTTTATGCTGTGCACTTTCATAAAAGCTGTTGAGTTTTGAACATCTTCCAGCTCCAGTGGAAGGTCAGCGAGGTGAAGCATCAACTCCTTTTCTCTCTCCTCAGATGCCGTGGGCCACGCTGAACGTCTCCAACATTTTCGCTTATTAAAAATAGCAGTGCTGTGCAGGATAATTCTTAGGTCAGTTAAAATAACACAGATTGGAAGTGGATAGGAGATATGCGGAGGCACCAGAGGAGGGGCTGCTGGGAGAACGGCGCAGCCTGCAGGTCAAGTTCGACCTGCTGACCACCAGGAAGGCAGAGACGCAGTGGAGAAGGGCACAGGGCGCGGTCTATGAGTATGGGGAAAAGGCGAGCAGGATGCTGGCACACCAGCTTCGCAAACGAGATGCGGCTAGGGAGATTGGGGGAGTGAAGGAGAGGGGCGGGAAGGTAGTGCAGAAGGGGCAAGAAGTGAACGGGGTCTTCAGGGATTTTTACAAGGAGTTGTATCGGTCTGAGCCGCCGACGAGGAGAGGGGGAATGGAGGACTTCCTAAACAAATTGAGGTTCCCAAGGGTCCAGGAGGGGCTGGTAGAAGGGCTGGGGGCGCCAATAGGGCTAGAGGAGCTAGTCAAGGGAATAGGTCAGATGCAAGCGGGGAAGGCGCCGGGGCCAGATGGGTTCCCGGTGGAATTCTATAAGAAAAATGTGGACTTGGTGGGACCGGTACTGGTACGAGCCTTTAATGAGGCGCGAGAGGGGGGGGTTCTGCCCCCGACAATGTCGCAGGCTCTGATCTCCCTGATATTGAAGCGGGATAAAGACCCCGTGCAGTGCGGGTCCTACAGGCCTATCTCGCTTCTGAACGTGGATGCCAAGTTGCTGGCAAAGATCCTGGCAGCTAGAATAGAGGATTGTGTGCCAGGGGTAATCCATGAGGACCAGACGGGGTTCGTGAAGGGGCGGCAGCTCAACACGAACGTGCGGAGATTGCTGAATGTAATTATGATGCCGGCAGTGGAGGGGGAGGCTGAGATAGTGGTAGCGCTGGACGCGGAGAAGGCATTCGATAGGGTGGAGTGGGAGTACCTGTGGGAGACGTTGGAACGGTTTGGGTTTGGGGAAGGGTTTATTAAGTGGGTGAAGTTGCTCTACTCGGCCCCGACGGCGAGTGTAGTGACAAACGGGAGGAGGTCGGAGTATTTCGGGCTCCACCGAGGGACCAGGCAGGGATGTCCCCTATCCCCCCTACTTTTCGCACTGGCGATTGAACCGTTGGCGATGGCACTGAGGGGTTCAGGGGGGTGGAGAGGACTGACTAGGGTAGGGGAGGAACATCGAGTATCGCTGTATGCGGATGATCTACTGCTGTACGTGGCAGACCCAGAAGGGGGAATGCCGGAGATAATGGAACTATTAGCAGAGTTTGGGGACTTTTCGGGGTACAAACTAAATTTGGGCAAAAGCGAGGTTTTTGTGATACACCCGGGGGACCAGGGAGAGGGTATTGGGAGACTCCCCTTCAAGCGAGCAGGAAAGAGCTTTAGGTACTTAGGGGTGCAGGTGGCAAGGAACTGGGGGACCCTCCACAAGTTGAACTTTTCCAGGCTGGTGGAACAGATGGAGGAGGAATTTAAGAGGTGGGACATGGTACCGTTGTCGCTGGCGGGGAGGGTGCAGTCAATCAAAATGACGGTCCTCCCAAGGTTCTTGTTTTTATTTCAGTGCTTGCCCATCTTCCTCCCTGGGGCCTTCTTCAAAAAGGTGACGAGTAGCATCATGAGCTACGTGTGGGCGCATGGCACCCAAGGGTGAGGAGGGTCTTTTTGGAGCGGAGTAGGGACAGTGGAGGGCTGGCACTGCCCAATCTCTCGGGGTACTACTGGGCGGCAAATGTGTCAATGGTGCGCAAGTGGATGATGGAAGGGGAGGGGGCAGCTTGGAAACGAATGGAGAGGGCGTCCTGTGGCAACACAAGCCTGGGGGCCCTAGTAACGGCACCATGGCCGCTCCCCCCCACGAGGTACACCACGAGCCCGGTGGTGGCGGCCACCCTCAAGATATGGGGGCAGTGGAGGCGACATAGGGGGGAAATGGGAGGTCTGTTGGCGGCGCCAATAAGAGGGAACCATAGATTCATCCCGGGGAACATCGACGGGGGATTTCAGAGCTGGTACAGGGTGGGCATACGGCAGCTGAAGGACCTGTTTATAGAGGGGAGGTTTGCGAGCCTGGGAGGGCTGGAGGAGAAGTTTGAGCTCCCCCCGGGAAACATGTTCAGATATTTACAAGTGAAGGCATTTGCTAGGCGGCAGGTGGAGGGGTTTCCCCTGCTCCCCAGTAAGGGGGCGAGTGATAGGGTGCTCTCGGGGGTCTGGGTCGGAGGGGGGAAGATATCAGACATCTACAAGATAATGCAGGAGGCGGAAGCAGCATCAGGGGAGGAGCTGAAAGCCAAGTGGGAAGGGGAGCTGGGAGAGCAGATAGAAGACGGGACGTGGGCGGATGCACTGGAGAAGGTCAACTCTTCCTCCTCGTGTGCGAGACTGAGCCTCATTCAATTTAAGGTGCTGCATAGAGCTCACATGACGGGGACAAGGATGAGCCGGTTCTTTGGGGGTGAGGACAGGTGTGTCAGATGTCTGGGAAGCCCAGCGAACCATGTGCATATGTTCTGGGCATGTCCGGTGCTGGAAGGGTTCTGGAAGGGGGTGGCAAGGACGGTGTCGAAGGTGGTGGGGTCCAGGGTCAAACCAGGATGGGGGCTTGCGATCTTTGGGGTCGGGGTAGAACCGGGGGTACAGGAGGCTAGGGAGGCCGGAATACTGGCCTTTGCGTCCCTAGTCGTGGGGGGACATGCACGACTGTAACGCGGGCAAGTCTGCTCGCTGCTCATGTCTGAAACTGTAGGCTGCCTTGTTTGTTAAGGTTGCCTGGGGGGGGGGGGGGGGGGGGAGGACTGGTGCGCGCGAGAGGGCGGGCGAGGGAGGGACATTTGCCTAGAGGGATTGTGTTGTAAATAATTTAAAAATTAGTAGGGGTAAATGTCTGTATGGAAAAACTCTTTCAATAAAAATTATTTAAAAAAAAAAAAAAATAACACAGATACTTGCAAAAAAACAAACGGAGAGGGGAAGAGCATGGACAAACTGTGGCTGATTCTCAGAGTGGGTATTCAGATTCACAGGTACTGCTTCCCGCTCTGGTACATGGATTTAGAGGAGTAAGAAAAATCAGAAAGGAAATATGCAATTTGTCAGTGAGGAACATCAGCACTCACACAGCTGAATGAATGAGACGAGTAAAATCAAGCCTGAAACATGAGCAAGCATACCACTGAAAATCCTGACAGCACAATCTACACAGGTTAAAGTTTTGGACGATAAGACATTATCTGGGCAAAGTTCTCTTCTGGACAACAGCAGACCTTGCTTATTCACAGAACATTTTTTTGCTTTAATCAGTCAGAAAAGGATTCATTCAGAATTATTCTCAAGACCCAGGAGCAACAGCAAGCAGTCTGGCCTTCCACCTTAAAGTTTCTGACCCCTCATTTCAGGGAGAGAAACAAAATATTTGATCCATCAAGCACTCCTCTCCATCTGATACAAAAACAAAATGTTGCAGGTGTTGGAAATCTAATTTTAAAATAAATTTAGAGTATCCAGTCGTTTTTTTTTCCAATTAAGGGGCAATTTAGCGTGGCCAATTCACCTACCCTGCACATCTTTTTTGGGTTCTGGGGGTGAGACCCAGGAAGGCATGAGGAGAATGTGCAAACTCCACATGGACAGTGACCCGGGGCCGGGATTCGAACCCGGGTCCTCGGCAGAGATGCTGTAAATCTAAAAGACGAACAAAATGCTGTAAAATAAACTCAGCAGGTCAGGCTGTGGAATCGGTCATCAGAATTGAACCTGAAACGTAAATTATTTTCTCTTCACAGGTGCTGTCTGACCCGCCGAGCATTTTCCGTTCCTAGTTAAACTCTCGTCGCTCTCTCCGATATCAACCCAACTTTAAATTATATCTCCAAGTTCCTTCTTTCTAAAGGAATTATTTATTTTTATTTGTTCTTGGGATACGAGCCGCCTTCTTGAAATGCTGCACTCCATGTGGTGTAGGTACACCCAGTGCTCCTGATGGGGAGTCTCAGGTTTTGGTCCAGCGACAGTGAAGGAGCAGCGATAAGGCAGCACGGTAGCATTGTGGATAGCACAATTGCTTCACAGCTCCAGGGTCCCAGGTTTGATTCCGGCTTGGGTCACTGTCTGTGCGGAGTCTGCACATCCTCCCCGTGTCTGCGTGGGTTTCCTCCGGGTGCTCCGGTTTCCTCCCACAGTCCAAAGACGTGCAGGTTAGGTGGATTGGCCATGATAAATGGCCCTTAGTGTCCAAAAAAGGTGAGGTGGGGTTACTGGGTTACAGGGATTGGGTGGAGGCATGGCCTTAAGTAGGGTGCTCTTTCCAAGAATGTGCCGAATGGCCTCCTCCTGCACTGTAGATTCTATGAATTCTATGATATATTTCCAAGTCAGGACGGTGAGTGTTTTGGAGAGGGAACGTACAGGTGGCGGTGTTCCCATGTGTCCGCTGCCCTTGTTATTATTTATGCTGCCTGCTTCCAAGTTGGCCCGCAATTTTATTATCCTTTCGGTGAAAACGTATTTCTGAACTTTCTGATTTGGAGCTTGCACACGCTGACACGCCACCGAGAAGCTCCCTCAGGTCAATTCTGTGAATAATCCTGGACTTGCGGCATTGTTCCTTCCCAAAGGAGGCTAAATCAACTTGCTTCAGCTTTTTCGGCTCACTGAATTCCATTCAGCAAGTGTCCAAGCTTCACGGCGAAGTCCCTAATTCCATCTCCAGGTCTGTGTTCATCTCAGCACAACGTGCTGGGTGCGCTGCCTCAGCATTGCGTGGGGAAATTGGAGAAAGGGCTAAGACTCTCCAATAGATAATCAGAACTGCACACAGTGCTCCAGATAGGATCTGACTTATACCTTGCAAAGTAGTAATGTAACCTTTTCATTTTGTCTCCAGCCTCTCCGCTGTAAACAACCCTGACACCACCTGCCTTGGTCAAAGTGCAATGAAAATAGAATGCAAAGCGGTTGTGGCGGTGGTGGGGGGAGATGACTGTCGTGGCACTAATTACATAATTGTTGGGCTACTGGTGAGATTCACTTCGGAGTTCTTTGCATTTGAAACAGCACCCTGAAAATATATTTGCATAGATAAATTGAGACGATGAAATTGGGAAGTATAATGTCTTTATGGCCAGATCAGCCACAATGCGCTAAAGAGACTTTGATAATTAATCACGTGATCTCAAGCAAAGAATCAGTCTCAATGCCCAGTGAACTTGACAAGACATAAATGACAGGAGAAGGAAATCCAGCTCAGTGGCGCATTCTCAATTTCTGTCTTGTGACCCCAGTCCGAATAGGTTTGCAAGGAAATATACTTGATATTTACTTCAAAAAGGGAAAAATAAAACGTTGAGAGCAGTGGGGAAAGAGCAGGTAAATGGGACTGTTTGGTAGCACTTTCAGAGTCAGGACAGGCGCAATGGGCCAACTGGCCTCCCTTCTGCGCTGCTAGATTCAAATGATGTACTTTATACCCTTGGCTTCAAATAGATTGTCAATGCTCATTGTCAAAGCTTACAGCAGATGTGGGCAAAGTGCCTGTAAATTCTGCAACCAGCTGTACTATTTTACAGTGGACTGTATTTTACATTTGCTTCCTACATTTGCCACAGTTGCACTATTTTGTTCAGGATGCGTGTGTGTGAATGAATGGGTCTGCAAACATGTTAGTATTTCAAAACTGCCAAAGCACGCCTGACTTGAATAGAAGGGATTCAGATGCTTTACGCATGGGATAATGGATTTGTGGGAGTGAACTGTAGACTGGGTTTTAATTAAGTAATTTAGGTGGCGTAGATATTAAATAATGAACAGCTGACGCATGTGCAGACAAGAGAACACATGACACAAACAAGCAAGCTCATGCTAAATCTTGCGTCAGTTCATTTCAGACTTTCAATGAGATTGCTGCCTTGAAATTGCTCCAGGACATATCACTCCAGTGTGGGCAGACTGCGCCAGCATTCGATTCCTTTTGACTAGCTGCTATGCTGGCAGTTATTGTTGGCAATGCTCTATGCCGTTGATGGTTGATCTTTCACAAAGGCACCAAGAGGTCTGCTGTGACTGCAACATGTTTTTGAGAACTAACTTGCAGTTCATTGGAAATGGTGTGGGCCGATAAAGGAGCATAATGACGTGTGAGGCACAGTATGAATGGAGAGGAAAATACCAGTTCTTATAAACCCCTCGCCCTGTGGGTTCTTTTTTGCCCATCCTTTTCTTGAAGGTGTCAACTGCTGCACGATTGAGATTCTGGCACACCAATAGTTATCTTGTGTAAATTCAGGCATTAACTTCCTCCGAGTACTTCTAAGCTTCAAACCTGCTGTAAAAGCCAACCAGTCAGCCCTTCCTCCGAATACAAGGAGGGCCTCCCATACTAATAAAGGTGTTGCCTGTGGCTCAGTTTGCCTCCGAATCACAAGGTTGTGGGTGCGAGCCCCACTTGAGGGCAGTAGCACTCTAGGCTGACAGATCAGTGCCGCACTGAGGGGGGGGGTTTTGCTTGCTTTGAGCAAATTGGCTGCCGTGTTTCCGACGTTACAACAGTGGTTACGCTTCATAAGCACTTTCATTGGCTGCAAAACACTTTGGAGATATCTGGTGGTGATGAAAAGTGTTAGATAATTGCAGGTCTTCCTCTTTCTAATTTTTAAATTCTGGTGCTCCATCAGGAGTCCAAATTCCTGAGACACCAGGACATTAATGACGAGTGTCTTTTGACATACAGCGCAAAAGGCTCATCGCCCATGAAGAGTTGTCCAATTGCTCAGACTTGCCCGACACCTAGCCCTCTAAAAAAACTTCCTATTCAAGTACACAATCTTTAGAAAAATCACTGTCAAATCTGTTTCTTTCAGGCAATTCACTCCAGGTCGTAACTCCCTTAGTTACAAATTAAATCATCCCGATCTCCCCAGTGGTTCGTTCATGGGATGTGAGCTTCGCTGGCAAAGGCCAGGGTTTGTTGCCGATCCCTTGCTGTCCTTGAGGTGATGATAGTGAGCCACCATTGTGACCCACTATAATCTATGTGGTGCAGGCAAAACCACACAATGCCATTATATAGGGAGTTCCAGATGTTTGCCACAGGAACAGTAAAGCAATGGGCATAATGTTCTCTAGTCATTGATTCTCTTCCTTGCGATTTTTTTATACACTTAATTGTTCCTACATTACCAGTTCGAAGGTACTTCATCAGCTGTAAAGCTCAGAATATCCCACGGCTCTGTGTAATATGCAAGGTCTTTTTAAAATTTACTCTTTTCTCAAAATCCTTCACAATTTTGAACACCTTAATTAAATATCCCTTGAATCTTCACTACATGGTTGCTACGATGTACAGGTCAGCACTCTAGCACAGTGATTTGCACTGCCGACTCACAGCACCTGGGACGGGTTCAATTCCAGCCTTGGGTTTCCTCCAGGTGCTCCCGTTTCCTCCCACAGTCCAAAGATGTGCTGGTTAGGTGGATTGGCCATGATAAATTACCGCTTACTGTCCAAAGTGCAGCTTTGGCGGGGTTACAGGGATCGGGTGGGGAAAGCGGGCCTAGATTGGGTGCTCTTTCAGGGGGTTGGTGCACACTCGATGGGCCAAATGGCCTCCTTCTGCACTGTAGGAATTCTATGGAGCAACAAGGAGCAAGCCTCAGATTGTGTTCAGCAGGTAGCCAGGCTGGTCAGCAGCATGCATGTTGGTGTTCGTGGCCAGGGTTACAATATCCCACCATATACAAGGATTTACATACTGCTTTTAAGAACACATTTTTAGTGCCATCACTTCACGGTTCCTTCAATTCTCCTTCTCCTGCTCCTCTCAATCTTGGTGGCGATTCTGCAGCGTCTGCCTCTCGCCGACAGGTAATACAGGGAAGTAACTAAGTTGAAAAAAAACTAATGACACCTCATATCTTCTTTGAAAAGTGGCAAGCACCCAATTGATTCAGTTTGCTTGTGTGAATGTAAACGCCTGATTGTGCAAGATTTTAACCTTCAGGCCTATTCCACAAATTCATGAATTTCATCATATTTTCGCTCTGTCCAATCAGCATTCGTCGCAATTCCTACAAGATCAGTCAAGACCAGTCTTTTACTGGCAATACATTCTGCAACAATAGATTGGAAAACACCCACCCGTGAAGTTTCCAGTTTTTTTTTGAGAAACCGCTTCCTGCTCATTTTCTTCCCCCAGTCTCCCTTCAATTGCATCTCATCTCCTGGAGACACGGAATCTTACTGAAATCAAAGCCACAAATTATATTTTGTGACCACGAGCAAGATGTACCCCCCCCCCCCCCCCCCCCCCCCCCCCGCCCGCCACCTCGTCTATCTACACCGGTCTGCAGCCTCTTGGCGCGGCTGACGACAGCATACTCTTCAGACTTCTCTCTTCCGCTGTCCAGCTCAATGTGACACAGTCCTGACCTGGTTGCTAATCATTTCGATCCAGTCCTAGCCTGAGACACTATTGCAGTATCTTCACATCCTCTCCCCAAATCGCTATCTCCGAAGTTCCTCCAAGGGTATATCATCGGGCTCCCTCGTATCCTCACTGACCCGCTCCCCTGGCAGTGACAAAATCTGAAAACAGTCACTTTCTGTTTGATGAATCGCAGCATAAATGCACAGTTGTTGTACTCGGGAAGATATGATATCCAAGTGGTCATTCTTCAGGTGAGCCAGGCTAGGGGGTTTCGGAAAGCTGTAGACTGCATCAAGGGCGGCATGATGCTGCAGTGGTTAGCACTGCTGCCTACTGCGCTGGGGACCCAGGTTCGATCCCAGCCCCGTGGGGAGTCTGCACAATCTCCCCGTGTCTGCCTGGGTTTCACCCCTATAACCCAAAGATGTGCAGGGTAGGTGGATTGGCTTCGCTAAATTGCCCCTTAATTAGAAAAATATAATTGGATACTCTAAAATTTTTATCGACTGCTTCAGAGCCTGTGGAGCTCTGCCCTCACCTGGAACCCAGGAAAAATTCAAACAGCTGTCACTGGGTGGTGGTCAAAAAGCAAACATTTGCTCTTTCCTCACTGTGCTTCTGAACAGGGTGGCGCAGAGGTAGAATATGCCACCTGTCTGGGCCGAGATAAGCTTCATGATTGTTCCACTTGAACACATCTGCCGCAAATAAGGAGGACTGCCCAAGGAATTAGTATTAGTATTTAGTCTCTTGGCTCCCCCCCCCCCCCCCCCGTTGCCCGCTCTCTCTCTCTCTCTCCCTTCCACTCCGACCAAGCACAACTGCACATCAAAGCTAATGGTCTTAATTTTCTCTTTGTATTCACTTACAGGATGTGGGCGTCATTGGCGGGATCAGTATTTATTGCCCACCCCTTACTTTCCCTTCAGAAGGTGGCGGTGAGCTGCCTTTTTGAACCGTTACAGTCCCCGAGGTATAGGCACACCCCACAATGCTGTTAGGGAGGGAGTTCCCGGATTTTGGCCCAGCGACACTGAAGGAACGGAGATATATTTCCAAATCAGGATGGTTGAGTGACTTGGAGAGGAACCTCTAGGTGGTGGTCTCTGGTCAGCAATGACTCCCAGGATGTTTAGTCGGGTATGCAGCGATGGTAATGCCACTGAATGGCAAGCTCTGATAGTTAGATCCTCTCTTGTAAGAGACTGTCATTGCCTGGTACTTGTGTGGCTCAAATGTAACTTGCCACTTGTCAGCCCAAGCCTGGATATTGTCCAGGCCCTGATGCATTTGGACATAAACTGCTTCAACATCTGAGTAATCGCGAACAGTACTGAACGTTGTGCAGTCATCTATAAACATCCCCACTTCTGACTTTATGATGGAAGGAAGGAAATTGATGAAGCAGCTGAAGATGGTTGGGCCTAGGACATTAGACAGATAGAGAAATACAGCACAGAACAGGCCCTTCGGCCCACGACGTTGCACCGAACTTTTGTCCTAGGTTAATCATAGAATTTTGGACAATTTTTCATGGCCAATCCACCCAACCTGCACATCTTTGGACTGTGGGAGGAAACCGGAGTACCCGGAGGAAACCCACGCAGTCACGGGGAGGATGTGCAGACTCCACACAGACAGCGACAAGTCGAAATCGAACTTGGGACCCTGGAGCTGTGAAGCAATTGAGCTATCCACAATGCTACCGTGCTGCCCTTAAGAAGTTAACCTACACTCCATTATTCTATCCTAATCCATGTACCTATCCAATAGCCGCTTGAAGGTCCCTAACTTTTCAGACTCAACTACTTCCACAGGTAGTGCATTCCATGCCCCCATTACTCTCTGGGTAAAGAACCTACCTCTGACATCCCCTCTATATCTTCCACCATTTATCTTAAATTTATGTCCCCTTGTAATGGTGTGTTCCACCAGGGGGAAAAAAAGTATCTGACTGTCTCCTCTATCTATTCCCCTAATCATCTTATAAATCTCTATCAAGTCGCCCCTCAGCCTTCTCCGTTCTAATGAGAAAAGACCTAGCACCCTCAACCTTTCCTCGTATGACCTACTCTCCATTCCAGGCAACATCCTGGTAAATCTCCTTTGCACCTTTTCCAAAGCTTCCACATCCTTCCTAAAATGAGGTAACCAGAACTGCACACAGTACTCCAAATGTGGCCTGACCAAGGTTATGTACAGCTGCATCATTACTCTGAGGAACTCCTGCAGTGATGTCCTGGAGCTGAGATGACTGACCTCCAAACACTACAAGCATCTTCTTTTCTACCAGGTATTACTCCAACCAACGGAGAGTCCCCCCCGCTCCATTCCCATTGACTCCAGTTTTACCAGGGCTCCTCGATGCCATACTCCATCAAAAGCTACCTTGACATCAAGGGCAGTCACTCTCAGCTCACCTCTAGCATTTAGCTCTTTTGTCCTGGTTTGAACCAAGGCTGCAATGAGGTCAGAAGCTGACTCACACTGGCAGAACCTAAACTGAGCGACAGTGAGCAGGTTAATGTTGAGCAAGTGGCGCTTGATCGCACTGTTGATGACGTCTTCCATCACTTTCCTGATGATGGAGAGTAGACTGATAGGGCGATAATTGACCGGGTTGGATTCTCCGTTTCCTGTGTGCAGAACGTACCTAGGAATTTTTCCACATGGTGGGTAAATGTCAGAGTTGTAGCCGTATTGTAACAGCTTGGCTAGAGGCACGGCAAGTTCTGCACAACAAGTCTTCAGTGCTATTGCTGGAATATTGTCAGGGCCCTTGACTTTTGCAGTGTCTTCAGTTGCTTCTTGATATCACGTGGAGCGAAGAATGGTATCTGTGATGCTGGAGACATCCGGAGGAGAACGAGATGGATCATCCACTCGGCATCATTGAGAATGGGGATATTTGTGGAGCCTCCTCCAGTGAGTTGTTTAATTGTCCCCCACCATTCACAACTGAATGTGGCAGGACTGCAAAGCTTTGATCTGAACCCTCGGTTGTGGAATTGCTTAGCTCTATTATTTGCTGCTTATGCTGTTTGACGTGCTAGCCCTATTGTTGTAGCTTCATCAGTTTGACACCTCATTTTTTGGTATGCCAGTTGTTAGTCCTGGCATGTCCTCTTGCACTCTTCCTTGAACCTGAGTTGATCATCCTGGATTGGTGTTAATGGTAGAGTGGGGGATATGTGAGGCCTATCTCCCTATGGGAGATTGTCGTTAATTATAATTCTGGCCCACAGCATCTCATGTGAGAGAGATATGGGGAAGAGACACTGGTGGTGAAAAATGTCTTGGTTCTGCATTTTGCACGAAAAGAAACTCTCAGTCCTGATAGCTCCATGTCATCTTATAGACCCGGAAACTAAATGAAATCAAGATAACAATACAATGAGGGGAGAACATCCCCAGTTTTCCTCTCACTAAAGAAACCAAAAAAACCCCCAACATGCTGGAGACATGCAGTGTCTCGTTAATCAGTGATGCCAGCAACACAAGGCCTCAGGGTGGCACCAACTGGACCTGCCGGGAGATCAGATCCTCAGATTGCTGGAAGGAAGCCCCACCCTTCAATCCCAACAGCGGCTCCCAATCCAACTGTCCCACCTTTTTTAGCCAGACGTGTATTCAGGCCTCCCACCATACCAGTCCCCAAGAAAAGCCCCACTTAGAAATGGCCCTCCCTCCTGGGCACTCACGCTCGCCGATAGTTAACCCATTAACGCCGGGCACTGCAACACCTCTTCAGCTTCTGCCGTCTTGACAGGAAGAGGTCTATTTGCAAACTAACCCAGAATCCAAGGGCTACAATCCATTGAGACTGAAACCAAAGATATTGCTTCTCGATCAGAAACCTCTCTACAATGATACTGCACTCGTCGCCCACAAGTAAACCGAGATAATGAGAATAGTAATCACATATTGTCACATGTCGGCTTTAATGAAGTTACTGTGAAAAGCCATTAGTTGCCACATTCCGGCGCCTGTTTTGTGAGGCCGGTACGGGAATTGAACCCTCGCTGCTGGCCTTGTTCTGCATTACAAGCCAACTGTTTAGCTAAACCAGCCTTGTAGCTACAAAGACTCATGGACTCTCTCCCATGCCAGTAATTTGTTCTCGCTGACTACAAGTGTCAAGAAACTGTGGTCATGGGACAAAGTCTTGATTTGCCGTCTTGGATCAAATCAAATAGGAAGTAGGCAGTACATTTGGTTATTCCAGGGCCGTGGCAACCAACAATCTGTCGCCCGACACAAGAAGAGGGAAATATAGCCCGATTCACAAAAAAATGAGCATGTCCTAGCAGGACAAAAATCACAAATGCAGCAGCAGTACTCTCAAAGGCAGAGCTCTGAAGTCTGTCGGCATTCAAACATCTGCAGCTTCACTGGCTCAGGCACATCTGCAGCATGGGTTGCATACCCAAGGCCAGACAACCAGCAGGATGTCCAAAACCTCTGCTTCAAGGATGCTTGCAAGCATAACATGAAGATCTTACATATCGATTACCACACCCACACGAAACACAGGAAAATGTTCACACCCCCAACGGACTGGCGAGCTGCACTATGATGACCAGTGGCTACAGCAGATTGGCTACGGGCCCGAAGGCTGAAAGTAGCCTACAACAACACCTGGAAGCTTTGTGTGCGGTACAATCTGTGAATTGGATGTTCACCCATCAGCAAAGACATGCCAGATGAAGACACCCCATCTGAAATGGCTCGCTTGCTGCATGTCCATCACCTTCTGCAGCTGATGGACGCCGACCACACTTTCACTTTCATGTAATATTCCTGCACCTTGACATAATGGGCAGGCACAGTATTTTATCATCATTATAAAGCAAATAATCTTGGACTACTGGATTTTAAGTCACTGTGCATCTGCTGTAAATGAGCAAACTGCATCACCTAGTGGCAGAAAGTTCAGTGCTTCAATCGACTGGCTAAAAAGGGCCACTGAAATGCTTCGTATTGACAGTCAGCGTCACAAACAAATTAAGCTAGCAGACTGAAAATCCACCGGGTTACAAGTTCTGATTAGTATACGCAGTCAAACTTTTAGAGTGTCAACTCAGCTGGACAATGGCAGATCAAGAGCAAGGATCACAAAAGCAAGGATTCCACTTGATTTTGAGTCGCTTGATTTTGAGAGAATGATTGAAAGAATTAAAGTTGTAAACATTTTCCCACTCTGGTGCTTTCTGAAGTGGTGCCTGCTGGGATATGCAGCTGTGTCACTGTCAGGCAGATAAGAGCATCAGCCTTGGTGAATACTTTAACAATATGCGTGGTCTTCAATAATAAGAATTAGTGTCACAAGGAGGCTTACATTAACACTACAATGAAGTTACTGTGAAAATCCAATAAACTCACAGGTGGTAAATAAATGCCAAGGTAGAACATACAGATCAGTAACGGGCCATTCAGCGCAACTGGTCTGTCCTTGCACAAGAGATACTTCGCATTCCATCTCGGCCTATCCCTTTTCTGTCTTGTACTCATCCAATTCCCTTTTGAATGCGTCTGAACCATTGGCCATCAACACTTCTTGTAGTTGTGATTTCCATGTTCTAACCATTTTCTGATAAAGACATTTTTCTTTATGCCCCTACTCGATTTAGTGACCAGCTTGTATTTATAGTTCATAGCTTTAGATTCTTTCACCATTGAAATGGATTCTTTCACCAGGCGCTGGAAGTCACAGTAACTTCACTGAAGCCGACTTGTGACAATAAGCGATTATATTATTATTGTACTTATGGTTCCCAGCTTCAGATTCTTCCACTATCTTGTACTCATGGCTCCTAGTTTTAGATTCTTTCACCATCTTGTATTTACGGCTTCTACTTTTCGATTCTTTCACCATCTTGTACTTCTGGCTCCTAGCTTTAGATTATTCCATAAGTGGAAACGTTCCCTCCAACTCTACCCTTTACAATCCATTCATATATTTAAAGCAAAATACAGGACAACCTCAGCCGGTCTGCCAGCATCTGTGGGACAGAGGAGGGAGCTAACTTTGAGAGTCTGAATGACTCGTTGTCAAAACTGTTAAAAGACCTGCATTAGGTCATCGGAGTCTTCGCTTTTCAAAAAAAAGAGAACCCACAACCCATTCAATCTTTCTCGGCTTTGTAAAATTAAATGCACACTCTGAGATAAAATTCAAAATTGTACAGGGAGTTTAATTTTCAGAAGCAACTCTGAAGGTTTGAGGGACGAGGAACTTCAGTTATTTGAACGGACTGGAGAAACTGGGATTAGCATCCTTGGAGCCGAGGAGGTTCTGGGGAATGTTTTTATTTATTCATGGGATGGAGGGCAGCACGGTGGCTCAATGAAAACAATGGAATGTTGTTACGATCCAAGCTGTTGTAACAAGCTGTTGACTGGGCACGTCAAATCCTGGGGTGGAACTAGGCCTGATAGATCCCAACTGTTTCGAAGCCTGAAGAGTGGCAGTGAACAGAGTCAACCGCTGATGCACTTTTGACCAAAGAATAAAGCAGTTATTAGCAAGATGAAATGAAAATGAAAATTGCTTATTGTCACAAGTAGGCTTCAAATGAAGTTACTGTGAAAAGCCCCTAGTCGCCACATTCCGGCGCCTGTTCGGGGAGGCTAGTACGGAAACTGAACCGTGCTGCTGGCCTACCTTGGTCTGCTTTCAAAGCCAGCGATTTAGTCCTGTGCTAAACCATCAACTATATTACATTACTCCTTCACCCATGACTATAATCTTTTTTTTCTTCTTTTTTTAAAATAAATTTAGATTACCCAATTATTTTTTCCAATTAAGGGGCAATTTAGCGTGGCCAATCCACCTACTCTGCACATTTTTGGGTTGTGGGGGCGAAACCCACGCAGACACGGGGTGAATGTGCAAACTTCACACGGACAGTGACCCAGAGCCGGGATCGAACCTGGGACCTCAGCGCCGTGAGGCGGTTGGGCTAACCACTAGGCCACCGTGCTGCTCTTGACTATAATCTTAACGGATAAATACACACATTTGTAAGAATAACACAAGTTGCATTCCAAGTACTCGGTCAGTAAACAAATACGCGGCCTCTGATTGAATACACCACGTTCTGAAGCCAAGTGACCAATGTCAGCCAAAGCAACATCTCTGGGTCTCTTATCACCTCCCCCTCCATACCTGTCACACCATAAGCCAACAAGGTCTCACTGAACTCCATCTTTCACACAAGGGTTTTGAATCCCCTGCTCTCGAAGAACACGCCTCGGAATATTCAGCCAAACAACACTTTCTCTTCCACAAGGATCCACCTCTAGTGTTCTGATCTCCTTCCAATGTTCCTATCCCTGGATTTCCCATGTGCATTCAAGCTTCGTCTTCCACACACACTCTCAGTTACTCAAGCCATCCCCTACAGAACTGCGCTGCTTCACAGACTGACAGTAAAGTGCTGCAGACCTTTGGTTGTCTTCTTGGATCTTCTGGCTTCTTACAAGCCTATTTTTCTCGCCGCCTGCTTCTTGCAGCATTCACATTTTACAAAGGGAGTCTTTTCCTCTGATCTTTGCTTTAATGTCAGCACATTCTCTGTCCTTGCCCTTGACTTAGCCGTCATCTTGGGACTTTTCATTGCCCATCCCTGGTTTTTGGTCCGGGGACCTGCTATCTTTGGGCAACACGGTAGCACAGTGGGCAGCACTGTTGCTTCACAGCTCCAGGGTCCCGGGTTCGATTCCCGGCTTGGGTCACTGTCTGTGAGGAGTCTGCAAATTCTCCCCGTGCCTGCGTGGGTTTCCCTCCGGGTGCTCCGGTTTCCTCCCACAAGTCCCAAATGATGTGCTGTTAGGGGTAATTTGGACATTCCGAATTCTCCCTCAGTGCACCCAAACAGGCGCTGGGGCTTTTCACAGTAACTTCATTGCAGTGTTTAATGTAAGCCTACTTGTGACAATAAAGATTTATGATCTGTCCCTATGTCCTGGCTGTTTTCGTACTTTCATCCAACTGAATTAAAACTGTTCTTTTGTCTCTGTGGGGCCCACGTTCAGCAGAGTTCTTCTACTTCAAGAATCACACAGCCTCATTAGAATGCAGGCATCTTTTAAAGTGAAACAAAAACTCAGGTCTAAACCCAAGTAGAAATTAAACTTAAAGCTATTTCTTTTTCATTAAACCCACAAGTACAACTTAAATATCTCTAGTTCCGAATGTCAATGCATAAGTTATAGATCATAGATCATAGAACAGTACAGCACAGAACAGGCCCATCGGCCCTCGATGTTGTGCCGAGCAATGATCACCCTACTCAAACCCACGTATCCACCCTATACCCGTAACCCAACAACCCCCCCTTAACCTTACTTTTTTTTTAGGACACTACGGGCAATTTAGCATGGCCAATCCACCTAACCCGCACATCTTTGGACTGTGGGAGGAAACCGGAGCACCCGGAGGAAACCCACGCACACACGGGGAGGACGTGCAGACTCCACACAGACAGTGACCCAGCCGGGAATTGAACCTGGGACCCTGGAGCTGTGAAGCATTTATGCTAACCACCATGCTACCGTGCTGAAATTGGACACTCTTCTGTATTGATTCTCACAGCATGACAGGCAAAATTCCAAATCACTATCACAATCCTATTATAGGCCTTCAGAATTAAAAAGTGATCAACAATCTGTTAGACAAGAATACACACTGACGGTCATCAGAATTAGTGGCACACAGGGTGATTCGAATACAGAACTCTCCACCTCAAAGCATTGCCGAAGTCAAATCCATCAATATTTTTAAGATGGATGCTGGTTGTTTGAAAAAAAAATAAAGACACATGAGGAGTGAACAGGGAAGTGTTTAGGAGGTTTGTGTGGAAAGAGACAAGGGCTTAGACTGGATGGAGATTAGCCTGTTTGTGTTGTCTGTCACTGCAGGAGTGTGGGATCTCCAAGCACTATGCTGCTGAGCTAAGGCAGGGGGTCTTTTAAAGCCACCAAGTCAAATGCTGCTAAATATTTACAAAATCACATGTTCAATACAAGTCAGAACCATCAGTTTGTTCTCATTCAGAAAAAGTGTCAGATCAACAAGGTCAATTAACTTTCTGACTCCAGAACACTATGATCTCGGATAGCTGTATTTCTCTATCTATCTCTATCTTCTCTATCTATCTGGACGTTCCAAATGACTGCTTGTTCTTTTAAATATCTTAGTGATATGAACGCAACACCTGGGATGGTCACAGCAGAAATGCATGAGCGACAGACAGACACAGACACTAATACATAGTTTACATTAACCCGTTAAGAGCAATACGCCACTCGGAGGTTATTCCAAAGAACAGTCCAGCATGTTGCAGTGAATGATCAGATGGGGCTTTGTGCCCAAGGGCTCGGCATGTTAAACTCTTCATTTCAAATGTAGCCACACAGTCAACATGCAATGTCAAAGACAGAGACTGTGGAAAAATAATTCGCAAATTTAAAGGACCCTTGAAGTGACGTGAGAATTCCAGGGTTCCCCGCTGTGGCCATTTTACTTTACCTCGTTGGATAGTAAGAGGAAAGAGAAACAGCCACTTCATCTCAGCTCTGGTGACACCATCTCTACGGGAGTCAGAAGTGGAGGCCCAGACATGCAGCATTTCCATCAAAGATTGTCAATAAGCTGAACTAACACTTCAGTACAACCTGGCAATTTGTTCTTTGCGTGTGTTGCCTGAGCTTAAATTATTTTGTATGCTATAACAATGCTGTTACTCTTAGATTATTACACAAATGATTAAATGGGCGGCACGGTAGCACTGTTGGTTAGCACTGTTGCATCACAGCGCCAGGAACCCGGGTTCGATTCCCGGCTTGGGTCACTGTCTGTGCGGAGTCTGCACCCTCTCACCGTGTCTGCGTGGGTTTCCTCCAGGCGCTCCAGGTTCCTCCCTGAAGACGTGCTTGTTAGGTCTGCGAGGGTTTCCTCCGGATGCTCCGCTATCCTCCCACAAGTCCCAAAAGACATGGTTGTTAGGCGAACTGGACATTCTGAATTCTCCCTCTGTGTACCCGAACAGGTGCCGGAGTGTGGCGACTAGGGACTTTTCACAGAAACTTCATTAGAGTATTATGTAAGCCTACTTGCGACACTAATAAAGATTATTATTAAACTTATGTCATGATGTGGAGATGCTGGCGCTGGACAGGGGTGGGCACAGCAAAAAAGTCTCACAACAGCAGGGTTAAAGTCCAACAGGTTTATATGAAATCACAAGCTTTTGGAGCACTGCTCCTGCATCAGGTGAAGTCCCGTCACTTCACGTGCTGTTGTGAGACTTCTTACTAAATTTATGTCATCCAAGTTTCTTTAGGGGACAAGGAAAGGGAGAATGACGGGTCATTGTTGGTTAGTGGGTGTGTTGACAGAAACATTACCTACTTATGGAAATTACTGTACACTTGAAACCGTGGAAGATTTCACCAAGTCCGTGGGCAGAAATTGTCATGTCAGTGAGGATATCCTTTGGGCCATCAATAAAGGTGGCACCCTTCACATTCAGTCAATGTTACTGAAATATTCAGCGTGAGGGAATCAGATTGTAAACTGTACATGTGACTGGTGACATTAAACTTGTGCATAAACTGGAGGATTCTGATAAGTCGTGCAAGTCTGGGTGGAAAAAGATCATTTCACAACTTCACAGAAAATAAATTGCAGTATATAAACCCACATTGGCTTGCAAACCTCATCACTTCAATCACTGAATTACTTGGAAGGGATTGAATAGTTAAAGTGGTGGATGGGGTGCTGGTCAAGTGGGCTGCTTTGTCCAAGATGCTGTCAAGCTTGTCGAAGTGTTGTTGGAGGTGCACTCATTCAGGCAAGTGGAGAATATTCAATCGCACTCGAGTCATGCCTTGTGAATGGTGGCTTTGTGGAGTTAGGAGGCGAGTTACTCAGCACAGAATAAACAGTCTCTGACCTGCTTGTGCAGCCATTTATGGCTGGTAAGTCCCACAATGCTGATGCTGGGATAATTCAACGATGGCAATCCTGTTTAATGTTGAGTAGTGGTTAGATTCTCTCTTGCTGGTGATGGTTATTGTCCGACGCTTGTGTGGTACGAATATTACTTGAATGTTATTTAATAGAGGTGTTGAAATTGTGAAGGATTTTCATCGAAAAACAAAGGCTATTTTGGCAGGAGGGCGAGTGCCAGAATGCACTGATTTAAGGCAATTGGCAATGGGGCAGACGAGAGAGATGATGATTTTGTTTTCAAAGGCAGTCAGGATATACTTGAAAAGGCTAATTTTGCAGGACTCTAGGGACAGAGCAGGCGAGGGAGTAGGTATGGGACTAAGTGGACAGATCACTCAAAGGGCCAGCAGAGGCACAATGGGGCAAGTCAATCCCCTCTGCTGTGTTGGATGTTCCTATATTTGCATTTGGTCATGGAAGGCTTTGTACATTAAAGATCATCTGCTCGAAATGTTAACCTGGTGTCTTTCCCAGACAAATGATGCCGGACGTGCTGAGAACTTTCTGTCTTTATTGCAGCTTTCCAGCATCTGCAGTAATTTTGTTCTGGCATGAGCACATCAGGAGTGGCTCCGACACAAAGAAACTCCATGTCCCAGATTACACCCCGTGGAGTTGAAGAGAAAAGGGAACCAGGGATTCTGGTGAACAAATTATTGAAAACAGCAAGTGGCTGAAATGAACTGTTCAGATGCTTCTAGAAATAAACTGGAAGGCAGATGGAGATCCTCAGATGATAAACACTAGCAGAGAATATTTGGGTTAAATAGCCTGTTTGTGTGCAGTATACTCTCTGTTATATGTCTATTATGTTAATTAAATTATATCCTTTCTTCCACGTTACATCGGGTGCTTCTTTCTACAATTATTAGGGACAAGTCCTGTCGCTGAGAGCAGGCAGAACATCACGGGGATCGGTTAGATTTTAACCATTTTCACAGATTGAGAACCAGGTCTCTTCAACAGACATTTTCACATGACACCATCACGGGTTATGTTGCGAAAGAGTCATCACAATGCGACTCACATCATCAAAAGGTCCCAACAACTTAAAATGGGCAACACACACGAGTTCACTGAGCAAGAACATTTTCAAAGTTTACCTGAATTTGAGATGAGTTAAACTTCATTGCTTCCTCCAACAGGTTAGATCTGACCTGCAATTCAGCAGGTAATCTGACTTTTCCCAGTTATCTTCTCCCCCTCGAGGCCTTGCACCCGCACCATCTCCCATCAGCGCGCTGGTTCCAACTGGCACCCATTGAGATGCCAACCCCGATTGGCTCCCCTCAAAATGACGATCTTGCACATCATCCCACCAAGGCGCTGATATCACACTGGCTCTCCCGGAGGCACCGATCCCATACCGGCTCTCCCGGAGGCACCGATCCCACACCGGCTCCCCCTCAGGGCACCGATCCCACACCGCTCCCCCTCAGGGCACCGATCCCACACCGACTCTCGCCGCGGTGCCGATCCCACACCAACTCTCCTCACGGTGCCGATCCCACACCAACTCTCCTCACGGTGCCGATCCCACACCAACTCTCCTCACGGTGCCGATCCCACACCAACTCTCCTCGAGGTGCCGATCCCACACCGGCTCTCCTCACGGTTCCGATCCCACACCGACTCTCCCCGCGGTGCCGATCCCACACCAGCTCACCCTCAGGGCACCTATCCCACACTGGCTCCCCCTCAGGGCACCAATCCCACACCAGCGCACCCTCAGGGCACCGATCCCACACCGGCTCCCCCTCAAGGCCCCGATCCAACACCGACTCACCTTGCGGTGCCAATCCCACTCCGACTCTACCCACGGTGCCGATACCACAAAGACTCTCCCCACGGTGCCGATCCCACACAGACTCTCCTCACGGTGCCGAACCCACACCGACTCTCCTCACGGTGCCGATCCCACACCGACTCTCCTCACGGTGCCGATCCCACACCGACTCTCCTCACGGTGCCGATCCCACACCGACTCTCCTCACGGTGCCGATCCCACACCGACTCTCCTCACGGTGCCGATCCCACACCGACTCTCCTCACGGTGCCGATCCCACACCGACTCTCCTCACGGTGCCGATCCCACACCAACTCTCCTCACGGTGCCGATCCCACACCGACTCTCCTCATGGTGCCGATCCCACACCGACTCTCCCCACGGTGCCGATCCCACACCGACTCTCCTCACGGTGCCGATCCCACACCGACTCTCCCTGCGGTGCTGATCCCACACCGATTCTCCCCACGGTGCCGATTCCACACCGACTCTCCTCACGGAGCCGATCCCACATCGACTCTCCCTGCGGTGCTGATCCCACACCGACTCTCCCCACGGTGCCGATTCCACACCGACTTTCCTCACGGGGCCGATCCCACACAGACTCTCCTCACGGTGCCGAACCCACACCGACTCTCCTCACGGTGCCGATCCCACACCGACTCTCCTCATGGTGCCGATCCCACACCGACTCTCCCCACGGTGCCGATCCCACACCGACTCTCCTCACGGTGCCGATCCCACACCGACTCTCCTCATGGTGCCGATCCCACACCGACTCTCCCCACGGTGCCGATCCCACACCGACTCTCCTCACGGTGCCGATCCCACACCGACTCTCCCTGCGGTGCCGATCCCACATCGACTCTCCCTGCGGTGCTGATCCCACACCGATTCTCCCCATGGTGCCGATCCCACATCGACTCTCCCTGCGGTGCTGATCCCACACCGATTCTCCCCATGGTGCCGATTCCACACCGACTCTCCCTGCGGTGCCGATCCCACATCGACTCTCCCTGCGGTGCTGATCCCACACCGATTCTCCCCATGGTGCCGATTCCACACCGACTCTCCCCACGGTGCCGATTCCACACCGACTCTCCTCACGGTGCCGATCCCACACCGACCTTCCTCACAGGGCCGATCTCACACAGACATTCACGATGCCGATCCCACACCGACTCTCCCTGCGGTTCCGATCCCACAACGACTCTCCTCGCGGTGCCGATCCCACACCGACTCTCCCTGCGCTGCCGATCCCATACAGACTCTCCTCGTGGTGCCGATTCCACACCGACTCGCCTCACGGTGCCGATCCCACACCGACTCGACTCACGGTGCCGATTCCACACCGACTCTCCCCACGGTGCCAATCCCACACAGACTCTCCTCATGGTGCCGATCCCACACCAACTCTCCCTGCGGTGCCGATCCCACACCGACTCTCCTAACGGTGCCGATCCCACACCAACTCTCCTCATGGTGCCGATCCGACACCGACTCGCGCCCCGGTGCCAATCCCACACCAACTCTCCTCACGGTACCGATCCCACACCGACTCTCCCCGCGGTGCCGATCCCACACCGACTCTCCTCACGGTGCCGATCCCACACCAACTCTCCTCGAGGTGCCGATCCCACACCGGCTTTCCTCACGGTGCCGATCCCACACCGGCAATCTTCGCGGTGCCGATCCCACACTGGCTCTCCTCACGGTGCCGATCCCACACCGACTCTCCTCTCAATGTTTAACCCCTTATGTGGGCCACAAGCAGTTTTCGAATAACCCGCCCTTATTACCATGTTTCACAAACAGGATTTTTGCCACAGAGATTACAACTGTTGAGCTCAGTTATACCACCACCTCCGAGCAGCGTCCGCAATGGACAATGAATGCTGGCCTAACTAGCGAAATCCACATCCCTTAAGTAACAAAAAAGGCCTCTGCATCGTAATCTTGCTGCTTTTCTCTCTCCAAGTAGTTCAATCCACAACCAGGAACTTCCAGGTCTGCTTTGTAAAACAATAGGTTGTGCGCTTACCCACCATTCAATGGGGACTGGAGTGAAACAAGGAACAGCTTTTGCACATCTATATGATCTAGAGTCTAGTAATAACAATTGTTCTGAAGTAGAATTGCTCTATGGACCACTAAAATATCACCGTGGACCCCCAATTCGGTATTTTTTTTGTGTGGACCCCCAGTAATGTTACATGGACCCCCCAGGGTCCATGTGGACCCCGGTTGAGAACCACTGATCTAGACTGCACTGTGGTGATCACTCCTTCAGAAACATGAAAAACATCATTCAACACTACATTCAAAGAATGGCTTCCCTGGTCAGGCTCGCATCATTTCTACTAGTTGCCCTTTATAAAATGTTTTGTAACAGAGATAACCATTCAGCCATTTGATTTTGGGCTCATTCCTTTCTTCCCACAGGTCTTCTGATCCGGTCTCCCATTTTACTGGTGGGTACCGATACCTTCAATATTCCTTTCTTCCCAAAGAGCCATCTAATTGCCTTTTGAAGACTTTAAATGATGGTTTAACAGCATCTTCTGTGCTCATCTGATTCGCACCCTCTTGTTTCTCGCTTGTCAAGGAGCGAGAGCCAGTTGATCGTTGCCGAGCTTTGAAGAGCTCTAACGGGTCACTCCTCAGCTTTTCTCAGCTCTCCTGAAAAGCAACCCAATTTGTCACCAACTTCCAAAAAAAAAAACACCTCCTCTCTGACAACATTCCACCTCATTTACTCTGCACCTCTAACACATTCCCCAAAACTGGAGGAAACACTCCAGCAAGGAATGAGATGGGGAGATGGTGGCGAAGAGGGAATGTCACTGGAATAGAGATCCAGGCTAGTTCTCAAGGGACAGGGGTTCAAACACCAGCACAGCAGCTAAATTTGAATTGAATGAATGAAATGCGGAATTGAAAGCTGGCCCCAGTAATGGTGACCGTGACAACTATTATTGACCGTCATAAAAACCCATCTGGTTCACGAGGAAGTCAGTGCCCTGACCCTGATCTGGCCGACTTGTGACTCCAGGCGCACTGAAATGGCCAAACCAGACCATCCAGTTGAAGAACAATTAGGGACTGCAACAAATACTTACCTTGCCAACAATACCCACATCCCACTGAGGTATTAAGAATAACCGATCGACAGTCTTGCACACAATCAGATTTGACACCCCCAACTTGTTTTTCTATTCTACACGTCTAGATCCATCCTTACTTAGACCTTTCATGACCTCTACATCTGAGATTCCCTCTGCTCCTGTTAAAATATATTACTTTCCATAGGTGATACATTTATGCTAATCCTACTGTCAATCCTACTCGCCTGTTTCCCCCTGCAATCTTTCACAATCTTCCTCACAATTTTCATCAACTCAGAGTCAATAAACTATCAATTTGGCTCTTTCAACACCTAAGCCCAGATCATTGTGATATATCGTAAATATACTATACGGTGCCAACGTAGACACACTACCTCATTATTCTGAATAGCTGCCTTTTACCACTACTCTTCCTGTCCTGCAACCACCTTTATATTCCCCTGAGCTCCACGTGCTACTTACATATTACCCCCAATGTCAATTTCTAAGCAGGGACAATATAAAATGCTAGCTAAAACATCCGATAATTCGAACACTTTGCCGAAACAAGTGCCCAACAATCCGGAGCTTAAACAGTATGGAGCGTGCCTGGCTTTCTGTGTGTCACAACTTGCAATACTCATGAGTAAATGTGGCAAGATACTGACCTAGACAAAATGAGCAATCAGATAAGATGTTGGAACTGAACAGACAATCATAACTGGTTGTATATTGAAAGGTTTGCAGGGTTGGAATCCCTGGGAGAATTAAATTTAGCTTTGAATGCTGAAATAATTTTTTTTTTTTTTAATTGCCATAACTGCGCCAGTCAGTTTGCGCACCTTACAAACCTTTCCCGCCCCCAGCCCTCACCCCCAAGTACAATCAAAGACACACACTGACACTTACCCCGGTGGAAGTTGTGACTCTTGTATTCCGACCAGCCTCACCCAAACCTGCCATCACCTGCTGTACTGATTGCTGTAACAATAGGGAAAGGAAACATCATCGGGACGACACTGCAGCACCCGTGTGGATGTACTCCACACTATAAATCAGTGTCACCTTACATGGGAACACACGCATCACGAAAATAATCAGAGGCGCCCTTGCAACGTGCATGCATTCGCAGTTACCTGGAAGCCTTCCTAAAAGCAAGCACAGCTTTAAGACGTACACAGGATATCTACCACCATATTGGTTTGCGACTTAATACTGTTAATAGACTTAACAGATTAAATATGCAGAATTGCCTGGTTGCTGTGCAAAATATGTCACACTTCCCTGAAAACCAGTGGGCATGTCAAGGTTTTGTTCCAGCAGATGATCTTCTGCGGTGTCGTTCACTGCTTTAGAGTAATTGCAGTGTCAGTGAAGTGTGAATGTGAACACATGACCACTGTCTTGTACTCTTAACTGTGGAAAAATGCCCATGCAACAATATACAACCACCAACATTCTCAACTAGATTCTAACACTACGGCCAATGTCGTAACCCTGGGAACAAAAATGAAAATCACCATTAAAACCTGGCATCAACTGCAGAGTATGAGGGATGAGGTTCATTTTGGTGGAAAAACTGGGATTATGGAGACTGGGAAACCCCAGAAAGGGCAGGTCTTATTGACACGGTGTACTCGGTGCATCTGTCCTTTCAAACTTGGCTTGCATATACTATTTATTCTTTCATGGGACGTGTACTTGAACTGAGTGTCTCACGAGACCATTTCAGAGGGGCAGTTAAGAGTCAATCACATCGGAGTCACATGTCGGCCGGACCAGGTAAGGACATTAGTGAACCGGACTGATTTTTATGACAATCTCCATCTCGGATGGCAAGCTTTGTACTTCATCGAATTTTGAATTGCACCAGCTGCCGTCGTGGGATTTGAACCCATGTCCCTAGGACCCAGGCCTCTGGATTATTAGCCCAGGACATGACCACTACGCCACCATCTCCCCATAGACGAAGAGAAGCGATACTAGAATGAAGTGCTACTGGTTACAAGCCTAGCCGAGGGTCTGCATAAACTTATACAAGTTATCGCAACACATATTAAAGCTGCTTGGCTCTTACACGATCACTAAAATCCTCAACTAGATTTAATAACGCAACCAAAGTCGGAATGCTGGAAACAAAAATGAAAATCACCATTAAAACAGCGCACCTGGCATCAACTACTATACAAGTGCCACAGTCAGAACAGCTCAGAATACGGAGGGCGAGATTTGTTTTGATGGAGATATGGAGGCTGGGCAACCCCAAACGGGTAGGTCTGTTACTGTTGATACACTGTACTCACTGCAGTCCAAGCGAATTGCTTCCCAAACGTCACAACTCAAAAAGAAACTTGGGGCTCTTCTTTTATTTAAAATGCTTGTCAACATCCCTGACCAAGTTCCTGGCCAGTCCTGATAATCTCTCTCTTCCTGACTGGCCATCCGCCCTGTAACACCTGAAAAGCTCCTTGGGATATTTCTTCATTTTAACAGCACTGGTCTCGCTAACCGTCCCCGTTTGGTGCTGGTTCACAAAGTCATCAACTAGTGGTAATAGCGCCTCGGGGAGTTGGGGCCCCCGGGTGGTTGGGCATTGGGCAGGGTGGCACCCTGGCACTCCCCGGGCACCAGAACACCTTGGCAGTGCCACCCTGGTACTGTTGAAGATGTACGGAAGTATAGAAGATTTTAGTTTAGACGGGCAGCTTGGTCGGCGCAGGCTTGGAGGACCGAAGGGCCTGTTCCTGTGCTGTACTTTTCTTTGTTCTTTGTTCTTTAGATCAAATGCAAAATACTTGCTGTTAAGGGTCGCGAGTGGAGAAATAGGCCACGGATTTTCACAGGCCACTTTCAGTGTCATGGAGGCGCTCTATTATTTTGGAAGAGGTACATGCAATGAGCTTGCAATGGTTAGAGAGCAGAAAACCTGACATGCCACCCGAGGTTAAAACAGTTCTGTTTGGGAGGGGCGGGGACAGCGTAGGGGAAGGAGTTTCACTCTGCCAGTTGGCTCCACTCGCTGCCCCTTACCCTCAGTTCTCCACCACTGACCTGTATCTGCTGAGGGTCCAGAAGGTTGACTGGCAAATTGAAGGTGCCCACCATCACATAACTGTTGGCATTCCTGTCATGGGGTCCACCTGGAGTCCCACGTGCACCTCCGGGGTGTGGCATGGAGGCGCCCGCCGAGGAGGGCCCTCCCGTGGCTGGCTGAGCCTGCGGTGGAGCGCGCTCCACCAAATGGATGACTTTGTGGTGGACATCTGAAGAGAAGATGGAACACAAATAAAAAAAGTTAAAACTCTGCAGCAAGTGACACACAAAGGTCTGCCCTAGTCATTTAGCTACTTGTTTACAGGCATATGATAAATATTATGAGCTAATATGTTTCCTTCCCTAGAGGGCATTAGTGAACCAGATGGGGTTTTATGACAATCAACAACGGTTTCATGGTCATCATTAGACTTTTAATTCCAGATTATTTTTATTGAATTCAGATTTCACCATCTGCAGTGGTGGAATTCAAACCCGGGTCCCAGAACATTACCCTGGGTCTTTGGATTAATAGTCCAGCGACGATACCACCACACCGCCACTTATGCCACATGCTTCAATTATATCGGCAATGCTTCCCAACTCCCCTGAAGTTGCATGGTACCAGGCTGGTAATCAACCTACACTGCCTAAAGCAAAAGGCCATGAAACCAAGTGCAAACCCAGTCTGAGTTCTGAATATTTCACTTAACTTGCAATTTGTTTAGTACCTCCATCAGCGCCAAACATCACAATGCACTTTGTGGCAGGTATTGTTAAATGAAATTTGACATTGAGCCAGGCAAGGAAATGTCAGGACAGATAACCAAAAGCTGGGTTGAACAGGTGGGTTTCAAGCAGCATCGTAAAGGAGGACAGACAGAGAAATGCAGAGGTTTAGGGAGGAAATTCACGAGCCCAGCACCCAGCCAACTGACAGCAGAGTCGCCAATGATGGAGCGATGAAAATCAAGGAGTCAGGTTTGGCGAGAGTTAGAGCCATCAGGCTGACAACACCACAAGAATAACTTACTTCTAAGATATTATACCGTGTGCACTCAAAGGGAGGTGTATGGCGGCACAGTGGTTAGCACTGCTGCCTCACAGCACCAGGGATCAATCCGTTCTTGGGTGACTATCTGTGTGAAGTTTGCACATTATTTCTATGACTGCATGTGGTTTCCCCCAGGTGCTCCAGTTTTCTCCCACAGTCCAAAGATGTGCAGGTTAGGTGGAGTGGCCATGCTAAACTGTCCCCAAGTATCGAAAGATGTGTAAGTTAGATTATGGGGACGGAGTGAGGGGGAATGGCCCTAGGTAGGGTGTTCTTTTGGCAGTCGGTGCAGGCTCGATCGGCTAAATGGCCTCCTTCTGCACTGTAGGGATTCTATGAACTCAGGAGTTGGACATCTCTGCTGACTTCAAGAATGTAATGATGGTGCCAACTGGCACATGGCAGGCACCTCCACCGCCTCCAGCCTGCAACCAATCTGTAATCTGTCAATTTAGCAGGGACGATGAAACCCGGGGCCTTTCTTGAGCTGAATGCATTTTCTTCAATGCAGAGTTGGGCCAGTCAGCAGGTAACAGGCCTCACGGCAACTACAGGTAATAGGCCTCACTTCTTAATGGAATTGCTGTCTCGTGAAAACCAAAATCAAGCTTTTTTCAAGGATAAATGAGATGCTGTCATTGGCACGGTTCATAAAAAACTCCACCATTTCAATGTTTATACGATAGGGTGAGAGCAAGGAGGAGGCTTGCGTGCAGTGTACTCTCCGGCCTGTTGACTGTGCTGTGAATACTATGTGTAATATACTACGTGATTAATACTGCTGTAGAAACAAACAGTTGCTCGCCATCTCTCAACACAGACTAGTCCCTGGGCCCTTGTCGATTAGCAAGTATTGAGAGACCGCAATTACATCCTGAATGTTATTCCTGAATCTACTGCCATCACCCTTTCAGGCTGTGCATTCCAAATCGCAACACTCACTGCGTGAAATATTTTTGTCTCACGCTGCCTCTGGTTCTTTGCTAAACTACCTTAAACTTTGTCCTCTTGTTACCAACCATTTCTACTACATAAAACAGCTCCTCCTTATTTAGTCTGAGTAAGTTAAAAGCAAACGTTAGTCTTCAAGCAGGTACATACCCTGCAAGATTCTTAGACTCCCAGGAGAGTTTCAGCACAGAAAGAGGCTCCTCATGCCTGAGTGAACTAAAAAAAAGTGATCCAACCTAATCGATTTTGGTCAGTAGCCTTGCAGTTTGCACTTGAGGCACAAATTTACATCCTCTCCCGTTTATAGGGTGAAAACACGTTTCAAGATTTTGCTGGCCAATATTCATTTTGGGGCAGCGCGGTAGCATGGTGGTTAGCATAAATGCTTCACAGCTCCAGGGTCCCAGGTTCGATTCCCGGCTGGGTCACTGTCTGTGTGGAGTCTGCACGTCCTTCCCGTGTGTGCGTGGGTTTCCTCCGGGTGCTCCGGTTTCCCCCCACAGTCCAAAGATGTGTGGGTTAGGTGGATTGGCCATGCTAAATTGCCCGTAGTGTCCTAATAGTAAGGTTAAGGGGGGGAGTTGTTGGGTTACGGGTATAGGGTGGATGCATGGGTTTGGGTAGGGTGATCATTGCTCGGCACAACATCGAGGGCCGAAGGGCCTGTTCTGTGCTGCACTGTTCTATGTTCTATGTTCTAAAGTGTGTTATCAACCGCTGGCTTTCTCTCCACTGCCTCTGGCTTGAAGTGGATTGTGAATACCCTGCTTTGCATTCCGCCCTTCCCCACCCGCAAAGCCAAAACAGCATTGTCCGTATTGTTGTCACTAAGATCAACTGGGCCAAATGGCCAATTTCTGATGTATATTCGATGTAATAAGATTTGTAAAAAGAAGTTCTATACCATGGGGTGGAGGAAAAAAACTGAGTGCCTTAAAGGAAGAGTAATCCTGGGGTTAATACTTGCCATACTCTTTCAGCTTCTTGTCATCTTGCAGGACCCGACCCTGGTAAATGAGCCTCTGCTTGTCGGCTGGGATGTTCACGGAGCTAGAGATGTGCTCTTTGAATTCTTTGACTGTCAGCTGAAGGAGAACAAACATCAGATCAGAGCTGCAACAAATGACAATTCAGCAAAATGCCCTCAAAATATTTAGCACAAATGTAGACACAGAACACATGCAATGCAGAGTAGATAACGACGTAGGTTAACAGCCGTGATTTCAGAAGGGTCCCGAACCTCATCAGCGTTGTTACGAGGATCGTCTGACCTACAAGCTGGTGCTTCCCACAGGGAAAACTGAGGGAAAGAGTATTTCTAAATCTTCATAGAACAATACAGCACAGTACACAATGCAGTTCAAAATAGACGGAGAAGGAAAAAAAGGGAGACGGAGTAGCAAGACATTGTAGTGTTGGAAAGAGAGGACATCCCTCAGCAGGCCAGGGCATAATCATTTGGTTAGAATGGAGAAGCAAAAGAGGGTAATTGCGGTGCTGGGAGCATTTTAAAGGCCTCCAAATACTGAGAGAGCACCTGATGAGCAAATCTGTAGGGAAATCACAGAGATGAGGGTCTCACAGAGCCGAGAACAAGGGATCGTAGTCTCAGGATACAGGGTAGGCCATTTCAGGCTGCGAGGAGGAGAATCGTCTTCACTCAGAGGGTGGTGAACCTGTGGAATTCTGCCACAGAAAGCTGTGGAGGCCAAGTCACTGAACATATTTGAGGAAATGGATAGATTGCTTGACTTAAAAGGTGTCAAGGGATTATGGGGAGAGCACTGAAGTATGGCGTTGAGATAGAAGATCAACGATGATCACATTGAACGGAGAAACAAGTTCAAAGGGCCAAATGGCCTACTCTTGCTCATATTTTCGATGTCTATGTTTCCATATGGAAGAACAAGAGTGGCGATACGTTGGGGGGAGGAGACTTTAATTACTTGAATATCAATTGGGATAGTCTTAGAGTTAAAGTAAAGAATTCCAGAAACAATCTCAGACACTTCCCTTCCCTTCCTTGATCTTTCTGTCTCCATTTCTCCACTGACTCCCACAGCTATCTAGACTACAGCTCTTCGCACCCTACACCCTGTAAGGCTCCATCCTTTTCTCTCTCAAATCCTTCACCTCCGTCGCATTTGTTCCGACGATGCCACTTTCCAAAATGGTGCTTCGAAAACGTGTTCCTTTTTCTCAACCGTGATTTCCCACCTATAGTTGTGGACAGGGCCCTCAACAGTGTGCAGTCCATCTCCCGTGCTACTACCCTCGCCCCCTCCACTCCCTCCCAGAACAAGGATAGAGTCCCCCTCGTTCTCACATTTCATCCCACCAGCCTCCGTATGCAAAGCATAATTCTCCGCCATTTTCGCCAACTCTAGCGTGATGCCACCACCAAACACATCTTCCCTTCACTCCCTCTGTCAGCATTCTGCAGAGACCGTTCCCTCCGAGACAATCTAGTCCACTCCTCCACCATACCAGTACCTCTCCCATCACCTATGGCACCTTCCCATGCAATTGCAGAAGGTGTAACACCTGCCCCTTTACCTCTTCCATGCTTAACATTCCAGGCCCAAAACACTCATTCCAGGTTAAGCAGCGTTTCACTTGCACCTCTTTCAATCTGGTCTATTGCATTCGCTGCTCCCAGTATGGTCTCCTCTATATCTGAGAGACCAAACGCAGACTGGGTGATCGCTTTGCTGAGCATCTTCGGTCTGTGCGCATTCAGGTTCCTGGCCTTCCTGTTGCTTGCCATTTTAACAAAAGACCCTGCCCCCATGCCCGTTCTTGGCCTGCTGCAATGTTCCAGTGAAGCGCAACGCAAACTGGAGGAACAACATCTCATCTTCCAGGTAGGCACACTACAGCCTTCCGGTCTCAACATCGAATTCAACAACTTCAGATGATCAGCCCCACCTCGACCCATTTGTTTTCATTTCATTTTAACTGTCTTTTACCATTTCTTTCTTTCTTAATATACATTTAATCCCCCTCCCCCCCCCATTTTATCCACCTTTCCTGCACCTTTCTCCTCTTTGCTTCCCCCTTCCCCTCCCCCCACACCTACAGTTCATCCTCTGATGTTAGTTTCCCTGCTGTTTGACCTTTCACATCTTTTGTCCTCTCTGGGGACTGCCATTAGCACTCTTTCCCCTTGGTATCTGTGGCCATTAGCACCCAGTTTCCCTGGGTTTCTGTGGTTATGACTCATCTTCATTCTCACTCCACAGTATAAATATTTCCCATTCTCTCTGTTAGCTTTGACAAAGAGTCATCGGACTCTAAACGTTAGCTCTTTTCTCTCCCTACAGATGCTGCCAGACTTGCTGAGATTTTCCAGCATGTTCCCTTTTAATTCCAGTAATGTGTTCGATTAAAGTACAACTCCTAAATTGGAAGAGGGGGTCCCTTAAATGGGAGGGTGAAATGGAACCAAAGACGGCGGGGAAAACTGTAATGGAAAAATGGGTGATCTTTAAGAAGAAGTTTCAGGTACAGGCTAGATACATTCCAACAAGGGCGAAAGGCAGGGAAACCAAAGCCAGAACTTACTGGATGACAAGACATAGAGTATGTGGAAAAAAAAGAGGCTGTATGATGCAGGTCAGGTGAATTCTTCAAGCAAGATTCAGAATAAAATGGGTGGAGAGGGAAGTGAAGAGAAAAATACAACTGGCAGAGAGATATGACAATAGGAAAAAATAGCAGTCAATATAAAAGAGAACTCAAATATCATCTAATGTAAATAGCAAGCAGGCAATGAGGTGGGGTGGAGCCTAGAAGGGACAAAGAGGGTGATACATGATCTGCACCCATCAGAGGGTGCAGAGGAGATTCGCCCCAATGGTTCTCGGGTTCAGGGATTTTAACCACAAGCTTAGGTTGGAAAAGCTGTGGTGGTTCGCCTTGGAGCAAAAAAGATGGAGGAGAGATTTGATAGCGGTGTACAAGATTGTGACAGGTTTAGATAAGGCAGGCAATCTGGTCCCATCAGCTGACGGTGCAAGGATTAGGGGGGCACGGATTTAGGTATTAAGCAAAAGATGCGGGGAATGGGTTGGGGTTATGAGGAAGAACTAAAAGTCTGGGACTTGTTGCCTATGAGGATGGTGGAAACAGACACAAATGATTTCAATTGAGCATGGGAGGGAAATAAACTTTCAGGGCTACAGAGGTAGAACAGGGGGAATTGGATCTACTCCGAGCCAGCATGGACCCAATGGGCCAAACGGCCTCCTTCTGCATAATGACTTGGAGACAACTCAGCTCCTCGCACTGGATCTTTGAAAAGGATACTGATAACCACAGACCAATTGGCATCTTGAGAAATGGGCTTCAGTCTGAAATGGGAAGGCTGATATTGTCCAGCTCTAAGATTCTTCGCCTTGTTTGATGAACAAACACAGAGCAATTGGACGGGCGAGTCAGTTCTTTGAAATTGCACCCCCCTGCTGAGTGGGGGTGAGCGGGAGAAAGGAGGTATCAAAGGAACGGCCATGGGCCTCCTCCAGATTCAACAAGTGCTCAGCTCTTACCTCTTCTTCAACTGTGTAGGTCCTGCTCTGAGAGTCCAGAGTCTTCACTGTAACCTCTGTCGTGGCCATGCCTGGTATGGCGTTCTCCTCTGCAACGGAACAGACCATTCGTAATTGTTATGGTTGCAACAACATTTTTAAAAACTGTTCACAGTGGATAATGATCAGAAGACGCGACGGCCAAATAGTCCCCTACTGCACTGAACGATTCTGTGACTTCAGTTTAGATAGTCTGATGCTGGGGTTCATATGCAGCCCAAACTGGGAGAAGCATCAGTTGGTTGCCAGCATCTTATGAGCGGGTTGGTTGTGGCTCAATAGGTAGCACTCTGCTCTCTGAATCAGTAACTCAGGGCCCACCCCTGACACTAGACAGATAACTAGACGGTACTCCGGAGGAGTTTGGGTTGGAAGCATCTGTCTGTCCAAAATGGAAAGAGCTCCATCTCTAAATAAAAATAAAATAGCACAAAGAGCTGGCAGTGTGGCTGGAGCTATTCAGAACAGTTCAAAAGCAAAATTCATACTTCCACCACGTGCATCTTATTTAGGACCCTCAATGCATCATCTTAAACCGATCCCACCACCACTAAATGAGTACATGGCAGCATTCCCACTACCGGGCAGCAGGGTAGCATGGTGGTTAGCATAAATGCTTCACAGCTCCAGGGTCCCAGGTTCGATTCCCGGCTGGGTCACTGTCTGTGTGGAGTCTGCACGTCCTCCCCCTGTGTGCGTGGGTTTCCTCCGGGCGCTCCGGTTTCCTCCCACAGTCCAAAGATGTGCGGGTTAGGTGGATTGGCCATGCTAAATTGCCCGTAGTGTCCTAATAAAAGTAAGGTTGGGGGGGGGTTGTTGGGTTACGGGTATAGGGTGGATACGTGGGTTTGAGTAGGGTGATCATGGCTCGGCACAACATTGAGGGCCGAAGGGCCTGTTCTGTGCTGTACTGTTCTATGTTCTATGTACTTATGTAATCGCAGGCACATTAACACAGGGTGGGAAAAATCTGTGGACCCCAGCAGCAGAATTATCGGGGACAGAAAGTTTGAATCAACTAATGAGGGGCGAACAGGATCAGAAAGATAATTATAAACGTAGCATCAAAAACTTACCTGGGACAACTGGCTGCATGGGTCAAATATAAATGGACGTTTCAGCAGACAGTATGTGGGTACATTATTTTGCAGAAATCAATCCAGTAATAGGCACCAATTTGGATCGTTAAATATTTGTCATTTCAAATTAAACCACACAATTAATCATCTGGGCGTAGAAATAATTTGCAAGTATCCACCACCCTCATGTCTCCTCTAATCTTTTGACAATCACCTTTAATCTGTGCCCTCCGGTAAGTGACCTCTCAGCAAGGCTAAACAAGTCTTTCCTGTCTAGGCCCTCATAATTTTGTGCACCTCACTTATAATAATCATCATCATTTATTGTCACAAGTATGAAGTTACTGTGAAAAAGCCCCTAGTCGCCACATTGCAGTGCCTGTTCGGGTAAGCCGGTACGAGAACCCCTTAACCTCCTCTGTTTGAAGGAAAACAACCCTAGTCTATTCAATCTTTCCTCGTAGCCGCAATTCTGAAGCCCTGGCAACATTCTTGTTAATCTCCACTGAACTCTCTCCAGAGCAGATCTGCCCTTTCCTGTAATGTACCGACCAGAACTGTACACAAAACCCCATCTGTGACCTAACAAGCGGTTTAAAGTAACGGTTCCATCATTATATCCCACTTCATCCAGTAAAGGAAAGCATTCCATATGCTTTCTTTAATACCTTATCCACCTGTCAGGGACCGGTGGACGTGCAATCCAGGCTCTCTCATTTCCTCGCAATACCTTCCCGTATATTGAGCATTGCTTCGCTTTTTTGCCCTTCCAAAATGCATAACCTCTCAATTTTCTGTATTAAATTCTATTTGCCGCTTTCTTGAGGAAATTGGAAGGTGGGGCCTGTATCCACTGGAGTTTAGAAGAATGAGGGGTGACTATAGTGAAAAATAATAGATCCTGAGGGGACTCAACAATGTGAATGCTGAGAGGAGGTTTCCGCTTACGGGAGAGACGAGAGCTAGGGACACGGTTTAATTGGCGCCGGAGTGCAGTGACTCGCTGCGAGCTCGCCCCCACAGATCCTCTTCCTACATCGTTTATCTATATTTTCATGCATGGAGCGTTCTGCGTGGACTGTACGCAGAACAATACAATGCTGTGCCTCGATCGCGTGACAATAAATCTAAATCTAATCTAAATACAAGGGGTATTCCATTTAAGACAGAGATTAGGAGAATTATTTTCTCTCATAGGTTGTGGGTCTGTGGGACTCTCTTTTTTTTTATAAATTTAGAGTACCCAATTATTTTTTCCAATTAAGGGGCAATTTAGAGTGGCCAATCTACCTACCCTGCACATCTTTGGGTTGTGGGGGTGAAACCCACGCAAACACGGGGAGAATGTGCAAACTCCACACGAACAGTGACCCAGGGCCGGGATTCGAACCCGGGTCCTCAGCGCCGTAGGCAGCAATGCTAACCACTGTGCCACCGTGCTGCCCTTGTGGGACTCTCTTTCTCAGAGAGCAGTAGTGATTGAATATTTTTACAGCAGCAGCATATTGTTTTTTAAACTTCGTTTTACCAGATGTGGGTGTCTCTCGCTAGGCCAACATTTATTGCCCATCTTTAATTGCCCTAAGGTGGTGGTGAGTTGCCGTCTTCAACTGCTAAAGTCCATAAGATGTAGATACACCCATAGTGCTGGTAGGGAGCACATTAAAGGACTTTATCCCAGCGACAGTGAGGATGGTGAGTGATGTAGAGGGAAACCTCCAGGTGGTGGGGTTCCCATACATTCGTTGCCTATGTCCTTCAGCTTTAGCGGTCGTGGGTTTGGAAGGCCGTGTCTAAGGAACCTTACTGAGTTCTTGCAGTGCATCTTGTAGATGGTATGCAGTCCGGTGGCAGAGGGAGTGAATGTTAGTGGATGGGGTGCCAATCAAGCGGGTTGCTTTATCCTGCATGGGTTTGTGCTTCTTTGAGTATTGTTGGAGCTGCACTCATCCAGGCAAGTGGAGATTATTCGATCACACTCCTGACTTGTGCCTTAAAGATGACGAACAGGCTTTGTGGGGTCAGCTGGTCAGTTACTCACCATAGTATTTATGTGGCTTGTCCAGTTCAATTTCTGGTCAATGGTCATCCCAAGGATGTTGATAGTGGGGGAATCAGCGATGGTCATGCCACTTAATGTCAAGGTTGCATTCATTCTGGTTGGAGATAAACATTGCGTGGCGCAAATGTTACCCGTCAGCCCAAGCCTAGATATTCTCCAGGTCTTGCTGCATGGACTGCCTCAGCACATAGATTCTTGCCCAACAACAGGGTCAAAACACAGCAGGGGTAGACAGGAAAGTGGGGTTGAGGTCACAGTCAGATCAGCCATGATCTTATTAAGTGGCAGAGTAGGCTTGAAGAACCAAATTTCTTAAATCCTGCTCCTAATTCGTATTTGTACATTACCCCAGTGTACTACCCCAGTGCTTCCCGAGTTACCGCCATCCCAATGCTTGTGGGGCATTGGAAAGAGTTTGTATCATGCTTTTCCTTCCCCATCTCATGGAGCAGATCATGAGGCTATGCTGCAAGTGAAGGGTGGAATTTGGACAGAATTATTCATGTTACGTTTTAAGTGGTGGCTGTGGGCGCACAGAGGGGAAAGATCGTATTCCCAATTGGGAAGCACAACACTGGGTATATACAGAGAACAAGTCACACATTCATTTAAGAAAAAATCAGAAAATACAATCTCAGCAGGCCTGTGGAGAGAGAGAACGGAGCTAACGTTTCGAGTCTGGCAAAGCAGATTATTCTTTGTCAAAGAGCATCCGCAGTAATTTGCTTTAAAAAAAACATGTGGGACGTGGCAATTGCTGACAAGGCCAGCATTTACAGCCAGACCATCCTTAACTGCGCTTGGGAGGGCTGATATGAACCACCTTATTGAACATAGCTGAGTAGATTGCTCAGCCATTTCAGAGGGCAGTCAAGAGGCACACACGGTACTGTGTCACTGGAGTTACATACAAGCCAGACCAGTTATAAGGCCAGTTTCCATCCCGAAAACACACTAGAAAATATTCTTTACCCAAACTGTCACTCACACATTGCTCCAGACATGACAATGGCAGACATAGAAAATAGGAAGAGTAGGCCATTTGGCCCTTTGAGCTTGCACCACCATTCAATATGATCACAGCTGATCATGCAAATTCAGTATCCCACTCCCTCTTTCTCTCCATTCCCCTTGATCCCTTCGGCTGCAAGTGTCACATCCCTCTTGAATCTATCCAACTGTCCCCAACAGCCTTCTGTGGGAGAATTCTGCAAGTTCACAACTCTCTGAGGGAAGAAGTTCTTCCTCATCTCAGTCCTGAATGGCTTACCCCCTCATTCTTAGGCTGTGACCCAGAGTTCTGGACGTCCCCAACATCGGGAACATTCTTCCTGCATCTACCCTGTCCAGTGCCATCAGGATTTTATATGTTTCTGTGCAATCCCCTCTCATTCTCCAGTGAGTACAAGCCCAGTCAATCCAGTCTTTCTTCACATGTCAGTCCTGCCATCCCGGGAATTGGTCTGGTGAACCTTCATTGGACACCCTCAATAGCAAGAATGTCCTTCCTCGAGACTAAAACTGCACCCAATACCCAAGGTGTGGCCTCACCAAGGCCCTGTATAACTGCAGCAAGACATCCCTACTCCTATACTCAAATCCTTTCGCTATGAAGGCCAGCATGCCGTTAGCTTTCCTCGCCGCCTGCTGTACCTGCATGTCAACCTTCAGCGACTGTTCCACCATGACACCCAGATCTCACCGCCTGCTATACCCCCACAACAACCTTCAGCGACTGTTTGACCATGACACCCAGGTCTTGTTGCACTCCCCCTTTTCCTAAATTGCCACCACTCAGATAATAATCTGCCTTCCTGCTTTTGCCATCAAAGTGGATAACCTCACATTTACCCACATTATATTGCATTTGCCAAGTATCTGCCAACTCAGCCAGCCTGTCCGTCAGCCTGCAGCCTCTTTGCATCCTCCTCACAGCATCTATCCATGTCAATATATGACCCCCAATACCATGAGCTTTAGTTTTGCTCACTAATCTCTTGTGTGGGACCTTGTCAACAGCCTTTTTAAAGTTCAGATACACATCCACTGGTTCACCCTTGCCCACTCTACTGGTCACATAGATCACAGAGTTTACATTGCAGAAGGAGGCCATCCGGCCCATCGAGTCCTCACCGGCCTTAAAAAGAGCACCCCACCCAAGCCCACACTATCAACCTATGCCCGTAACCCCGGTAACCTCTCCAACTTGCAGACAGTGACCCAAGCCAGGAATCAAACCTGGGACCCTGGAGCTGTGAAGCAACTGTGCTCACCATTGTGCTACCCAAAAAACATCCTCAAAAAATTACAGAAGATTTGTCAAGCGTGATTTCCCTTTAGTGAATCCATGCTGACTTGGATTCTGTCCCGCTTTCCAAATGAGCAGTTATTCCATTCGTAATTATTGACTCCAGCATTTTCCCCACCACCGATGTCAGGCTAACCGGTCTATAATTCCCTGTTTTCTCTCTCCCTCCTTTGTGGTGTTACATTAGCTGTCCTCCAATCCATTGGAACTCTTCCAGAGTCTATAGAATGCTGGAAAATGATCACCAATGTGTCCACTATTTCTAGAGCCACTTCCTTAAGTACTCTGGGATGCAGAGCATCAGGACCTGGGGACTTATCGGGTTTTAATCCCATCAATTTCCCCAGTACAATTTCCTGACGAATTAGGATTCCCTTCAGTTTCTCCTTCATGCTGGACCTTCTGTCCCTAGTATTTCCGGAAGGTTATTTGTGTCCTCCTTCGTGAAGACAGATCCAAAGTATTTGTTCAGCTGGTCTGCCATCTCTTTGTTGCCCTTTATGAAGTCACCTGATTCTAACTGTAAGGGACCTCCATTTGACTTCACCAGCCTTTTTCCCTCCACATCTCCATGGAAGCTTTTGCAGACAGTTTTTATGTTTTCTGCAAGTTTACTCTCATATTCTATTTTCCCCTTCTGAATTAAACCCTTTGTTCTCCTCAGCTGAATTTTAAATTTCTCCCAGTCCTCAGGCTTGCTGCTTTTTCTGGCCAATTTATATGCCTCCTCTTTGGCTTTAAAACCATCCCTGATCTCCCTTGTTAGCCATGTTGAACCACCTTCCCCGTCTTACTCTTGTACCAGACAGGAATGTACAATTGTTGAAGTTCATCCATGTGTTCTTTAAATGTTTGCCACTGCCTACCCACCATCAACCCCTTAAGTATTCTTTGCCAGCTTATCCTAGCCAATGCACATCCCAGTCCATCAAAGTTAGCTTTCTATAAGGTCAGGACCCTAGTCTCAGACTTAACTGTGTCACTCTGCATCCTAATGAAGAATTCTACCATATTATGATCACTCTTGAAAACAAAAATGAAAATCGCTTATTGTCACGAGTAGGCTTCAATGAAGTTACTGTGAAAAGCCCCTATTTGCCACATTCCAGCACCTGTCCGGGGAGGCTGGTACGGGAATCGAACCGTGCTGCTGGCCTGCTTTAAAAGCCAGCGATTTAGCCCAGTGAGCTAAACCAACCCCATCCCGAACAAATCTCGCACCACAATGTTGCTAATTAATCCTCTCTCAGTCAATTTCCAGTCTAGAATGGCCTGCTCTCTAGTTGGTTCCTCGACATATTGGTCAAGAAAACCATCCCTTATATATTCCAGGAAATCTTCCTCCATCGCAATTTGATTAGCCCAATTAATGTGCAGATTGAAGTCATGCATAATAACTGCTGTACCCTTGCTGCACACATTTCAAATTTAACACAGATAAGGACAATATTTTGGCTTAGCTCGACCTCTCAGACAATCCTGCTCATCAGATAATCTAGATGTATTTTTGACCATTGCCCAAACCAGTGGTTTATTCAACAGCCATTATCTAATGAGGAACATCCAGCTGCCCCCACTGACCTGAAACTACTTCCGTCCTATTGCTTCCTTCCTGTAATCCTTCATCTTTAGGGCAGCACGGCAGCATTGTGGATAGCACAATGGCTTTACAGCAAGATGGGGTTTTACAATAATCCAATGGTTTTAGGGCCACTTGAGAGCGGCCATTTTATTAATACATTTGAGTTTCAATTCCTCCAGCTCATGGGATCTGAACTCATTGGGCGGCACAGTGGTTAGCACCATTGCTTCACAGCGCCAAGGACCCGGGTATGATTCCCGGCTTGAGTCACTGTCTGTGCGGAGTCTGCACGTCCTCCTCGAGTCTGCGTGGGTTTCCTCCCACAGTCCAAAGATGTGCAGGTTAAGTGGAAAATTGCCCCATAGGGTCCAACGGTCAGTTGGGGTTACAGGGAGAGGGTGGAGGTCTGGGTTTAAGTGCTTGATGGGCCGAATGGCTCCTTCTGCACTGTAAATTCTATGACTCATGCTCCAGGAGCAATTCTGGATTACCATTCCAGCAACGTGACCACAATATTACCTAATAGGCCTTTATTCCAGTGCAGGTCACAGGGCTTCAAGTTGAAATCAGAGTTCTTTTTAAATGTGATGAAGGTTTCTGCCTCTACTGCCCCTCGTCAGTGAATTCCAACTATTTTGATGCCATTCAAACAACCAAGGAAACTAAATCAAATAAACTGAGGGACAAATTGAGGGGCCACCCCTCACAGATATCCTGCCTTAAACAAAAACAAATGAAATTTAAGTACCAAAACGTGATTAAGGTGGTGGACAAGACAGCCCAGGCCATAGTGCCTACCTGGCAAGGTAGGGCGCAATTGTGCCAGTGGACTCCACAGGTTCCCTCTCCGGGGGCATGCGGCTGCATTCAGAGGATTGAGTCGGGTCAGACAACACCCTCGGTCATCTGCTGCATTTAGCCCTTTTGTTCCATGTCACACCTTCCAGGACACTTTTTGTTCCATAATTCATTTGCATCTCTTAAACAAATTAAGAGTCTGCCATTCAGCCCCTCGAAACTGCTCAACCACTCCAAGGTCATGGCTGATCTAATTGTGGCATCAATTCCAGTGTCCCAACTAAATCCACCCCAACCCACCCCCAATGTCAAGAATCAATCCACCTCTGCATCGCAAAGATTCAAGGACCTTGAGCCATCACCACTCTCCAGGGAAGAAAGTGAAAAGTCCTACAATCCTCAGAGAAAAAGAAAATCTTTCTGTGGTTACACACGTGTCGGCCGACTCTCGGCACGCCGCTGGGAGTGTCGGCCGACCCATGGCACGTCGCTAGGAGTGCCGGCCGACCCTCGGCGCACCGCCGGGAATGCCGGCCGACCCTCGGCACGCCCCCTCGAATGCCTGCCGACCCTCGCCACGCCGCCGCGAGTCCCTGCCGACCCTCAGCACACCGCCGGGAGTGTCGTCCGATCCTTGGCATGCCATTGGGAGTGTTGGCCCACCCTCGGCAAGCCGGCGGGAGTGACGGCCGGCCCTCGATACACCAGCTGGCGTGTCCGCCGGCCCTTGATACACCGGCGGGCGTGTCTGCGACCCTCGATACGCCAGCTTCCGTCTCTGCCGGCCCTCGATACACCAGCTGACGTGTCCGCCGGCCCTCGATACACCAGCTGACGTGTCCGCGGGCCCTCGATACACCAGCGGGCGTGTCCGCCGGCCCTCGATACACCAGCGGGCGTGTCCGCCGGCCCGCGATACGCCGGCTGCCGTCTCTGCCGGCCCTCGATACGCTGGCTGCCGGTTGTTCCCACCCAGCATCGGCCCTGTGGGTGCCATGATTGTGCATGGAAAAATTAAGGGAAGGCTCGAGGGGGGATTTGAGCGTTCACCCGGGTCCGCAATATTCTCTTGGAGGTGGGCAATACCAACAGCGCCATACCCTAAAATGTAACCCCACCCTCTTCCCTGGCCTAGAGTTGGTCATCCTGCTTTCCCATATGTTGGCGAGCAGAGCTGCAGGTCTCCAGTTGTGGCCCAACTGGTGTTTTATACGACGAGAATGTGCTGGAAATGTTCAGCAGGTCTGGCAGCTCCGTGTGGCGTGAAGCGGTGTGGGAGCTGATAGGAGGGTCAAGCTGAGCCCGCTGCGCTGCTCACTCCCCGCCGCTGCCTTCTCCACTGGACAATGGTCCACCCCCCCCCCCCCTTCCCTTCCCTCCCCTCCCCTTGGCCTCTGCCTGCGGCCTACAGCTCAGGGCCTCGGGCCTGCCAGGGTCGTACTCACCCTGGATCCGGCTCTTGCTCCGGGATCTCGGGGCTCACGATCTCGACCCAGCAGGGAAGGAGGCTGCTCCCTGGGCGCAGGGACAGGGGTTGGTGGGAGAGCGATCCCGGCGCCGTCCCCGGCTGCTTCTCTCCGGCTCCGGCGCTGTCCCGGTGTGTGCTGTGCGCGTGCGCAGGGCCGCCAGGACCTCTACCCCCGCTGCCATGGAGACGGAGGCTGCCCCGCTACCCGCCTGTTCACACTCACTGTCTATTCACACTCAATCTCTGTTCACACACTGTTTGTTCACACTCACTGTCTATTCACACTCAATCTCTGTTCACACACTGTTTATTCACACTCAATCTCTGTTCACACTCACTGTTTATTCACACTCAATCTCTGTTCACACACTGTTTATTCACTTCTTGTTCACACTCACTGTCTATTCACACTCAATCTCTGTTCACTCATTGTTCACACTCACTATCTATTCACTCACTACCAGTGGCGGACTGGCCAGGGTGTCAGCTTGCCCGATGGCAAGTGGGCCCCTGATAAAGTGGGCCCCCTATATCAAATAAAAATGCAATAAAGAAACAAACACAGACAACTGTTTTAGTAATAAAAAGAAATAAGAAAAAAAAGAGAACAGGACACAAATAAGCAGTGCATGAAAAGGAATGAAGCAGGGGAGGTAGTGGAAGGATGTGGAATAGGGGGGCCCGGGTCGGGCATAATTAAGGAAATTCCATGTTTTCAGCAAGAGTGTGTGAATTTAAAGATAAAGTTACAATTCGTGATTTGAGATGGTTGGCAATTTCAAAGATATCAAGCAGTAGTCTTGGTTCAGCCGGTACATCGGTCCGGGGCCCGGAGAGCCAAGAAGGGGCCCGTGAATCTCTGAAGGGCCCTTAAAAGTTATAATTAATTAGATAAATAAATCTCCAACTTCTTTCCTGAGATTTGTATTCTAACTTAATAAAATATAATTGTTTTTAAAAAGAGCACTACCAAATAAAAATGCAATAAAGAAACAAACAAATAATCACTCAGTGTATGAAGGAACGAAGCAGTGTTAAACGGATGTGAAAAGGAGTGGGGGGGGGGGGGGGGGGGCTGGTTCACCCGGGTCGGACATAGTTGGAAATCCACGTTTTCAGCAAGAGTGTGTGAATTTAAAGATAAAGTTACAGTTCGTGATTTGAGATGGTCGGCAACTTGAAAGGATATCAAGCAGTACATAGGGTCGTGAGGTCACCGAAAAGGAGAAGCGGTACCTTTGACCGTGAATCATGAGGTCAAAGATATTGAAGTGATAAGCCATGATCGGTAAACTCAAAGGGTTGCGACTTGTAACACTACACTGGTATCAAACTGGACATGTTAACTTTGGTCGTGGGACCATTCTTAATGTCTTACTATAGTCGGACCAAACTTCTAAGTTTCAACAGTTGTCTCAGTTGCTTGCTGGTGTGAACACTGGACAGTGGATTGTCTCCTCTTCTGAAGCTGCATAGGCCACAGTAGTATTGACTAATGAACATAGCCTATTGAAGTATAAGTAAGTTATTTTATATTTTTTATCAAGTAGGGGTTTATCTGGCGTTCCTTCAAGTTATTCTTGCAATCATCAATATTCATTTTTCCCAATGTGGGCTATTTTTAATTAAGTTTTAATTTCAGGAATATTACCCTACCAGCATGGAAAAGAAAAAGCCTAAATCTGGGTCACTAAAACACAAAGAACAAAAAGAAGCAGAAAGGAAGGAATCAACCAAGCGATGCAGGCCTATTACAGAGTTTATAATACCACAAGCACAATCCACATCAATATCCAGTTCTGCAACAAATAATCAAGAAGCAAGAAACAATGCTCATGGTGATGATGCAATGACATGCGAGTTACAAGAACAGAGAAGAGCTACTTTGAATGTAGAGACAAATACAAGTGCATCCATTACTAATCAACCCAGGCCCGATATTTCTTCTGGCTTCCTTGTTCCGGTATCTGTACTGCCTGTAGTTGCAACATCTGAACACATAGCTTCAACTAGTGACAGGGAACCAGATATTCCCTCAAGCATAAATGACTTGGTTTCTGAAGCACATCCTGTAAATGAACCTACACAAGAAAATGAAAGATCAATTACTGGAATCTTCCAATATCCATCACGAGCAAAGCTAAAACAGTTTTTTGCTGAACATCCACTTCAGCCACTTGATGATCTGCCATTTGATGCTCGTTTGTATGAGAGGAAAATTATGAATGACTCAGTCCCAAGAAAATGGCTAACATATAATAAAGAAAATAGATGCTTATATTGTTCATACTGCTTAGCCTTTGAGTTTCCCAACACTTGTAATCCATCACCCTTTGTACATGACTTTAGTGACTACAGGCGTATTAGCCAGGGCTTGACTTTACATGAATCGACAACAACATATGTCAGAAATGCTCAGCAATATATCAGTGTGGTTAATGATGGCACCTTAGGTAAATGTTTTGCAGCATCACTAATTAAAAGGAAAGAAGAAGTATTGAAGCAGAGAAGTATTGTCATGAGGATTATAGACATCATAAAGATGTTAGGCAAGCAAGCACTTCCTTTTCGAGGTCACAGAAATGAATCGGCCTACACTCTAGATAATGAGGTTCTGAATCATGGCAATTTTTTAGCTACAGTGCAGTTGATGCCAAAATATGGCCCCATTATGGCAGCTCACGTTTCTGCAGTGCAAAACAAGTCTAAACAAAGAATCAAACGATTAGAGCAACAAGGAAAGGCTCAAAGTAAAGACCGTGGTGGACTTGTTACATGCCTGAGTAAAACAACTATAAACATGTTAATCAAAATTATGAAGAATATGATACAAGAAAGAATTAGTCATGAAGTTTCTCAAGCAAAATATTATTCTATTCAGGTTGATTCAACACAAGATAATTCATCCATCGATCAGTTTAGCATTATTATTCGGTATGTGCTTAAAGGTATTATCTGTGAGCGACTATTTTCAGTTGTGCCAAATAATGATGGTACAGGACAGGGACTTTTTGATCTATTGATTGAAACATTACAGCATCTTAAAATTGACCCCCAAAAATGTTTATCTGATAGCACAGATGGCGCTGCAAGCTACCATGGCCAGTATAATGGTTTACAAAGTAAAATTGCTGATGTGGCTGATCAACATGTTCATATATGGTGCTATGCCCATGTCTTGAATTTGGTGATAACTGAAACAACAAAATGTTGTGTGCCTGCAGTTTCTTTTTTCAATTTGCTCCAGAATATAGCAACTTTTGTGAAAGCATCATACAAGAGAATGGCTGTATGGATAGAAGTTGTTGGAAAACATCTAGGGCAAGAAAAAATGAAATGATTAAAGCTAATTGGTGAGACCAGATCGTCAGGAAAATATATTTGACGTTACAACTATATTTGGACGTTTTGATGATGCCGCTGCCAGTACTTTCGTAAATCTATTGACATGCTTATCAATGATACAAGATTCAGAAAAGTTTGATGCAAAAACAAAACATGAAGCAAATGTTTTACTTCAAGGTCTTCTAAAGTTTGAAACTATATTGACAGCATTTACTTACTTGTATATATTTGAAACTACAACACCGTTATCAAGTTATCTACAGACAAGTGGTTTCGATATGTTTACTGCATGGAGTTTGGTAGATTCAGCTACAACAAAGTTGAAGGAACAGACAAGAACATTTGATAACGTTCACAGCAAGGCTTTGGAATTTGTAAATAAATGTAATGACAGGATTTCACAGATGAATATGGATGAAAATCAAACATTGAAAATTGATGCGTTGGAAACAGCATTGCCAGTTAAGAGGCAGAGGAAGAAGAAAAGAATGGCAGATGAGCTTATTGATGATGAAAGAAATTCCTCAGATTCTCTAGCTGATTTTTGAGTAAATGTGTTTAACCTAATAATGGATCGCATTGTCCAGTCACTAGAATCACGCTTTGTACAACACAAACAGTTGTATAAAGATTTATCCTGCTTGGACCCAGCAAATTTAAAACTATTGCAGAGAAGGGCCTTGAAGATGAAGCATTGGAAGGTATTATTAAGCTGTTTCCACAAATCAGCAAAGATCAAGTAATATTGGAATTGTTTTCTTTTGCTTCAAACTTTGATGTATTAAAGCCATTGCTTAATGATGGTGAGAATATGGATTCCAGTTGCAACAATTGTAAAATTTGCAGCACTTGCCCATTGTGTGTACTAAAAATTCTGGCATCCAACAGACTTCATGACAAGGCATATGATAACCTTTATGAACTTTATAAAGTCATCTGCACACTATCAGTTTCTCAAGTCCAATGTGAGAGGACATTTTCAAAGCTAAAGATCATAAAGAAAGGTTAAGAAATTCGCTGTCTGAGGAGAATTTGGAATCATACATGTTGCTATCCATTGAAAAGGAATTGTTAGATGAATTGGATGCAGAAGCAATTATTGGCAGATTCGCACAATCATCTAGCGAACACAAACGATTGCTCTTAATATAGTGGACTGCATGCAATGCTCTATTGTGCTTTTGAACTATCTGTTAATGTGCAAATTGTGCAGTAAACTATTTAAAAATATCAACCAATTACTTAAAATTTAAAAAAATAATAATAATTCAATTATAACATTCTGTATTTACATTTGGTATCTACTGCCAGTAATATGTACAGTACATGTACACTGTAATTACTAAGAAATACACATTTTTTTCCACAAAATTTTTAATTGTACCCTTTTTTCCATATGTATTTTTTGAAAATTTTATTTATTTGGTATGAAAATTAAATGATAGCATTGTAGTTGTGGGTGGGCCCCCTTTGTTTCCTGGCAACCAATATTTTTAGACCCAGTCCGCCACTGCTCACTACCTGTTCACACTCACTCTATTCACACTCAATCTCTGTTCACTCTCACTGTTTATTCACTCATTGTTCACACTCACTGTCTACTCACACACCACCTGTTCACACTCACTCTATTTACACTCAATCTCTGTTCACTCTCACTGTTTATTCACTCATTGTTCACACTCACTGTCTACTCACACTCAATCTCTCTGTTTACTCATTCACACTCACTGTCTATTCACTCACTACCTGTTCACACTCAATCTCTGTTCACCCATTGTTCACACTCACTGTTTATTCACTCACTGCTCACATTCACTGTCTATTCACACTATCTCTACGTTCACTCATTGTTCACACTCGCTGTCTGTTCACACTCACCGCCTATTCATACTCGATCTTTTCACTCATTGTTCACTCACTGTGTATTCACTCACTGTGTTCACATTCACTCTATTCATTTACTCTGTTCACACTGTCTTCATACTCAATCTCTCTATTTACTCATTGTTCACACACTGTCTATTCACTCACTATCTGTTCACACTCACTCTCTGTTCACACTGACTGTTCACACTCACTATTTCTGTTTACACTCACTGCCTCTGACTTCACATTCACAGTTCACACTCTCTCTTCACACGCTGCTCAACTCACTGCCCATCTGTTCATGCTCACTCTCTGACTGTTCACACTGACTTGCTGTTCACACTCACTATCGGTTCACACTGACTGCCTGTCTGTTTACACTGACTGCCTGTCTGTTCACGTTCACTATCTGTTTACACTTACATTCTCTCTGTTCACACTTACTGTACATCTGTTCACACTCACTATCTGTTCACACTCATTTCCTGGCTATTCACTATCTGTTCACACTCACTGTCTCTTTGTTCACGCTTACTGCCTGTCTGTTTACACTCACTGTTCACAGTCTTCCTATTCATGCTCACTGTTCACATTCACTCACTGTATTCACACTCACTGTCTGATTACACTCACTATTCACACTATCTTCCTGTTTACACTCAACTGCCTGTTTTCACTCACAGTCTGCTCATACTCAGTCTATTCAGACTGTCTCTCTGTTCGCACTTACTATCTGTTCACACTGACTGTTCACAAATTGTCTTTTCACAATCCCTGTCTGTCCACGCTCACTCTGTTCACAATCAGTCTCCACACTCACTGTCTGTTCACACTCACTGAATGTTCAAACTCACAGACCGTTCAGACTTTCTGTCTGTTCACACACATTTTCCCATAACAACCGGGTTCCCCAGCGTCACATTTAGCAGGTACTGCAGGGATGCGCTGGGGAATCCCTCTTGGTCATTCCCATGTGAGATTTTAAGTGCTAACTTCCTCTGGACAATTGAGCTAGGCAGGGATCCATCCAACAGAAGTAACTTAAATCGCTAATTTCGGATGGATCTGCCAGTTTTGTGACAGTCGAGGAGTATTCTACCTAAGATCTTCCCGATTAGTTGAGGTTGTAAGCTACCAGACAAGGTCTTGTCAATATCTAAAGTAAGACTCACTGTTTGGGATGTCTAATTATAGAGAAGAACATAGAGAAATACAGCACAGAACAGGCTCTTCGGCCCACGATGTTGTGCCAAACTTTTGTCCTAGTTTAATCATGGTGTCCAAAATTCTATGATAATTTAAGGGCAATTTATCATGGCCAATCCACCCAACCTGCACATCGTTGGACTGTGGGAGGAAACCGGAGCACCCGGAGGAAACCCGCGCACACACGGGGAGGATGTGCAGACTCCACACAGACAGTGACCCAAGCCGGAATCGAACCTGGGACCCTGGAGCTGTGAAGCAATTGTGCTATCCACAATGCTACCGTACTGCCCTTAAGAACAAAAAACTTTCAACTCTGTATTCTGCCTTTCTTTCTCATTTTCTTTAGTAAGTTGGTTTGAAGAAAAGTGAAGGTGAGCCCTCAGAACAGAAGCAGATTGCAAACCAGCCTCGCAACAAGAGAATCGCGTAGTCCAACAATCAGTCCTCGAATGACCGTCCTGGTCTGAGGTGTCAGGATGGCCTGCGACACGTGAAAGGTTCCTCGCTTTGCCCACTCATTCAACGTCGTCTCCAGGAACTGCACCAACTTCTGTGCGTCAGTAGTGTTTGCCCAGGGGGCTGGCATCTGGTTTCCTGGCCAGAGGAAGGGAAAGTCGTGGGCCATGGGGTGGTGGTGAAACCTGGTTTTGTTTCAGGAGAAGAGAACAAGGGAGTTAGCAAGACAGGTTACATGGGAATCACTAGCAACAGACTGCTCAGAGCATCACTCAGCACTAACTAGCTAAACCAGTAAGAAGTCTTACAACATCAGGTTAAAGTCCAACAGGTTTGTTTCAAATCACTAGCTTTCGGAGCGCAGCTCCTTCCTCAGGTGAATGAAGAGATAGGTTCCAGAAACATATATATAGACAAATTATAATATCAACAATATTCCTTGCTTTCACTACCTTTGGTATACGAGATAGACGATCACTTAGGGGGCTATCTTATCCTTAACTTCAACTAAATCTTTCTTATTCTGAGAGCCAGGTATGGGTAAGTCACCCTCCAGTAGCCTCAGAAGTGAGAATATGATGAGCCTTAGTTAAATGTCACACTTATTTCTGAAAATAGACACCGGTCTGTATGGTAAAATATATAAGCAATTTATTTAAAGAATAAGGGTAATACAAGTTTTTAGTAAATTATACAGTTTGGCAAATACAGGATATGTGATGAGTTATCATCCACAAACTTATATATCATATAGCTTTATATCATCCACAAACTTTGAAATCGTCCCCATGCACCCCAAGATCTGAATCATTATTTAGTATTGATCAGGAAAAGCAAGGGCCCCAATAACTGGGAACGCCGCTACAAAATTTCTTCCAGCCTGAAAAATATCCGTAGACCATTACTCTCTGCTTCCTATTATACAATCAATTTTACATCTATGTTGCTCCTGTCCCTTTTAGTTCATGAGCTTTAACTTTTCTCACAAATCGTAGAATCATGGAGTTTTACAACACAGAAAGAGGTCCTTCAGCCCAGCCTGTCTGTGCTGGCCATTAAACACCAATCTATTCCAATCCCATTTTCCAGCACTTGGTCAATAGCCTTTTATGCCATTTTAAGTGCTAATCTAAATATTTCTTAAATGTAGTGAGGCCTCCCACCTTTACCATCTTTTTCAGGCAGTGAGTTCCAGACTCCCACCCCCTCTGGGTGAAAATGTTTTTGCTCAAATCCCTTCTAAACCTCCAGCCCTTTACCTTAAATCTATGCCCCTGCTTATGGACCCCTCTACTAAGGGATAAAGTTTCTTCCTATCTACCTGTGGTGAATCACAGTCCGTGTTATTCACACTGTTATTATATATGATGTACTTTGTCTGTGTAAGCTCGGTATACGAGCAGTTGCGCGGCTCTGCCCCTAGGGGGAGATGAGGAGTTTGTACTGGGCTCCACCCTTGGCTGCGCCCATGGCTCCTCCCACTAACCGGAAGTATAAAGCCTGGCAGTGTGAGCCTGCCTGCCAGTTCATCTCGTCGCAGGCAGGCTCCGTTGTAAGATCATTAAAACCACTGTTCACTTCCACTACGTGTCGTGTGAATTGATGGTCACATCACTACCCCATCTATGACCCTCATAATTTTGTACACCTCGATCAGGCCCCCCCTCAGTCATCTCTCCTCTAAGGAAAACAACAGCCTCTCTTCATAACTGAAACATTCCAGCACCATCCTGGTGAATCTTCTCTGCCCCCTCTCTCGTGCAATCACATTCTTCCTGTAATGTGTGGTGCACTGAATCGAATGGTCTATGAACATCACATCAACAGCATTACCCTCGTGGACCCATTCTGTTGCCGCCTCTAAAAACTCCAGAACGTTAGTTGAACAGAGAGAGAGAGAGAGAGAGTGCAGACTGTTTTTGGACTCAGATTAAGGATTGAGAGAGTACAGACTGTCCTAGGGCTCACAGTCAGGAATAGCGAGAATAGACAATCTGGGGTTCAGTGGGCCACGCTACAAGGCTATGCTTGTTGTACTCCAGCCACAGGAAAGGGCAAAGACTGTGTGCTCAATAGGATAATGCTCAGCTTGGTATGCGGGGTGTGTTCACCTTGGGTGTCCATTTGGTTTTCTGTCTCTGGTCTGGTCTGCAGATTGGGAGGGATGCAGTGGTTATTGGAGACATCTATAGCCTGGATTTGGGGAAAATAGTCAAGGGTGGGGGGAGGGGTGGTATGTGAGGATTTCCTACGGAGTGGGCCGCAGTTGTAGGTGCCATTGCTCACAGCCTCCAGTTGGGGAGGGTAGAAATCCACATGGGGCATGGGCAGTCAACAGGGATAAGTTGAGGGGAGAGGGTAGTAATGTTGACAACAGATCAATGGGATCCAGTGTTACTGAGGGGGAGTAACAGGAGGGGATCCTACCTTCACATTGTCAGGTTCGAAGTAAATTTCTGCGATGCAGATAGTGCAAATGGAAGTGTCGAACCTGCGCGCAAAAGCGATAGTGGAGAACGGCCATCTTGTCTTGAACTAATGGTGCAGTTACACATGGAAAGTTAAGCAAATCTGCATGAGAGGCACCTGAGGCAGTGAGGGGGCACACTGCTGGACTAAGGGCCCTTTCTAGGGGTGTCCTCTAATTTATTGGTGCCACAACATTGAAATGGAGTTAGAGCTGAGCGCAAGGAGGAAGGCGGTCTTGAAAACCTAGCCATTGGAATCCATGCCCTTTGTCCCATTGTTGTAAGGTAGTTTCAGTCACTGGCTTGATGTCACAATTTCTGCATTTCCACATTAATACAGAGGAATGTGCAACACTTAAGCAGTCACAGGTGCTGCATACACGGCATCCCATCAGTGCAAGTCCTCCATCTGATTTCCAGAATTAATCGTGAGCAGCCTTTTGTGGCAGAACTGAGCTAGGAGAACTATCGGGCAACATGGAGGCACAGTGGTCAGCACTGCTGCCTCACAGCGTGTTCTCCCTGCATATGCGTGGGTTCCCTCTGGGTGCTCCCGTTTCCCCCCACAAGATGTGGAGGTTAGGTGATGTGGCCATGTTAAATTGCCCCTTAATGTCCAAAGTTGTGCAGGTTAGGTGGGGTTACGAAGGCGGAGTGGGCCGAGGTAGGCTGCTCCTTCAGGGGGCTGGTGCAGACTTGATGGGCTGAATGGCCTCCATCTCCACTGTAAGGATTCTGTGGTTCTAACTGAACTAGGTCAAGTCACTCATGTCATTCAAATCTGCTTCAACCTCAGTGGAGCACAGATATTAAGTCTCAGGGGTGGCACCTTGAAAACCACAATTTGAATTATAGCACCTCAGATGCAAGGCTGCATGTGTGGCAAGGTTTGTAGGGCAGAAGCCAATATCGGTCATTGTGGTTGCAATTGGTTGAAGATTGTGAGCTTCTGTATTTTCATCTGTTATTCATTCATCGATTCAATCTATCATTTCAAAGAGAAGGACAAAAATGTTATGCATCCAGGTCTGAATATGGCCTTTTTGACGGTTCTCATAGAATGGAGGAGGAGAAGGAACAGGTGAAGCTGAGTGCAAGGAGGAAGACGTTCTTGAAATTGGCTAGGCGTTCCAATTCTAGCCATTGGAATCCATGCCCTTTGTCCCACTGTTGTAAGATAGTACCAGAGTCACTGGCTTGATGTCACAATTGCCGCATTTCAACATGAACACAGAGGAATGTGCACATTTATGTGAGATGGAAGATGACTGTCCTTGTTTCGGATGTTGAAGTTGTTTTCCAGCTGACTGTCCCTCCAGGACATGAAGTGATTGTGAACCACCGGTTGGATGGCTAACGAGGATCTTCTGGCTGAAACTCTCAAGCTGGAGGATCCTCTCTGGGGAGTCACTTTAGTTTGTATTAACCCGGGCCTTCACTCGGAAGATCCGCCTTAGGTCTGTTTAATTCTGACTTACTTCCAACTCCACCAGTAGAAATAACACCCTCACTGAGATAAGACGAGAGTTCTCCACATGAGATTGCAAGAAGGATTTTTTAAACCACTGACCTTGCTCAGTGGCTGGATTGGATGCTTAAACGCAGCTTGGATTTTTGATCATAAATCTCACAGAGGGACACTGTCACTGAGTGAAAACATGATTAAACCTCAAAAGAAGAGAATTCACATGGACATAATCACAAGGCCTTCAGTTGACCACTGAATGGAAATGGAATGTTGACAGCAAATGGAATGTTGGCATTTATAGCTAAAGGAATTGAGAACAAAAGTAAGGAAGTGGTGTTGCAACTGTACAAGGGATTGGTAAGACCGCACCTGGGAGTATTGTGCACTGTTTTGGTCCCTTATTTGGGGAAAGATGTGGAATTGGAGGCAGTTCAGAGGAGGTTCACTAGATTGATTCCAGCAAAGAGGGGTTTGTCGTATGAGGAGAGATTGAACAGTGAGGCCTATACTCTCTGGAGTTTAGAATATTAATAATAATGGCTTTATTGTCACAAGTAGGCTTACTGTGAAAAGTCCCTAGTCTCCACATTCCGATGCCTGTTCGGGTACACGAGGGAGAATTCAGAATTTCCGAATCACCTAACAGCACGTCTTAGAACATAGAACATACAGTGCAGAAGGAGGCCATTTGGCCCATCGAGTCTGCACCGACCCACTTAAGCCCTCACTTTCCCCCTATCCCCGTGACCCACTAATCCCTCCTAACCTTTTTGGTGACGAAGGGCAATTTATCATGGCCAATCCACCTAACCTTTGGACTTTGGGAGGAAACCGGAGCACCCGGACGAATCCCACGCAGACATAGGGAGAACGTGCAGACTCCGCACAGACAGTGACCCAAGCCGGGAATCGAACCTGGGACCCTGGCGCTGTGAGGCAACAATGCTAACCACTCTGCTACCGTGCTGCCCATCTTAGATGTGGATCACATGTAATCGCTCGATTTTACTCCAGAGCTATGAGCAAAGAGGAAAAGATCACAGACCCAGTTTGAGCTGCTGTCCACTAACAAGTCTGTACAGCAGTTAGAGCGCTCCATGGGCACTATTCATGAGTACAGGAGAAGGCCAGTCGTCTTCTGGTTCACCAACTCAAAAGACCAGCGGCCTCTCATGAGATCCCTCAGATACTCAATCTGGATGACAATCTCATTTCCGCCCCTCTTCAGGTCAATGCAGCATTTAAATCCTATTACTACGACCTGTATGAATCAGAATCCCCATAAATCGATCATGTCTGACTTTCTGGACGGTCTGCCCAGCCCAACTGTTGATGTGAGCAAGTGCTGTGAGTTGGATTCCCCACTACGCCCTGACGAGATTTAAAAATGTATTGGGCTGATGCAGTCTGGCAAGGCCCCAGGCCCAGATGGCTGTCTGGCCGAGTTTTCCAACAAATTCTTGGAACAGCCTTTGCAATTGAATATGTTTAATGACTCCCTGTCTCAGGGTTCATTGCCTCCGACTCTCACTCAAACCTCTATTTCCTTGCTCCTTAAGCGGGACAAGTGAGTACGGTTCATATCAACCCATCTCCCTGTCAAACGCGGACATCAAGCTGCTCACTAAGGTTTTGGCGCTCCAGTTGGAGCCTTGCTTCCCAAGTATAATTCCAGAGGACGAAAAAGGCTTTGTAAAGGGCCGACAATTATCGGTCAATATACGTCGCCTTTTAAACATCATTCTTTTCCCCTCCACTGCATCCGAATCTGAGGTGATAGTATCTTTTGACGCTGAAAAAGCATTCGAGAGGGTGGAATGTGAATATTTATTTGAGATTCACAGGCGATTTGGTTTTGGCCATAAATCCCCCTCTTCGATCCCTACAATTCCACTACGGCCAGCGTTCACATGAACACTCTCCACTCAGATTACCTCCCCTTAAATAGGGACACTAGACAGGGCTGCCCCCTTTCCCCACTTTCCACCTTGGCATTAGAAACTCTCTATAACATTGAGGGCCTCAAGTCAATGGAGGACTTTGTGGCATGATGGGCTGGAGCATTGGGTATCGTTTTATGCAGATGTATTCTGTGTATTACGGACCAAACTCCATCCATGGACAGCATAATGAAGACACTTGGCTTCTTCTCTGCCTCTAAATTCAATCTAGGCACGGGTGAATGTTTTATGGTCATGCCCCCCTGGCAGGCAAGCCCAATTAGGCATGTTACCTTTCCGCCTCTTTTATGCATGTTTCTGCTATTTGGGGATCCGGGTGGCCCACAATTGGGCCACACTTCATAAGTTAAATTACTCAAGCCTGAAATGGACTAAAATGGACCTTCGGAGGTGGAACAACCTTCCTCTATCTCTGGCAGGTTAAAATGAATGTACTTCCTCGGTTTCTATTTTTCTTTCAATGTCTCCGCCTTTTTTCTGCCCAAAGACTTTTTTATTAAGGTTAATAAATTGATATCTGCTTTTATTTGGGCGGGTAAGAACCCTGGAATCTGTAGCGTTCTATTCCAAAGGGACAACAGACATTACATAGAACATAGAACATACAGTGCAGAATGAGGCCATTCGGCCCATCGAGTCTGCACCCACCGTTTAGGCCCTCACTACCACCCTATCCCCATAACCCAATAACCCCTCCTCACCTTTATGGACACTAAGGGCAATTTAGCATGGCCGATCCACCTAACCTGCGCGTCTTTGGATGGTGGGAGGAAACCGGAGCACCCAGAGGAAACCCACGCAGACACGGGGAGAACCTGCAGACTTCCCACAGTGACCCAGCATAGAATCGAACCTGGGACGCCTGGCGCTGTGAAGCCACAGTGCTAGCCATGTGTGCTACCGTGCTGCCAACACATGAGGGTTGCTGAGCTGCTAACATCCAAAAAATGGTGTTGTGGTCAGTGACCCCGATTCTATTTGCGATCAAATGGAGGCTCGCTCTTGCCCTAATTCTACTCGTCTTGCCATGGTGACTGCACCATTGCTGCTTTCTCCCGCTAGACTTTCCTCAAACCCAGTGATGGTTTCCTCTCTTCGGTTTAGGAAAGAGTCTTGGCAACATTTTAAGCTCCTTTCCCTGTCTTCACTGGCCCTGATTATAACAATCACCTTTTCTTACCTTCTGTATTGGATACAACGTTTAAATCTTGGAAAGCAAAGCGACTTGAGTGTTTTGGAGACCTATTTGTCGCGGGGCCGATTGCCAGTTTTAGAGAGCTGGCTGACAAATTTCACCCAACTCCAGCCTTTTCCATTATTTTTCTCTCGTAAGGTTTTCCCGTCCTTATCTTTGGCTCCAGCTTCCTCCTCGTTGAAGAGGATTTTATCCTTGGAGTATACTGCTGATTCTGGCAGCCTTGCCTTGGATGTATTCCTTGGTAGCAGGTACAGTACTCTTGAAACTAGTCCCCAACGGCCTCTGGGGATGCTTGCCTAACATTTCTGGGAGGTTTTTGGGCGTCGACCCATGTCATTGCGAGCCATGGCTGAGTGGTGAACAGCTGGAGGGGTGGGGCATGGGCATGCTTTCTACGCGGAGCCCAATTATCCTATACAGGGGTCATCCAACAATGAGCATGCCGTCGTCCATTAAACCGTGAAGTCCCTGAGCCCCTCTCTCTCATCAGGGTTAGCACCAGTGCTATGGCTCTATTAAGGTCCAGGGTGGGTTCAGCAAGCAGTTTTCTCTGTGTCGCAATCTTGTTTATCCCGCATATCAGTCGATCCCACAGCATCTTTGGCAGGGGTGGCCCATATTCACAGTGTTATGCCTGTTTCCTGAGCCTGGTCAGGAATTCTGTTACGGGTCCTCCAAGGATACTTCCGGCTGTATTAACCATGTAGTGCTGGAGAATTACCGATGGTCTTGGGTCACACTAGTTTGCCCAGTTCATTCAACGTTTTTGAGTCTGGGGCTGCTGGGTAAGTCAAACTCTTAATAATGCTGAACACTGCTCCACAAGCGATCAAAAGGATTACCTTTTGTAGATCATCGTGTTCTTCCGGCACATTCTTTTGGTGAACTGGGGCCAATCCTCCGCACCCACATCATACGGCTCGAGTTTCCCAAATAGTGCCATTCCTGGGTTCACTTGATACGATTCCTGACTGGAGTTGTTTTTTTTAAAGCAGGGCAGTCCAGAATCCCATGGTTGTCCTCATCGCCAGTGTAGTAATCCAGGATTTCAGATACAAAGATGATGGTTTAAACAAATTTATTCTATTTTTTTTTAAAGTATGTTTATTGATGTTTAACATAATAACCAAATAACAAACAAACAAACAACCAACGACAACCCAAGAGTGCAAAAATAAAAACTACAAGTAAATATAAAATAAAAACACATCATTGAACTTAAACACTGCAACTAAAATCAATAACAGCAGACGGTGTTTATATTGTTAAAAAAGGATATAAATAGTTGCCACCTCAGGTAGACCTTCCCCACTGAGTCCCTGATGGTGAATTTCATTTTCTCTAATTGTAGGAATTACATGAAATTGCCCAACCAGGCAGAAGCACTGGGTACAATGGGAGACCACCAACTAAGCAATATTCGTCTCCAGGCTTTGAGAGGCAAAGGCGACCTCAAAGTGAACCATCGGTGAATCTAAAACCTCAAATATGGCTATTAATGGACACTAATGAACAATGGGTCTAAATCCACCCAGATTATCTCTGATATAATGGTAAAAACGGAAGCCCAGAAGCTGCCATCTTCTGGGCAAGACCAAAACGTATATGTGTAGTCAGCTGGGGTAAGTGAACAGCGGTCATGTCTGTCCTCAACGTTGAGGGAAAACCCACTAATCCAGCCTTGGTCAAGTGCGTCCTGTAATAATAACATAATAACCTTTTATTGTCACAAGTATGAAGTTACTGTGAAAAGCCCCCAGTCGCCACTTTCCGGCTCCTGTTCAGGTAAACTGGTACAGGAATTGAACCCAAGCTGCTGGCCTTGTTCTGCATCACAAACCACTGAGCTAAACCAGCCATGTGTAAATAACACCTTGAACTGAATTAGGCTCAACCGGGCACATGACAACGTGGAGTTGATCCTGTCAAGGGCCTGGTGAGAGGTCTATTTCGGACATATATGTCCTTGTTCTCTAATCGGACCCCACCCCACCAAATGGGATGAGGGTGAGACCACTCAGACCGTTCAGTCAGGGTCAATGTGGAGCATCATCAGATGCATCAGACCAATCACAGCCAGGGTTAATAAAGGGGGTCACATACCCATCGGTCCATTCACAGACAAGGTCAATCTGAAGGTCGTAAATCCTTTAGCCCAATCCCAGGTCAGTGTGGGGGGGGCGCCCAATCTCCTCACATCAATCCCAAACTGTGGCTCAGTGCAGAGGGGGTGGAGGGGCTTTATTCCCCTCACGTCATTCATGTGCACGGCAGTCAGGTTGAAACATTGCCAACGGAGTCTGCATGTTGGTGGAATAATAATGGCGGTATCTGAAAACAAAATATGGGAAGCAAGGCCAGATTTGCAAGTTTGTTTTCTGGGATTATAGGGTTGTCCTATGATGAGTGGGTGTGTAAATTGAGCCGATATTCTCTGGAATTCAGAAGAATTGAAACGTATGTGAGTCTGATAAGTGGGCTGCCGGGTGGATACTGAGAGGTTGTTTCACTGGGCTGGGGAATCTGGACCACAGGGACACAATCTCAGCAGAAGGAGCTGGTCATCTAGGACTGAGATGAGGTGCAAATTCTCCATGAATCTTTGAAGAAGGTTCCGGATGTTCATGTGGTGAACGTATTATGGTAACCATTCACCACTGTTTTACATTGTACCACGTTGTTGCCCATGTGGGCTCCACCTATGGACTATTGTACTGTACTACACTGATTGTATCATGTTGGTGCCCTTGTGGGCTCTGCCCCTGACTCCGCCCCCTTGAGGGAAGGTATATGGGCAGCTGCCCTGTAGGCAGCTCTCATTGCAGAGCAGTCGCAGGCAGGCACTGTTCTAGTTGATTAAAGCCACAGTTCACTTCCATTCTCTGTCTCGTGTGAATTGATGGTTGCATCAGTTCCATCGTTGAGTATATTCAAGGCTGAGAGACGCATCCTTTCGGTGACTCATGAATAATGGGAGAGAGATGGGGAGTGGGCAGGAAAGAGAAGTCGAGGCTGAAGATCAGCCATGGTCGTATTGATTCTCGGAGCAGACCCAGGGGGCCTAGTGGTCTACCCCTGCTCCTATCCCTTACATTCCTAGTAGCACTGGGAAAGGTGGTGGGTGATTTATTGTTGTGTGATGCTAGGTGGAGGAGTAAAGCAGGGTCTGCATGAGTTGGAATTAGGGGGTAGATGGACGATGTGAGGAGAGGGTGGGGGAGGGTTGTAGAAAATAAGTAAAGTAATCCTGCATCATTTTCCCCCATAATTTTCCCTCATTCAGTGTTGGATTTTGACAGAATCTGCATCATGTGCATTACAAGGTTTTGATAAACGATGGTCAAATAGGTGTAGCTCCCCCAATGGGATGGGCAAATTGTCTTTTCAAAACAGGAGAACAACTGGGAAAGAATGGGACCTGCGGTTTTGGTGCGAAGGATAGAAAATCAAAAACAGGAAATGGAAGATTGACCCCACAGACCCTTCTTTACTGAGGATCAATACTTCCTTCTGATTGTCCCTCCGCAGCGTGGCTCAAGGTTCAACCTTATTGGGAAATGTGGTTAATAATTGGCCTGCTATCGTAGAATGCCCAGCGCCAAGGATTCCAGTACTCGGAATCCACTCTGAAGGCTGCCAATTTGGGAATCAGTCAGCCCACTTTGTTTTGGAAAGTGCTCATTTTTATTTTGCAGAGTCATGTTACAGGAACTGTGGAAAATCTTTTTCTATCTGGTCTTTCTCTTTCGACAATGTAAATATGATGAAAGGGTGACTGCTGGAAACCTCAACCGGACCCAGGTAAAAACAAACAAGGCCAGGTGGATTAGGCAGCAGTGGATTGGACGGGTTAAACCAGCAATCGAGCCAGGCAAGGGGTTGGGGTTGGATTTCAGGCCTCCACTGATGGCAGCCAGGGGGTGGGGTGACCTGAATGAGCGTCTGTGCCTGGAGAAAGGACAGAGAACTCAGCTTTGAGCACTCGCTGGTAAATTGCTACCCTGCTGGAGAAATGTGTGTGCGAGCGTGGGTGAGTGCGAGCGTGGGTGAGTGCGATTGTTTGTGCGGTGTCCTCTGCTGTTGCCGTGCAAGTCGCCATAGGCCCTGAGGTGAAAAAACAGGGCCCCAGGAAAGAAGGCCAGTAATATCCCACAGCAGTACATGTCTGAACAGGCCAGAAGTGGAGGGAAGATAATTGTGGTGGAGGGGGGGGGGGGGGGGGGGGGGGGGGGGGGGAAAGAGGGGGGGGGGGGGGGAAAGAGGGGGGGGGGGCACTGTGAGGGTGGAGGGGTGCGGGGGCGGAAACCGGTGTTGGGGCATTGTTCGAATTAAAATAAAATAGCCAAAAGTCCAGTAGATGCAGTGAAAGGGAAGCTTCAAGAGACAAAAAGATCAACTCAGTGAATCAATGGTAGCTTTGGGCAAGGCAGGGCAGGGAGGAGAAGAGTTTACAGCTGGAGCGAGTGAAATAAATGATCGTGGGCAGGATTCTCCGGTTCCCCCAGCTGCATGGTTCTCAGCGACACTCCATTCACGGATGTCAGGATTCTCTCTCCCGCCACTTGTCAATGGGATTTCCCATTGAAGTCACTCCGCGCCAACGGGAGACCCGCGCTGCCAGCGGGAATAGAGAACCCCAGCCCGTTGGAGAACTCCGGCCCATGTCAACATTACCGCAACTTAAATAGGTCTTCAGTTAGAACTTAGCTTTGCACAAGAGAGCGCGATAGTCAACAGCCAGGCAGCAACCATGCTTAACGTCTCCTCCAGAATGAGCTGAATGGAAGTAAGAATGATGAGAGATGTGAAACAAGCTCCCAGCTCAGCTCACTGTCATTGAGAAGTTAACATCTGCCCACTTTGCCATTCATGAAAGTACTTGGTTAATTTCTCTTCTACAGGTGCAAGAAGGATCGCATGCTGTTTTTATAAATCTATGTGATGATGTGTCATTGTGCTTTTATTAGATTTAATTGGGAGTTAGAAACTAACGCACGGGAAAGTGTATTTGTCCACGATATTTGTCGCCTGTCACATCAGATACACTGGGACTATCCAGATGGTTCCTTTGCCCCACCCTCACCCCCTGCCTGCCTGATAACAGTTGACTCTACCAAGTCAGGATCAAACCTGGGAATGTCTGAGAATTTTGTAACCGGCCAGCACAACAATGATAACTTGCATTCCCATAGCATCTTTAACATCGTAAAACGGCCCAAAGTGCCTTACAGCAACAAACTTAGACACTGAGCCACACAAGGACACATTAGGGCAGGAATCAAAGAGCTTTAAGGACCATGTTTACGGAGGGAGGTGGTGAGATTTAGAGAGAGAGTTCCAGAGCTTAGGGTGCAGGCAGCTGAAGGCATGTCCAATAATAGTACAGTGGATGGTAGAACCCTCAAGAGTATGGTCAGAGAGAGATCTTGGTGTACAGGTCCACAGGTCACTGAAAGGGGCAACACAGGTGGAGAAGGTAGTCAAGAAGGCATATGGCAGGTTTGCTTTCATTGGCCAGGGCTTTGAGTATAAAAATTGGCAAGTCATGTTGCAGGTGTATAGAACCTTAATTAGGCCACACTTGGAGTATAGTGTTCAATTCTGGTCGCCACACTGCCAGAAAGATGTGGAGTCTTTAGAGAGAGTGCAGAAGAGATTTACCAGGATGTTGCCTGGTATGGAGGGCATTAGCTATGAGGAAAGGTTGAATAAATTTGGTTTGTTCTCACCGGAACGAAGGAGGTTGAAGGGCGACCTGATAGAGGTCTACAAAATTATGAGGGGCATAGACAGAGTGGATAGTCAGACACATTTTCCCAGAGTAGAGGGGTCAATTCCTAGGAGGCATAGGTCTAAGGTGCGAGGGGCAAGGTTTAGAGGAGATGTACGAGGCAAGTTTTTTACACAGAGGGTAGTGGGTGCCTGGAACTCGCTGCCAGAGGAGGTGGTAGAAGCAGAGGCGACAGTGACGTTTAAGGGGAATCTTGACAAATAAATTAATAGGATGGGAATAGAGGGATACGGACCCAGGAAGTGTAAAAGATTTTAGTTGAGACGGGCAGCATGGTCGGCGCAGGCTTGGAGGGCCGAAGGGCCTGTTCCTGTGCTGTACTTTTCTTTGTCCTTTTTCTTTGATGGAAATAGGTTGTGATTGATGGTGTGCTGAGATCATTCGGGTTGAGGGAGGTTACAGAGGCAGGGGAATGGCTCACTTACCCACAAACAATTAGGTTAAAAAAAACTTGCATTTTATATAGTAACGTTCACATCCTCAGGGTGACCCAGTGTGTTCATAGCTAATTGAATACTTTTGTTTTAGAACATAGAACTGTACAGCACAATACAGGCCCTTCAGCCCATGATGTTGTGCCGATCTAGTCTGAAACTAAGATCAAATCAACCTACTCCCAATCATTCTAGTGCACTCCATATGCCTATCCAATAACCGCTTGAAAGTTCCTAAAGTGTCCGACTCCACTACCATAGCAGGGAATGTGTTCCACGCCCCAACCACTCTGAGTAAAGAACCTACCTCTGACATCCCTCCTATATCTTCCACCATGAACCTTATAGTTATGCCCCCTTGTAACAGCTACATCTACCCGAGGTAAAAGTCACTGAACGTCCACTCTATCTATCCCTCTCATCATCTTATACACCTCAATTAAGTCAACTCTCATCCTCCTTCGCTCCAATGAGAAAAGCCCGAGCTCCCTCAACCTTTCTTCATAAGACCTACCCTCCAATCCAGCAGCATCCTGGTAAATCTCCTTTGCACCCTTCCCAATACTTCCACATCCTTCCAATAATGAGGTGACCAGAACTGCACACAATAATCCAGGTGTGGTCCAACCAGGGTCTTGTACAGTTGCAGCATAACCTCACGGCTCTTAAACTCAATCCCCCTGTTAATAAATGCTAACACACTAGAGGCTTTCTTCACGGCTCTATCCACTTGGGTGGCAACTTTCAGAGATCTATGGACATGAACTCCGAGATCTCTCTGCTCCTCGACATTCTTCAGAACCCTGCCGTTAACCCTGTAATCCGCATTCAAATTTGTCCGACCAAAATGAATCACCTCACACTTATCAGGCAAGTAGATAAGTTTTGAAGTGTTGTTATTGTTGTATTGCCGCAGACAATTTGCACACTGCCCTCTCCCTCCCCAAACAGTCATGTGATGAAGACCAGACTAGCTGCTTTTAGTTATCTTGGTTGAAGGATGAATATTGACCATGTTACGTGAGAAATGCAGCAGGCCATTCAGCCCACCGAACATGTTCTGCCATTCAATTAGTTCATGGTTCATCTGTGCTGCCAAAGCAGCCTGGTAGTTTGCTTTTTCCCTCATTTGTGCTTCGCTTCAATAAGACTCCAAGACGCAGCAGCAGACATAGACCATTCGGCCCATTGAGTCTGCTCTGTCATTCAACCAGACCAAGACTAATCTGATATGATAAACCTGAACTCCACGTTCCTGCCATCCCCATAACCCTTGATTCCCTTATTGATTAAAAATCTGTCTATCTCAGCCTTCAACATACTTAACGACACAGCCTCCACAGCCCTCTGCGTTAAAGGATTCCACAGATTCACTACTCTGAATTCCTCCTCATTTCTGAGTGAAATGAGCGACTCCTTACTCTGAGAATATGTCCTCTGGTCCTCGACTCTCTTCCAAGAGGAAACACCCTCTCAGCATCTACCCTGTCAAGCCCCCTGACAATGCTGCTGCTGAGTAATTGAGCTGTTCTATACCGGTGATAGTGGGGCTGAGCAGAGCTCTGGGTCAATGAGTAGCCGCTCACATCTCTGGGTCAGTGAGTCGCACTCCAGAGATTTGAAGACAAAATTGAGTTGACACTGGGTTGCATTACGGAGAGAGTGCTGCACTGGCAGAGGTACTGTCCTTTGGACGGGACATTAAACTGAGGCCCCTCTCAGGTAGATGTAATGATCCCGTGACATGGCTTTGAAGAGCAGCTGAGTTTTCCTGGTGTTCTGCCCAATATCTGTCCCAGATCACATAAACAGATTATCTGGTAATGATCACATCACTGTTTCCGGTTGTTTAGTTTCTTCTTTCTTCTCCCCACACCTAGTAGTTCACAAAGGCAGATTTTCACCTGTTTCCATAACAAGGTTTTCCCTGGGATAGATCATTAGTCTGTCGCCAGGAGCTTATTACTTGAGGGGGGCACCACTCCACATCAAGCATTGCTAACTAGCAGTCTCTCCCACTCGGGACGTGTTGGTAGTGTGGTGATATGCATTACTCTAAATACACAAGGGGTTAATGTAAATACGACTAAGTAAACACTAGAGGGAGCACCAGAGACATCATGACATGCAGACATACAGCTAATGAACACATAGAATAGGACACAACCAATAGGCAGTCAAGACACCCAGAGGTGACACTACCACAAGGGGTCATTACACAACCCAAATATAAAAGGACAAGGCACACATGCTCTTTCTTTCCACAGGCGACGCTTAGAGAGGACAGGGACAGATCAGAAGCATCACACCCACCACGTGGCTTAGAGCAAACTGGTTAGTTAGACTGAGTTACTCTAGCAAGATTAGCAGGTGAGTCGAAATCATAGAGAACTGTGCTAATGGTTCAATAAATCACATTGAACTTACTTCAAAGTCTGAAGTATCTTTTGGTCAAAGTTGCATCGAGTTGCAGCCTGTGTTCTCCCAGAGTACATAACACATCAGAAAGTACTTTCCAGAGGGCAGCAGGGCGGCACAGTGGTTAGCACTGTTGCCTTAGGGCGCCGAGGTCCCAGGCTCGATCCTGGCTCGGGGTCACTGTCTGTGTGGAGTTTGCACATTCTCCCTGTGTTTGTGTGGCTTTCGCCCCCACAACCCAAAGATGTGCAGGATAGGGGGATTTGCCACGCTAAATTGCCCCTTAATTGGAAGAAATTAATTGGGTACACTAAATTTATTTTTTGAAAAAGGAAGTACTTTCCAGGTTAACACTCAACATTTTGGTCACATTACAAACCATCAAGTCCTGGAAATCAAACCCAGAGCTTCAGGCTCAGAGGCTGGGATAGTACCCACTGAACACAAAATCTCCTTCAGGAGTACTGCGCGCAAATGGCTGCTGTGTTTCCTACATCACATCGGTGACTAAATTGCAAACAGTTCTTCACTGACTGTGCAGTTCTTCACTGACTGTGCAGTTCTTCACTGACTGAGCAGTTCTTCACTGACTGTGCAGTTCTTCACTGACTGAGCAGTTCTTCACTGACTGTGCAGTTCTTCACTGACTGTGCAGTTCTTCACTGACTGAGCAGTTCTTCACTGACTGAGCAGTTCTTCACTGCCTGTGCAGTTCTTCACTGACTGTGCAGTTCTTCACTGACTGAGCAGTTCTTCACTGACTGTGCAGTTCTTCACTGACTGTGCAGTTCTTCACTGACTGAGCAGTTCTTCACTGACTGTGCAGTTCTTCACTGACTGAGCAGTTCTTCACTGACTGTGCAGTTCTTCACTGACTGTGCAGTTCTTCACTGACTGTGCAGTTCTTCACTGACTGAGCAGTTCTTCACTGACTGTGCAGTTCTTCACTGACTGAGCAGTTCTTCACTGACTCTGCAGTTCTTCACTGACCGTGCAGTTCTTCACTGACTGAGCAGTTCTTCACTGACTGAGCAGTTCTTCACTGACTGTGCAGATCTTCACTGACTGTGCAGTTCTTCACTGACTGCAGTTCTTCACTGACTGTGCAGTTCTTCACTGACTGAGCAGTTCTCTGAACTGTCCCGAGGTTGTGAGAAAAGGCTTTTCATCAAAAATATAAATATACAAAATATCAAAACAACAACCAAAGAGCATCAGAAGACAACATCAACCCAATAACAACCCCAACCCTCCAGCCCCCCCTGCCACGACCCCCCAACCATTTCCCGCCTTCCCTGTTTTAACCCTTTACCCTCCCCCCTCGAAGGCCGTTCCTTGCTGACCCTCAATCTTCTTTGAAGAAATCGATGAGCGGTTTCCACCTCCGTGAACCCTTCTACCGACCCCACTGAGCGAACCTGGTCTTCTCCAACCTCAGGAATCTGCCAGGGTGCTCACCGATACCCTTGCCTTCAGTGGCTCTTGAGTCATCCCCAACATAACAAAACCCATCTCCAGGCTATCAGGGAGGCAAAGGCCTCTCCCCCCCCCCCCACCTTGCACTCCCGGCACCCCAAATATTGTCACCTCCGGACTCGGAGACACCCTCACCCCCAGATCCTCGGACATAACATCCAAGAATCCCTTCAATCTTGTACATGCCCAGAACATGTGGACATGATTCGCAGGCCCCCTTTGCACTGCCCACACCTCTCCGCCACTCCCTCAAAAAAACCTGCTCATCCTCACCACCGTCATGTGAGCCCTATTCACCACTTTACACAGGATGAGGCTTAACCTCCCGCACAGCTAGGACACATTCACCCTCCGCAAGGCCTCTGCCCATGTCCCAGCTCCCCACTCAGCTCCTCCTCCCACTTGCACTTAACATTCTCCAGCCGGGCACCCTCCCACTCCATCAGTTCCTTGTAAGTTTCCAACACCTTCCCCTCCCCTATTTCATCATCCGATAGCAGCTTATCTTGCAGCACCGGAGGCGACAACCCTGGAAAAGACGGCACCTCTCTCCTCACAAAACCTCGAACCTGAAGGTACCTAAACCAATTCCCCTCGGACAATTCAAACAATTCCTCCAACTCCTCCAGTCCCGCAAGATTTCCCTCTATAAACAGGTCCCTGAAGTACTCAATCCCCACCAGCCGCCACCCCCGGAACCTCGCATCCAATCTCGCCGGCACAATCCTATGGTTATAGAATCATAGAATTTACAATGCAGAAGAAGATCATTCGGCCCATCGAGTCTGCACCGGCTCCTGAAAAGAGCAAAATCGCAAATAGGCGCCCACAATGACATACCCTCCAACTCTAAGTGCTCCTTACAGTGCCCCCACAACCTCAATGTCGACATCACCACTGAGCTAAAGGAATACCCGACCGACGAGAGTGGCAGGGTCGCCAACAACAAAGCACTCAAGCTCGTCCCCCTACATGTTGCCACCTCCACCCATCCCCGAACCAACCTCCCCTCCACCTCCCATTTCCTCACCATCGCAATGTTCGCAGCCCAATATTAATTCATCAAATTTTGTAGCGCCAGCCGCACCCCACCACCCTCCAGAAAAGCCCGCCGCACCTACGGGGCCTGCCCCGCCCATACAAACCCCAAGATTAACCTTCCTGAAAAACGTCTTGGGGACAAAGATAGGAAGGTTCTGAAACACGAACAGAAACCTCGGCAGCACCATCATTTTTACTGTCTGCACCCACCCTGCCAGTGACAGTGGCAAGATATCCCACCTCCTAAAATCTACCTCTATCCCATCTACCAATTGGGCCAAATTCAACGTATGCAGCTGGGATGAGCTCCATGCCACTTGAATACCGAGATATCTAAAACACGTCCCCACAACCCTAAACAGCAACACCCCAACCTACTTTCCTGCACCCTCTAGCATTGATCGGGAACACCTCACCCCTTCCCATATTCAATTTGTATCCAGAAAATCGGCCAATTCTTCCAAATTCCCCATGATTTCCACTCTCCCCCCCCCCAAGTGCTGCCCTCCGGGTCTGAAATATAAAGTAACAGATCAGCCACATACAGCAAAACCCTATGCATGCGCCACCTCCCCCCCCCCCCCAACTCAATCCCTCTCTAATCCCTCAACGCCCTGGGCACAGTTGCCAGCGGATCTATCGCCAAGGTGAAAAGCAACAGGGACAGCAGGCGTTCCTGTCTCGAGCCACGATGAAGCCCAAAGTTTCCCAAACTCACTTGGTACGTCCGCACACTTGCCAATGTCGCCTTAATCAGCAACTGGACACAATTCACAAATCCCTGTCCAAACCCAAAACTCCCCAATACCTCGAACAAATACGCCCACTCCACCTGATCAAAAACCTTCTCTGTGTCCATCGCCATCACTACCTCAACCTCCTGCCCCCTCCTGAGGGCATCATAATCACGTTTAGTAATCTCCGCACATTTGCTGACACCTCGGGAAACTCCAACTCCAACCCATCCAGGAACTGCCTCATTCCCTCTTCCCCCTCGGGGGCTCCAACTCATGTAGAAGGCCTCAAAAACCCCATTCACTCCCTCCAGATCCATCACCACCTTACCCCCTTCATCCCTCACTCTACCGATCTCCCTCACTGCTGCCTGCTTTCCCAACTGATGGGCTAGCACCCTACTTGCCTTCTCCCCATACACTGCCCCTCTTGCCCTCCACAATTGCCCACTGTCTTCCCCATCGTCACTAACCCAAACTCCACCAGGAGCCTCTTCTGGTCCACCACCATCCCCAACTGCACCGCCAGCGAGTCTATCCACCCCTCATGCTCCCCCACTGCCTCTTCCACCTTCCATATCGCCAGGCCCTGAACCTCCAGCCTCTGTCCCAATTTCTCAATCGCCTCCAACCACCTTAGCCAGGCCCTGCAATGCCTCCTCCCTCTGCTGCTGGAACTTATTATTCAAAATCTCCACCAGTTGCACCGTCGGCGACCGGGTGGGGAGTGCTTCCCCCGGCCCTCAGCCATCTTGCGGCACACCACTAAAACTGTCCTGTTCCAGCAGCTCTCTCTTTCTCGTCGGACTTCTCATCCTCCGATCCATGCATCAGACTCACCAGAGGAATATTCCCTTCCCTGGGCACACACACCTTTCGCCCTCAAAAGACCCCCATACAGGTGGGGAAGGACCAGCAAAATCCACCCCGATCTCTCGATTCTCTGAGACGACCCCCGGAATCCCTCAATCCGGGGGTCTTCGAGCACCATCGCACCTCACCTTACACAGGCAGGCCCCCCCAAGGCCCAATCCGCTGCATATTTAAAATGCCAGGCACCTTGGCACTGCCTGTCTGGCAATGTCAGGCTGGCACCCAGGTGGCACTGCCAGGGTTCAGGAGCTCATGCCACAACAGCAGTGCCAGAGTACCACCTTACCGAGAGGCCAACCATCCACAGGCCTCTGGTTCCTTGGGAGACCCCCAAAATTCAATTCCGCCTGTTACCATCGTAACAGTACTGAATGGCGCTCACCATAGGTTTCTGAGATGAAGGGGTTATATCCCAAAGCCTTGGGTAGATCAGGCGAGTGAACATTAGAGTGAGACTAGCTACTCAGTGAAAGATGCAGGTTTGCCAAATAATGATCCGGCCAACAATGGGCAAGGTCCAGATGGTGACGTCTCGCAGATCCCGTTGGATCTCGCCAGGCGTGGTGAGCTGGGTAAATCCCAGACGAGGCATCTCCTGGCATCTTCTGTCCGCTTTGCGCACCAGTTCGGAGGGGTTGCGGCCAGTAGATTACACCCACTGTATTGGGCTATGGATATGCAGGGGTGAGTTCGAGTCCAAAATCTAATCAAAGGGTTCAGATGGTTTATATATAGAATAATGGATACCTGGGAGCGTTAGGGGCTGGGGCTGGGCTGGGGCTGGTTTAGCACACTGGGCTAAATCGCTGGCTTTGAAAGCAGACCAAGGCAGGCCAGCAGCACGGTTCAATTCCCATACCAGCCTCCCTGAACAGGCGCCACAATGTGGCGACTAGGGGCTTTTCACAGTAACTTCATTTGAAGCCTACTCGTGTCAATAAGCGATTTTCAGTTCATTTCATTTCAGACCAGAATCTAATCGAGGGGTTCAGATGGTTTATATACAGAATAATGGATACCCGGGAGTGAGTTACAGACTGGAATGTAATCGAAGGGTTCAGATGGTTTATTTATAGAATAATGGATACCTGGGAGTGAGTTAAAGATTGGAATCTAATTGAGGGGTTCAGGTGGTTTATATGTAGAATAATGGATACCTGGGAGTGAGTTACAGACTGGAATCTAATCGAAGGGTTCAGATGGTTTATATATAGAATAATGGATACCTGGGAGTGAGTTACAGACTGGAATCTAATCGAGGGGTTCAGATTGTTTATATATAGAATAATGGATACCTGGGAGTGAGTTACAGACTGGAATCTAATCGAGGGGTTCAATGGTTTATATATAAAATAATGGATACCTGGGAGTGAGTTACAGACTGGAATCTAATCGAGGGGTTCAGATAGTTCATTTATAGAGTAATGGATATAGAATCATTTGTCATAATATACATCCATGTAAATGATGGAGTGCAGACAGGCAGTGATTGACACACAGGATGACTAGTGAGCACACAGAACACAGCAGCCAATCACCAGACAGGACATGACCACTATAAAGCCAGAGGGCACCAGTTTTCCCCTTCTGTTGGGATCCAGCCTCTGACGCAGTCAGAGCTCGTAAGCAGCAGCCAGTGCAAACACCATGTGGTAGTCAGTTAGTCTGGTCAGGCTAACCTCAGGTCTCCAGTCAAGTCAGCATAGTGTCAACTCACAGTTAAAGCATGTAATATAGTTAGATGTTAAATAAAATCGTGCTGCATCTCATCAAGTGTTGGAAGCGTGTCTCTCTCTACACTGCTTCAAGCGCAGTCCACATAGACCCAGCTTACCCAACACATCATCATTGAATGCTACTAAAGTGCGGATTTGGCTCATTGGGCCTGAGCAAGCACCGAGAAAGGTCTATCCACCCAATCCCACTCACCTGATTTGTTTTCTCATATCCTTGCTACTCTTCTTCTCAAGTATTTATCTAATTTCTCATTGAAAATTATTCAATCTTTTTCCACCATCTTTTAAGGAGAATGCATTCGACATCCTAACAAATCAAAATATATAAAATAATTTCTTCTCTGTTTTAACATAATAATTTGAGTCCTCAATTAACTTAACCTTCAGCCATCGGGAACAGTTTCTCCTTATTTCCCGTGTATTTCCTTGTGTAAAAAGAAAAGGGACAGCACGGTAGCATTGTGGTTAGCACAATTGCTTCACAGCTCCAGGGTCCCAGGTTCGGTTCCCGGCTTGGGTCACTGTCTATGCGGAATCTGCACGTTCTCCCCGTGTGTGCGTGGGTTTCCTCCGGGTGCTCCGGTTTCCTCCCACAGTCCAAAGACGTGCAGGTTAGGTGGATTGGCCAGGCTAAATTGCCCTTAGTGTCCAAAATTGCCCTTAATGTTGGGTGGGGTTGCTGGGTTATGGGGATAGGGTGGAAGTGTGGGCTTGGGTCGGGTGCTCTTTCCAAGAGCCGGTGCAGACTCGATGGGCCGAATGGCCTCCTTCTGCACTGTAAATTCTATGATTATTTACCGTATGAAAACCCTTTGTGATTTTGAGCACCTCAGGTATATCTCCTCAGGTAACCTGCACTGCTCAAAGATCAATCCCAACTTTTCCATTCTCTCCACAAAACAGATGTTCTACATCCCTGGTACCATTCTGGCAAATCTCTTCTCAACCTTCTCTAATACTTTCACATCCTCCCTAATGGTTTAGGGGCTGGTTTAGCACAGGGCTAAAGAGCTGGTTTTGAAAGTAGACCAAGGCAGGTCTGCAGCACGGTTCAATTCCCGTACCAGCCTCCCCGAACAGGCTCCGGAATGTGGCGACTAGGGGCTTTTCACAGTAACTTAATTGAAGCCTACTCGCAACAATAAGCGATTTTCATTTTTTCAGGCACAGTGTCCGGAACTGGACTCCATGTGAACATACGAACATTTGGATTAGGAGCAAAATTCCAGAGACTCACCACCCTCTGAGAGAAATTCTTCATCTCTGTCTTAAAGTGTCAGTTCCTTTTTTTAAAACCGTGACCCTTAATTCTAGATTCTCTCACAAGAGGAAACATCCTCTCCACATTCACCCTGTCAAGAGCCCTCAGGATCTTATATATTTCATTCAGATACCTCTTACTGTTCTAAACTCCAGTGAAGTAATGTCTAACCTGTCCGACTATTCCACATAAGACATCACGTCCATTCCAGGTACTAATTCAAGTATATTTTCTCCGAACTGCTTCTAGTCATAGAAATTACAGTGCCATTCGGCCCATCGAGTCTGCACCGGCCCTTGGAAAGAGCACCCTACCTAAGCCCTCAACTCCACCCTATCCCTGTAACCCAGTAACGCCACCTATGCTTTTTGGACACTAAGGGCAATTTATCATGGCCAATCCACCTAACCCGCACATCTTTGGACTGTGGGAGGAAACCGGAGCACCCGGAGGAAACCCACGCAGACACGGGGAGAACGTGCAGACTCCGCACAGTGTATTTATATATTTCCTTAAAAAAAACAAGACTAATACTGTACACCAGGGCTTTCCAAAGTGTAGGTTACAACACCCGCCTCTGTTGCGGGCCAGTTTCAGGAGGGATGCGGAGTGGTCGGTCACGGCCTTCCCGCAGTGGTCCCGATAGTGGGAGAAGTACCCAATGGTCGTTACCAGCATTTTTATTAAAATGGCTTCTCATGTCGCCTTTCAAATGAGAATGAAATGAGGCATAAGTGGCAGCAGTGAGCAGGCACTGCATGTAAACGTGACGTCAAGCGCCCTGTAGGTATGTGCTTTTGGCAGCAAATCACAGAGGAGAGATTCCTCCATTTTCTAGCTGCTAGCGAGCAAGGCAAGAGGACTGTGAAGATGATTTGTTTGGACAGCCAAGACACAAATAGGCACTGTGCCTACTGGCCAGGATCTCACATCTGAATCTGCTGGAGAGAGCTGCTCAGGAGAAGAGGAGTGCTAATGTCAGCTCTGTGCAGAGTTTCAGGGCCCCTGGTTAACAGCCTACACAGAAGAAACTCAACTCGGGAACAAAGCAGTTTAAAGATGATTTCTTGAGGTATGGTTTTGTCAATTGTGCCAGTGCAAAAAGGAATGCAAAACACATTTGTGTTATATGCAGAGAAGTACTGGCAAATGAGAGAAGTTTCAGATTTTGAAAGAGAAGTGATGGATGAAAAATGTCTTTTGAAGTTGAGACCCCAGAGTCCAAGTAAAAAGACTATGCTGCTGTACCTGACCTGCGAGAGCACATTAGAACATGCTAAAAGCCTATGAAGCTGTCATTATTCTGGAGTAGCATCTCCCAGGAGTATCCTCTGCTGAGTAAAACAAGCATTTTGTTGCTATTGCCCTTCATGATGGCCTGCATAAGCGAGGTTGGATTTTCTGTTCTCATGAAGATGGCACAAAGGAACTGATGGAAGGACCTGATATGCGTATTGCCTGCTCTTCCAGTGAACCTGATAGGAGTGAGATTGTGATAACCAAGCAGGCTCCTCTTTTACATTAAAGGTAAACGAACGCACTGTGCATCGATAAGGTTGGCAGGCATGGGTTGTGAAGGCCGGCAGGGGTGCGTCCAAAAGAGCGGCCAGTTAACAAAGGCAGGTCGAGAAAAAAAACAGTTAAATGTTTGTCTACCTGAATGGATAACTATTTTTGATGTATTATACTTTATATACTTTATACACAGTACTGCAGATGTGATCAACTGTACTACTTAAACATAATATTCCTACTCTTGTATTCGATTCCCCTTGCAATAGAATATAACATTCTTTTATGCTTGCTGATGAATTGTTGTATCTGTCCACCAGCCTTTTGTGATTCATACACTTATACACAAACCTTTCTCCACCTCAGAGCTCTGCAATCTCTCACCATTTAGATAATAATACCAAAATGAATAACCTCACATTGTACTACATTTGGCAGATCTTTGCTCACTCTCTTAACCTATCTCTATCCTTGGGCGAAACACTCCCCTACCTGGCGGGACGGGGGGTCCCGGCGTAGGGGAGTTGCGCCAACCACTCCGGCGTCGGGCCTCCCCAAAGGTGCGGAATTCTCCGCACCTTTGGGGGCTAGGCCTGCGCCGGAGTGGTTGGCACCACGCCGACTGGTGCCAAAACCGGCACCAGTGGCCTTTGACGCCCGCCGCCTGGCGCCGGGGCTGGCCGAAAGGCCTTCGCCGGTTCGCGCATGCGCCAGTGGTGACGTCACCACCGGCGCATGCGCACTGGGGGATTCTCTTCGGCCTCCACCATGGTGGAGGCAGTGGCGGCGGCGGAAGAGAAAGAGTGCCCCACGGCACTGGCCCACCCGCCGATCGGTGGGCCCCGATCGCAGGCCTGGCCACCGTGGGGGCGCCCCCCGGGGTCCGATCGCCCCGCGCCCCCCCAGGACCCCGGGGGCCCGCTCGTGCCGCCGATCCTGCCGCCACCAGAGGTGGTTCAAACCTCGGTGGCGGGAGTGGACTCCCAGCAGCGGGACTTCGGCCCATCGCGGGCCGGAGAATCGCCGCAGGGGGCTCGCCAATCGCCAATTCCCGGGTGGCGGAGAATTTCTGCCACGGCGGGGGCGGGATTTTCGGCGGTCCCGGGCAATTCTCCGACCCTGCGTGGGGTCGCAGAATTTCGCCCCGTAATCACAGATTTAAAGAACAGAAAAATGCCCTTTGGCCACCCAGCACCTATCTACTCTAATCCCATTTTCCATCGCTTGGTCCATAGTCTTGTGTGCTATCGCATCTCAACTGCTCATCTAAATGTTTCTGAAATGCTGTGAGGATTCCTACCTCTACCACCTTTTCAGGCACTGAGTTTCGGATTCCTACCACCCTCTGGATGAAAAAGCTTTCCCTCTAAATCTCCTGCCCACTACCTTAACTCTATCCCTCCTGGCATTGCCCCTCTACTAAGGAGAAAATGTTCTTCTCATTCACTCTATCTGTGCCCCTCATAATTTTGCACAACTCGACCACATCCCCCTCCCCCCCCCCCCCCCCCCCCCCCGCCAGCCTTCTCTGCTCTGAGAAAAACAACCCCAGTCTCTCTTCACAGCTGAAACGCTCCAGCCCAGGTAACATCTTGGTGAATCTCCACTGCACCTTTTCTGGTGCAATCACATCCTTCCTATAGAGTGGATACCAGAACTGCACACAGTGCTCCAGCTGTGGCCTATCCGGCATTTTATACAGCTCCGTCATTACCTTCCTACGCTTATATCGGCTAATAAAGGCAAGTATCCCAGAGGCCTTTTGAACCACCTTATCTACCTGTCCCGCTGCCTTCAGGGAGCTATTGAGATGCGTGCCATGGTCCCTCTGATCCTCTGTATTTCCTATCATTCATAGTGCTTTCCCTTGCCTTGTTAGTCTTCCCAGAATGCACCACATCACACTTTTCAGATTTCCTTTGCCACTGTTCTGCCCATCTGACCAGCCTATCTATATCACCCTCTAATCTAAGGCTTTCCACGTCTCTATTTACCACACCACCAATTTTTGTGTCATCTGTGAACACATTGATCATACCTCTCACATTCCCATCTGGATCAGTACTTTTCACATTTTCTTCCCCAGGACCCATTTTTTGCCAACAGGCTGACCTTTGCGACCCATCCCGGCTGCTCTTCGCAATCCACCGACCGGCCTTCGCATCAGACATTACATTTACTTACTTTAATGTGAAAGGGGAGTGCTTGATCCTCATGATTTCACTCCTGTCAGGTTCAGGAGTATAAGGCAATGTGCACATCAGGTGTAGAGCTCAGCTGGTTGCTTTGTGCTGTTTTCATCTTTGTGAGAATGGAAAATCCAACCTCGTATATGTAGGTTGTTGTGAAGGGCAATAGCACAAAATGCTTGTTTTACTCAGCACTGGATACTCCTGGGAGATGTAGAATCAGAATGCTGACAGCCTCGTGGAATTTTGGCATGTTTTTCATGTGTTGTCACAGGTCAGGTACAGCAACATAGTCTTTTTATTTGGAGTCAGCTGTAAGTCTCAGCCTCAAAAGGAATTTTTCACCCACGCTACTCTTTCAAAATCTGAAACTTATCCTCTCATTTGCACTCACGTCCCTGAAAATAACACACTTGGGCCTTTCATTTTTATTTGCATTGGCACAATTGACAAAACCATACCTCAAGAAATCATCTTTTCACTATTCCGGAGTTATTTTTTTCTTTGTAGGCTGTTAACCAGAAGCCCTGGAGCTCTGTACAAGGCTAATTCTAGTACTGCTCTGTCCTGTCCCGGAATCTCCTGGGCAGCTCTCTCCAGCAGATTCAGATGTGCGATCCTGGCCAATAGGTACACTGCCTATTTGTGTCTTGCCCACCTCTTCTTGTAACCAAAAGATTCATCTTCACAGTCCCTTTCCTTGCTTGCTAGCAGTTAAAAAAAATGGAAGAAGTTCTCCTCTGCAATTTGGCACATAGATACCAGGTGCTTAACGTCAAGGGCAGGGCGCATGACCTGCTCACTGCTGCCACTTATGGTCGGAAGACTGCACACAGCCTCACTAATTTCTCATTTAAAAGGTGGTAGTGGCTGCCATTCTCAATAAAAATTCTGGTAGCGGCCATTGGATACATCACCTGTGATGGAGATCACCACAGGAGGCCACAAACCTCCTGACACTCACCTACGACCCACCTATAGGTTGCAACCCACACTCTGAAAAACCCTGATCTGGATCATTAAGGTACACTACAAACAGCAAGGCACCTAGCATTGATACCTGCTGTACATCACTGGACACTAGCTTCAGTCATAGAAACAACCTTCGACCAACACCCTCTGCCTCTGAGGCAATTTACCAAATTGTCCGGGATCCCATGGGCTCTTACCTTCCTGATCAGTCTCCCATGTGTGACCTTGTCAAAAACCTGACTGAGGCCCATGTAGACTACATGAACTGCACTGCCCTCATCTATACGAGTCACCTACTCAAAATAGTCAATCAAATTTGTTCGGCATGATCTCCCCTCGGCAAAGTCATGCTGACTATCCTTGATTATTCCTTGTCTCTCCAAGTGGAGATTAATTCTGTCCCTCAGAATTTGTTCCAATAATTTCCCCATCAGGCCTATACGCACCTGGTTTATCCCCACCTCTTCTTTTTTTTCCCTTAAATTTAGAGTACACAATTCATTTTTTCCAATGAAGGGGCGATTTAGCATGGCCAATCCACCTACACTGCACATCTTTGTGTTGTGGGGGCGAAACCCACGCAAACACGGGAAGAATGTACAAACTCCACACGGACAGTGACCCAGAGCCGGGCCTACTTCTCTTCTTGAATAATGGTGCCGCGTTAACTGTCCTCCAGTCCTCTGGCATCTCTCCTGTGGCCAGAGAGAATCTGAAATTAATATCAGAGCCCCAGAAATCTCTTCTCCTGCCACACACAGTAGCCTAGGATATACCTCATCTGGGCCTGGGGATTTATCCACTTTTAACTCAGCTAAAACCACTAACACCTCCTCCCTCTCAATGCTAATCTGTTCAATCGTATCATAGTCCCAATCACTTCAGTCCCTAAAACTAGGTCAAGCACCAACCCTTCTCATTGGACTTTGGCTGGCTCAAAAAGCTCTCCAGGATGCACTTTAAGAATTCCACCGTGGGCAGCATGGTAGCACAAGTGATTAGCACTGTGGCTTCACAGCACCAGGGTCCCAGGTTCGATTCCCTGCCGGGTCACTGTCTGTGTGGAGTCTGCACGTTCTCCCTGTGTCTGCGTTGGTTTCCTCCGGGTGCTCCGGTTTCCTCCCACAGTCCAAAGATGGGCAGATTAGGTGGATTGGCCATGATAAATTGCCCTTAGTGTGCAAAAAAGGTTAGGAGGGGTTAGTGGGTTACCGGGATAGAGTGGAAGTGAGGGCTTAAGTGGGTCGGTGCAGACTCGATGGGCCAAATGGCCTCCTTCCGCACTCTATGTTCTATGTTCTAAACCTTTCACACTCTGCATATCCCAATTAATATTGGGGAAGTTGAAATCCCTTACTATTATAACCCTGTTGTTTTTACACTTCTCTGTGGTCTGGCTTCATATCTACTCTACTACATCTCCCTGTCTGTTTGGGACCTACAGTAACGTGATTGTCCCATTTATGTTTTTAAGTTCCACCCACATGGCCTCAATTGAACAGCCTGCTAAGATATCATCTGTCCTGGTTGCAGTAATTAATTCCTTGATCAATATTGTGACACCGCCCCCTCTTTTACACACTACACCGCCCCCTCCCCCTCCCCCAACACACACACAGACCCCGACCCCACCGCTTCGCCAAAAGATTATATACCCTGGAATATTTCATAAGCTGCCAGTCCTGCCCCTCCCTCAAACATGTCTCTGTGATAGCAATAATATCTTACTTCCATGTGTTAATCAACACAGTTCACCAGCCTTAAGGCTCCTTGCATTAAAATAGATAGCATCCAGCCACGCCATATTCCACTGTGCCTTAACATGTCTATATTTGCTCTGCCTCCCAGGCTGACACACTATGTTCTTCTATATTTAACTGTGCATGACCCCGTACCGTACCTTCACTCTACAACCCATCCCACAGCAAATTAGTTTAAACCTCCCCCCCCCCCCCCCCCCCCCCCCCCCCCCTCCCCCCACCACCCTTCAACAGCACATACGAACCTCACCTCTAGGATATTGGTCCCACTCCAATTCAAGTGTAACCCATCGACTTGTACAGGTCTCACCTTCCCCAGAAACAGACCCAGTGATCCAGGAAACTAAAGCCCTCCCTCCTGTACTATTTCTTCACAACTTACTCTCCCAACTATTTATGTGTCACCCACAGATTTAGCAACCATATCATCAGTCCCTGCATCCAAACCATTTATACAAATTGTAAATAGTTTAAGCCCCAGGACTGACCCCTGTGGCACATCACTCAACACAACCTGAAAAAGATCCACTGACGCTGTTTACTGTTAGCCAGCGCATTTTCTATTCGTGTCGATATGTTAACCCCAACACCATGAATTTTTGTTTTACACAATAACATTGGATGTGGGACTTTATCAAATGCCTCCTGAGAATCTAAGTACACTACATCCACTTGTTCCCCTATATCCACAGTACATGTTATTCTTCTGTTATAACCTACCCGCTTACCACTGGCTGGGGGCTAATGACAATCCCACAATCCTTTAGGAGTATGAGCTTCCCCAATGAGGGGGGCGGAGAAATCATTAGCAGACTCCCTGCATTAATAAAGCTGGCCAGTTTGGAACCAGCCAGAGAGTGGAGTGAGCAGCAAGGGAAATTGCTGCTGCTGTTGTACGTATATGTTATTGCAAATAAATGTTATTTCTTTGTATCCTTAAAACTCGTGCTGGATCCTTCGTGGCCCTCACAAAACTGATCCCGTCCTTGTCGCCAGTTTTATTAATTAATAAAAATTAATTGCTTTTTTTTCTTTAAAAACCTTTTATTTTGGCTATTTTAAATATTAATTATTTTACTTAATATACTATGCGGCCCTTTAAAATTGTGAATTTCTGAATGTGGCCCTTGCACGGAAAAGTTTGCCCACCCCTGCTCTATAGTGAAGTCCAATGGAAAATGCCTGGTCAACTCATCTGCCTTCTCCTTCTTTTCCATTATTAACTCCTCAAACTGACTTTCTATAGGACCAATGCTCACTTTGTCAACTCTTCTTTTTAAAATATCTATAGAAACTCTTACTATCAATCTTCATATTTCCGGCTAACTTCCTCTCGTACTCTACTAATTATCCTGTCTTTTTTATACCTTTTAGTCTCATCTGTAGATATGCTCTTTTTTTCAATGTTGGAGACACCTTCTAATACTTCTAAACCTTCCCTATTAGCCAGGATAACTTTGTCTGCGATCTCCATGGAGTTTCCCTGATGGGGTTTGTTTTCTTTTTTCTTCCGCAGTACGCGGGCAAATGGTTCTTCCTCGCGGTGGCAGCGGAATCGAAAGACTCTCTGGTTAAATTCAATGCCATGGACAGTGCAGCCTTCCTGCTCGCACCCGTGAAGGACTCGCAGACGTTGCAGCTAAAAGCAGAGATGCGTCTCAGCCAGTGCGTACTTCACTGCTTATTTATTTATTTGGGCTTGGGTTGACCACACTCATTTCTCCCAATGTGATTGAACAGCCAGCACAGGCAGGATGGACCGAATGGACTCCTCCCTTTGTGCTGTACATACAAACAAACATACGAATGAGCAGGTTGAGTCAGCCATTCAGCCCCTCACACCGGCTCCGCCATTCAATAGGATCAAGGCTGAGCTGTTGTAGCTTCAACTTCTCTTTCAATCCTCCCGCCTATACCCTATGACTCCCTTATCGATAAACAATCTACCTAATTCAACCTTGAAAATATTCAATAACCCTGTTTCCACTGTTCCCTAGGGAAGAGAGTTCCAAAGACTCACAACCCTAAAAGAGAGAATATTTTTTGTCTTCAAAGTGAGACCTCTTATTCTTAAACTGTCTCCTTGTTAGAACAAGGGAAATCCTTTCAGTGTCCACCCCGTCAAGTACCCTCAGGCTCTTATGGCCAGGATTTTTGGGATGGTATAGTTTCCCAACATGTCTGTCCCAGAGAGATTTTGGGCTCCAATGAGCATTAATTAACCACAGGGAGGAGCTCCAACCCTCACTCCGGAGGAAGTCCCACCTTAGACAGAGAGATGCTGGACTATCTGATTGGCTCTCCAGACTCTGCAGCGCCACAAGCTGCAGTGGACAGGACTGGAACTGCGAGCAGTCCCTGGAGCCTGAACCCTAGGATTCCAGGAAGGGGAATTTTTGGGGTCTCAGGGCAGGAAGAGTCGTAGAAGTCTGGAGTTTGGACTGTAGGGAATTGAAATATTGGGGGAGAGATCGAGGTGAGAGGGAGGGCCTGAAGTGATCGGAGTTATCTTTCAACATGTAAAGTTTCAGTTCAAAGTATTCGCTCACGTTTTGGAAGTCTTTGATGTCTCTTCCAGGATGGCAAGCTAAAAGATCTGTCAGAGGAAGGTGAAAGCATTCCCTCTGTAGCCTTGAAACCTTTAAACTGCAGCCCAGCATGTTAATATCAATGATCTGTCAAAAGAACGTGAAATTCTTCTCTCTGTAACCATAAAACCTTTAAACTCTGTCCCAGCATGTCTACTGTTCAAAGTTCTGTCAAAGACGGTTCAAGTCTTCCTATTAATGTTGTGGAAAGCTTTGAAGTGCTTTTTCCACAGTCAAGTTAATTTCCTTTAAAATTTTCAAGCCTTTCTGTGTACTTAGGGGCCTAAAAGCTTTGGACTGCATTGTTTGCATACAACTTCACAGTCCATTGCCTTTTACAAGCGTCTTGATTGACAGGTCCTGGCTATTGCAAAGGAATGGTCACAGCTGTTTTTTTTATACAGCTCTACAGGGGTGCATTAACTCTGAAGTGCTTCCTCTCTTGAGCAGGTGATCTTTCCAACCACAGTTTTTCTGAAGAGGCTATATCTTTGTTCTGAAGAATCACCTCGAAGAATGAGGTGTGGGGGCAGCACGCAGACAGGGCACCTGCTCTTTCTAGGAAGCTCTTCAGATCGTAAGATCCCGCCAGCGTGAATGTCCAGAAAATCTTGCCCCACATGTAAACTATCTGAACCCCTCGATTAGATTCTAGTATTCAATGTGCAGTCAACTGCCCCTTCCCACCCCATTTGAAGGGACCCTGTTCCTGAAAATTCTCGCAAAGTGTGAAATTGTGAATGGCAAACTTGTGCATGTGTAGAGAGTGTACTTTCTACATAGAAAAGTTTGTAAAAATAAATTTAGTGCACCCAATTCATTTTTTCCAATTAAGCGGCAATTTAACGTGGCCAATCCACCTACCCTGCACATCTTTGAGTTGTTGGGGGTGAAACCCACGCAAACACAGGGAGAATGTGCAAACTGCACACGGACAGTGACCCAGAGCCGGGATTGAACTCGGGTCCTCAGCGGCGTGAGGCAGCAGTGCTAACCACCGCACCACCGTGCTGCCCCTACATAGGAAAGTTGAGAGTTCATCATTCGAAATGGTAGATGAGTGAAGTTTTGGGACTGCGGTTACGTGTGCAACTATATTCGCGTGTGAATAAATTCCCAATAGACGGGTTCGTGAACAGCGGAAGTTGATTGTGAATAATGCTGTGAACCATTGACCCTTCAATTATCTCAATTAAATCTAACAAACATATTGTATTAGAGAAAACCAGAAAGATATGAAACCAGACAGTAAAATATTCTACTGACAGATAAAAAGGAAAAGAGTGAATAAACCGAGCATTGGCTGCTTAGAGGATGAGGCTGGGGGAATTAATAGGAAGCAAGGAATTGGCAGAGACTTTGAACAAGCATTTTGTATCTGTCTTCACGGTAAACACCTCAAGAATATTAGAAAATCAGGAGGAGGGAGGAACTTAAACCCATTCACAATCACTGGAGAAAAGGTGCTGGGAAAAGCATTGGGGCTGTGAACAGTGAGTTCAGTCAAGGAGCTGGGAGAGTGAAGAAGAATATGATTTTCTGTTGTTGCTTCACAGATCGATGGAATGTATGTTTCGTCATTGGACTTATCACATCAGCAACGAGACTCAGGAACTGACCCTGGACGGTGAGCTCACAACAGGGAGGGTTCCACGGCTCAAACCATTCATTGTGCAGGGACACACCCACAAACGGAATATATTTTATATAGGCAGGAGCTTTCTCCCTCAATGTCCCTCAGTATTATCTTGTGGGTTGCTCTACTATATACATGGGAGCAATCCACATCGGAGCAGGAGGAGCCAATTCATTAAATGAGATCACAGTTACTCTGTATCTTTGGTTCCTTAATGTCTAGCACAGATCTGTGTTCTACTGCTATTGGTGGTAGAGTTTCATACACCTATCAACCTTTATATGAAGAATTGCCTCCTAATCACTCTTCATTCTGGTGATGTCCCTTTGCCCTTAAGTGACCCCAGCCGCAGAACTGGTAATTCTCTTTATCGACCACATTCTTTGCAAACCTTATTGGCAGCAATCATGTCACCCATTAACCATTTATACTCCTTGAAATATACGACTCGTTTACATAATCTCTCCTACCTAGTCTACTCTGTATAGAATTCACATAGCACCTTTAGACCCAGTGGTTGTTGTTGGAGGTCAATCACCTCAGCCCCAGGGCTCCCTGCAGCAGCTCCTCAGGTTAGTGTCTGAGACCCAACCATCTGCTTCATCCATACTCTTCCTTCCAACATTAGGCCGAAAATAGGGAAGATCACGAATGATTGAAGTGTTCAGTGACATTCACAACTCCTCGATACTGAAGCAGTCTGCATCTATATGAGTAAGGTCGGGACAACAGTCGCCCTCATGTTCATATGTGGCAAGTCACACAAGTACCAGGCAACGATTAACTTCAACAAGAAAAAAATTCAACCACCTCCCCTTAACATTCAATGGCATTACAACAGAAGGAGCTGAGTGGTGTAGTGTGTCAGACTTTGTCCTTTCTCCTTCTCGGACTGGACACTGTTCTTTCCCCTTCTGGGATTGGACACTGTCCTTTCCCCCTCTGGGACTGGACACTGTCCTTTCCCCCTCTGGGACTCGGTGGGACAGTGGGTCAGACATTGTCCTTTCCCCCTCTGGGATTGGGTGGGGCAGTGTGTCAGACACTGTCCTTTCCCCAACTGGGACTGGGTGGGACAGTGTGTCAGACACTGTCCTTTCCCCCTGTGGGACTGGGTGGGACAGTGGGTCAGACACTGTCCTTTCCCCCTGTGGGACTGGGTGGGACAGTGGGTCAGACACTGTCCTTTCCCCCTCTGGGACTGGGTGGGACAGTGGGTCAGATACTGTCCTTTTCCCCTCTGGGACTGGGTGGGACAGTGGGTCACATATTGACCTTTCCCCCTCTGGGACTGGGTGGGACAGTGGGTCAAACACTGTCCTTTCCCCCTCTGGGACTGGGTGGGACAGTGGGTCAGACATTGTCCTTTTCCCCCTCTGGGACTGGGAGGGACAGTGTGTCAGACACTGTCCTTTCCCCCTCTGGGACTGGGTGGGACAGTGTGTCAGACACTGTCCTTTCCCCCTCTGGGTGATACAGTGGGTCAGACACTGTCCTTTCCCCCTCTGGGACTGGGTGGGACAGTGGGTCAGACACTGTCCTTTCCCCCTCTGGGACTGGGTGGGACAGTGTGTCAGACACTGTCCTTTCCCCCTCTGGGTGATACAGTGGGTCAGACACTGTCCTTTCCCCCTCTGGGACTCGGTGGGACAGTGGGTCAGACATTGTCCTTTTCCCCCTCTGGGACTGGGAGGGACAGTGTGTCAGACACTGTCCTTTCCCCCTCTGGGTGATACAGTGGGTCAGACACTGTCCTTTCCCCCTCTGGGACTGGGTGGGACAGTGGGTCAGACACTGTCCTTTCCCCCTCTGGGACTGGGTGGGGCAGTGGGTCAGACACTGTCCTTTCCCCCTCTGGGACTGGGTGGGACAGTGGGTCAGACACTGTCCTTTCCCCCTCTGGGACTGGGTGGAACAGTGTGTCAGACACTGTGCTTCCCCCCTTTGGGACTGGGTGGGACAGTGGGTCAGACACTGTCCTTTCCCCCCTCTGGGACTCGGTGGGACAGTGTGTCAGACACTGTCCTTTCCCCCCTCTGGGACTCGGTGGGACAGTGGGTCAGACATTGTCCTTTCCCCCCTCTGGGACTAGGTGGGATAGTGGATTAGACATTCTCCGTTACCCCTCTGGGACCAAGTGGGACAGTGGGTCAAACATTGTCATGAATCTACCTGGAGACAGGAGTAGACAATATTCAAAAGACCTCAATTGATATGCGTCTCTCCCCAGTAGCGAGTTTAGAACAGCAGTTTATATCAGAATATATTAAACAAACATTATTTAAAAAAAAGAAAATGGCTCTTGATCAAGATCAATCTTATTTGGATGTAAACAATGTAAGTTTGAAAAGTGTACCTAAAACCAAATTGACGGAATTGGCAGATACATTGGATTTAGTCTTATCTGCAGGATAATTGGACAATAACTGAAAGCCTAGTAACACATTTAAATATATGAGAGGGGTTAGCCAGACCCAACATTTTGAGAAGTGAGGAAATTGAACTAGTGAAGTTTCGATTATAATAATAATCTTTATTGTCACAAGTCGTCTTACATTAACACTGCAATGAAGTTACTGTGAAAAGCCCCTAGTCGCCACATTCCGGCGCATGTTCAGGTACACAGAGGGAGAATTCAGAATGTCCAATTCACCTAACAGCACGTCCAATTCACCTAACAGCAGGGACTGTGGGAGGAAACCCGGAGCACCCGGAGGAAAACCACGCAGTGAGAACGTGCAGACTCTGCACAGACAGTGATCCTAGCCAGGAATCGAACATAGGACCTTGGAGCTGCGAAGCAATAGAGCTACCATGCTGCCCTTAGAAAGAGATGTGGAAATTAAGAAGTTAGACATTTTTTTTCTTTATTCTTTTATGGGATGTATCGCTGGCTGGGCCAGCATTTATTGCCCATCCCTGAAGGTACTTAAGAGTCAACATTGATGTCTTAGTCTGGAGTCACATGTAGACGAGACCGGGTAAGGATGGCAGATTTCCTTCCTTAAAGGATATTAGTGAACCAGATGGGGTTTTTCGGTGACAATAGACAATGGTTTCACGGTCATCAATAAGCTTTTAGGTCCAAATTTTTTATTGATTCTGAATTCTACCATCTGCCCTGGCAGGATTCGAACCCAGGTCCCCAATGCATTACCCTGGGTCTATGGATGACTAGTTCAGCGACAATACTACTCGCTGCCACTGCCTCCCCACATGTAGGAAAAAGAGAGGGCGAGAGCATTGCAACAGGAACGAGAAGAGAGGAACTTTCAAAGGGAAATAGAGAAAGCAGCACAGGAGGAAAGAGAGAAAGAGAGAGAGAAACTTCTAACTTTGCATACAGGCAGCAGCCCAAAGGTTAGAGCAGAAGGCGGAGGAAAGTCGTTCCGGACGGAAATCTCACGGGGAGATGTATAGAACTCTGCCAAGACTTGATGAGAGAGATGCTGAAACATTTTTTGTGCTTTTGATAAAATGGCTAAAGTGATGAACTTGCAACAAGATTGCCGGAACTTACTTTTACAGGCTAAACTTGTGGCTAGGTGTAGTGAAGTCTTTGTGTCCGTGGTGGCATAGTGGTTAGCACTACTGCCTCAAAGTGACAGGGGCCCTGGTTCAATTCCAGCCTTGGGTGACTGTCGGTGTGGAGTTTAAATGTTCTCCATGATGTTGGTTGTTTGTTTAAATTAACATTATTAAGGTTGTGAGGTAATGCATTTTGGAAGGTCTAATGCAGGTCGGGAATATACAGTGAATGGTAGAACCCTCAAGAGTATTGACAGTCAGGGAGATCTAGGTGTACAGGTCCACAGGTCACTGAAAGGGGCAACACAGGTGGATAAGGTAGTCAAGAAGGCATACGGCATGCTTGCCTTCATTGGCCGGGGCATTGTATAAGAATTGGCAAGTCATGTTGCAGCTGTATAGAACCTTAGTTAGGCCACACTTGGAGTATAGTGTTCAATTCTGGTCGCCACACTACCAGAAGGATGTGGAGGATTTAGAGAGGGTGCAGAAGAGATTTACCAGGATGTTGCCTGGTATGGAGGGCATTAGCTATGAGGAGAGGTTGAATAAACTCAGTTTGTTCTCACTGGAACGAAGGAGGTTGAGGGGCGACCTGATAGAGGTCTACAAAATTATGAGGTGCATAGACAGAGTGGATCGTCAGAGGCTTTTTCCGAGGGTAGAGGGGTCAATTACTCGGGGGCATAGGTTTAAGGTGCGAGGGTCAAGGTTTAGATGAGATGTACGAGGCAGGTTTTTTACACAGAGGGTAGTGGGTGCCTGGAACTCGCTGCCGGAGGAGGTGGTGGAAGCAGCGACGATAGTGACATTTAAGGGGCATCTTGATAAATACATGTATAGGATGGGAATAGAGGGATACGGACCCAGGAAGTGTAGAAGATTGTAGTTTAGTCGGGCAGCATGGTCAGCACGGAGGGCCGAAGGGCCTGTTCCTGTGCTGTACTTTTCTTTGTTCTTTGTTGTAGTGTTGCTACAAATAACATGCTGACTTTGTACTAAATCAAAGTCAATTTATTTACACTAGACTATAAATTGTGAATACTTAAGTATGCCAACAAAGCAAAGTATTAGATCAAATAACTACAATACACAGAACTACTGAAAAACACAACTGTCTCCAACCCACTCTCCCAACTCACTCCAAGATCATGTGGACCACCGTGTGGGTTGTAAGATGTGCTTTATCTCCATCTAGTGGCTGGATGCTGTAATACACAGTATTCCACATTATTATGCAGAGATGATATACTATGTATACAAAGATGATTTACTTGATATCATTACACTTCCCTGCCTGCATGGGTTTCCTTCGGGTGCTCCGATTTCTTCCCACAACCCAAAGATGTGCAGGTTAGGTGGATTGCCCCTTAGTGCCCAAAGATGTGCAGGTTTACTGGGGTTACGGGGATAGGGCGGGGGGAGCGGGGCTAGGCAGGTTGCTCTTTCGGACGGTCAATGCAGACTTGATGGGCCGAATGGACATCTCCTGCGCTGTAGGGGTTCTATAGGTCAGAGAAAGGGTCTGAAGACTATGAGACAGTGAAGAAAGCTATGTTAGGGGCATATGAGCTACTTCTGGAGGCGTACAGGCAGATGAAACTTAGACCTGAAAGCTATCAGGCTCAACAGACTTACTTTGAATTTAAAAGAGTTGAACAAAGTCATTCTGATTCATGGGGAAGAAACTTGAAAACAGGAGAAACCGATGACATCCTCAGAAAAATCATTCAGTTGGAGGAATTTAAAGATTTGTTGACTACCTCGATTAGAACTCATGTTGAGGAGTGAGATACCCTCAATCACGACACAGGAGAGAAGATAGGTGATTCAAAGGCTTTAATCATCTGAGTACTGAAGAGCAGCCGAGAATTGTGCTCATCACATGCTGCCGAGTGAGCCTCATCTTATATACCGTTTCCTGGGGGCGGAGCCAGAGGCGGAGTCCCCCAGGGTTCCAAGCCCGGTCTTAAAGGGCCAATGCATTAAAGGTAAGGTACCGTTACAGCAGCTACTGATAACATTCATCACAAGGAGCAAGAAGTTAAAACTGCAGACAAGCAATGGAGCTCGCGGGCCATTGTGAGCTGGTTCAAAGACCAAAGCCTTTCTTTAGGCCCAAATTTAAATCGGAGGAAGTTCAAAATCGGGAAGGTGGAAGAGAGGACAGGTCAGCCAGAAGGAGGGGTGGTCATAAACTCCAAGGAGGTTTCACCTCCAAATACAACAGCGCCTGGTTGGAGGGTGAGAGATATGAAAATGATTGTAATAAACTGGATCACATCAAATCACTCTGATGGAGAGTAAACGGTCGGTTGGCAGGTGTTCCCAATGTTAGAACTGGAAATACGAAATTAGAGGCTGGAGATCAGGAAAACCAGGTGGGATTTGTACACCGAGTAAAGGAATAGGCAAGAGACGAGGGTATCCTGTTTCTCCGACACAAAATTAGTGTTTGCACCATTTGGCAAAACAGTATTTTTTTACTGTTTTCATAAAAAGATATGAAAAAAAAAGGAGTGAACCTGTGTGCACGACTTCACAAGGGCAGAATGACCAGCAGGTGGCAGATGTGTTCAAAGAATTTGTGTGCCAGGGTAAAATATTTCCATCCGGACAGGATCAAAGAGGAAAAGATAGTAAAACTTTACGACATACAGGCACTCATCTTGTGGGATAAAGACTTTTGGAGTCCAGAACGGATATTAAAGGGGGAAAGTGCTGGCCAGCAGCATTCCCGGAGCCAGGAAAGAAATTCCTTTTGGAAAAATAAGCTCAGAGAGTAGCTTGAAGACAGGGGAAGTAGTGGTGGGCCGGTTAGAAACCTTGCCAATTGCAGGGCGTTCATTTCATTCTAGGGGAGGAATAGTGATGCCTACTGTAGCTGAGCAGCCTGAAGAAATTACAAACGTACCCCCAGGGGCTGTTTAGCACACTGGGCTAAATCGCTGGCTTTGAAAGCAGACCAAGCAGGCCAGCAGCACGGTTCGATTCCCGTAACAGCCTCCCCGGACAGGCGCCGGAATGTGGCGACTAGGGGCTTTACACAGTAACTTCATTGAAGTCTACTCGTGACAATAAGCGATTTTTCATTTTCATTTTTTCCCCCTCGATAGTATTTCTGGATGGCCTGGTGATGCAATCAGAGGCTCATAAGCTAGGACGGGAGGAGTTGCGAGCCCAGGGTGAGGCCAGTGAGATCAGGTTATCTGTTACAAATTTTAGAAGGCTAAATAAGAAAGAGACAGACACAGAAAACGAGGCAAATGTATTCAATTCAAAGAGGGTTGATTCAATTCCAGCAGAGTGACTCAAAACTAACCCATCTAAAGAGAGCTCAGTAAGGGAGTAACAGTAAGGGATATGACAGCCCAGACTCAGAATTATATATCCAGAGTTTTATACTCTGAGAGAGAGAACCCTGAGCGGTAGATTCAATGGGCCGCATTACCTTGCGAGGAAATTGTAATTTATTTTTTAAAATCAATTTTGAGTACCCAATTTTTTTCCAATTAAGGAGCAATTTAGCGTGGCCAATCCACCTAACCTGCACATCTTTGGGGTTGTGGGGGTGAAACCCACGCAAACACGGACAGAATGTGCAAACTCCACGCAGACAGTGACCCAGAACTGGGATCGAACCTGGGACCTCGGTGCCGTAAGGCAGCAGTGCTAACCACTGCACCACCATGCTGCCCCCCCCCCAACTTGAGAGGAAATTGGTAATCACCCCAGATAGACGCAAATCACACAGTGTGAATATATATATTTTTTTAAGTATTGAGTTAGAGATGGGAACAAGCAAGAGGTCTTGTTAGTCATGAAGCAAGGGGACGACAGGGTTTTGACAGTGACTTCCCCACAATTCATTTGGACAATGATGAAGTACGGAAAAATTTAAACCAATGGTTGAGTTAACTCTCGGATACAATCCGGAAGACGGACAAAGTTACTGCAATCTTGTTAACGTATTGGCGGGAAAAATGGAAGTCCCCATCCTCCACTCTCCCCTTTGAGACGGAGAGCTGACTGGTGCTGATTTAACCTGAGGGTCATCACATCCCAGGCGAGGGTCAAGGTTGAGAAGGCGGGATCTTCATGGACCTCAGCCAGGGTGGGCATTGAACCCACACTGCTGGCATGGCTCTGCATCATGAACCAGCCGTCAAGCCAACTGAGCTGAACAGACCTCACAGTTTTAGGGAATAATCTAGATAGACCGCCATAGATGTGGAGGGTGCGAGTCTAATCAAACAACACCCATCTAACTTAAATCCAGATAAGTTATTGCAGGTACTGAAGGTAATTGTGTCTATGCTCAGGACTGACTTTATGACTTGAGTTCCAGTGATTGGAGCTCCCCTATCGTCATGGTGCCCAAAGCGAATGGAACCCAGGGACCGTACGTGGACCACCGACGGGAGAATGCCGTGGCCCAGAGAGACAAATTTCATATTCATATTGGAAGACGACATCGAAAGCTTTGGAAGGTCACAATTCATCACCCACATACCCTTGCTAAAGGCCGATGGACAAGTACCTGTGACTGGGATGGAAAAGGAGATGTTTGTCTGATTCCCGGAGGACTCCGTCAATCCAAAGTTGAGGCGTTCGGGAGGAAGAACGTCTCTGCAACTGTTCAAAGGCTCACAAACAGAGTGATTTGAGGATGGAGTTTCTGCGCCATATATAACATTGACTTAGTGGTGCAAAAGAGAAAACATCATTGTGGACCCTTTATCCTGTGTATCAAAGAAATCGTTGGGATAAGTGGGAACTTTCTCTGTATTTTTCTCTGTTAATGTATGCTTTTAAATTTTATAATATTTAATAAGATGGGACTAAAAAGAATGGGTTGAGAAATGAAGCGTTTTTCAAATTAACATATTTTGTTATTCAAAAGAGCAGTGTGTCACGAATCTGTCTGGAGACAGGAGTGGACAATATTCAAAAGGCCTCAACTAACACGTGTCCCTCCCAAGTAACTAGTTTAGAACAGCAGTTTCGATAACAATGTGAATGGCTTGTGAAGAGAAACTGCTTATAGACGTTTGAGGAGATCAGTGAGGTATATGTATGTTAATGTATAGTCCAGAAAGTTGATAGGGGCAGACAGCCGGATACACAGAGGAATAATCAAAGAACAACAAAGGTATAATTCACCACACCCTGAGAAGCAACAAGGGATACATTCTGTATTGAACTGTGTGTGTTCAGTAATTCATACAGCTTAAGTGCGTGAATAGAGCAGCCCTGTTTGTGAGTATTTGTCTTTTCATTACTTTAAAAAATAGTCTTTAATAATTCTTACACAATGACTAGGCTCATTATTCTCACTGGGATTTTGCTTGTCTCCTCACACCAAAAAAAACAAAACCATACACCCCCACGAACCATGTTCCAAGTTGGGAAACCCTCACAGATAATTTCAGTGTGCTTCGTGACACTGTCCTTTCCCTCTCTGGGACTGGGTGGGACAGTGGGTCAGACACTGTCCTTTCCCCCTCTGGGACAGGGAGGAACAGCGGGTCAGACACTGTCCTTTCCCCCTCTGGGACTGGCTGGGACAGTGGGTCAGACACTGTCCTTTCCCCCTCTGGGACTGGGTGAGACAATGGGTCAGACACTGTCCTTTCCCCCTCTGGGACTGGGTGGGACAGTGGGTCACATATTTACCTTTCCCCCTCTGGGACTGGGTGGGACAGTGGGTCTGTCACTGCCCCCTCCCCCACTGGGACTGGGTGGGACAGTGGGTCAGACACTGTCCTTTCCCCCACTGGGACTGGGTGGGACAGTGGGTCAGACACTGTCCTTTCCCTCTCTGGGACTGGGTGGGACAGTGGGTCAGACACTGTCCTTTCCCCCTCTGGGACTGGGTGAGACAGTGGGTCAGACACTGTCCTTTCCCCCTCTGGGACAGGGAGGAACAGCGGGTCAGACACTGTCCTTTCCCCCTCTGGGACTGGCTGGGACAGTGGGTCAGACACTGTCCTTTCCCCCTCTGGGACTGGGTGAGACAATGGGTCAGACACTGTCCTTTCCCCCTCTGGGACTGGGTGGGACAGTGGGTCACATATTTACCTTTCCCCCTCTGGGACTGGGTGGGACAGTGGGTCTGTCACTGCCCCCTCCCCCACTGGGACTGGGTGGGACAGTGGGTCAGACACTGTCCTTTCCCCCACTGGGACTGGGTGGGACAGTGGGTCAGACACTGTCCTTTCCCCTTCTGGGACTGGGTGAGACAATGGGTCAGACACTGTCCTTTCCCCCTCTGGGACTGGGTGGGACAGTGGGTCAGACACTGTCCTTTCCCCCACTGGGACTGGGTTGGACAGTGGGTCAGACACTGTCCTTTTTCCCACTGGGACTGGTGGGACAGTGGGTCAGACATTGTCCTTTTTCCCACTGGGACTGGGTGGGACAGTGGGTCAGACACTGTCCTTTTTCCCACTGGGACTGGGTGGGGTAGTGGGTCAGACACTGTCCTTTCCCCCACTGGGACTGGGTTGGACAGTGGGTCAGACACTGTCCTTTCCCCCTCTGGGACTGGGTGGGACAGTGGGTCACATATTGACCTTTCCCCCACTGGGACTGGTGTGACAGTGGGTCAGACACTGTCCTTTCCCCCTCTGGGAATGGGTGGGACAGTGGGTCAGACACTGTCCTTTCCCCCACTGGGAATGGGTGGGACAGTGGGTCAGACACTGTCCTTTCCCCCACTGGGACTGGGTGGGAAAGTGGGTCTGAGACAGGATGGGGACAGTGGGTCAGACACTGTCCTTTCCCCCTCTGGGACTAAATTGGCCTGTGAGTAAGACAGACAATAAAGAAAGGAGCTTCTTGTTCATGTCAAGGCAACAAAAAAAATTATTTTGTTCTTACCCATCTCTTCCATTTGTCTCTTTATTCCAGGCCAGCCTTACCTGAAGACAGAGATCTTTGTGAAGAAGGATAATGAATGTATAATGTTCCTGGAGACACAGGATAAAGGATCGGAAACTTTTAGAAGACTGATGCTTTACGGTAGGTGCAAACCCATTGGCAGACACAGAGGTCAATGCCAACATATTGGTTGGACCAAGTGACCTAAATCCATGTCACCTTCAATAATTAAGGCTAAACAATGAGATCAGGCCTTAAAGACTGGACTTTCATGACTTCAACTACAAGAGATTAAGAAATAAGCTAACTCAGATGCTTGACAGGGTAGGCAGAGGGAAACCGTTTCCTTTCTTGGGAGGGGGGAGAGTTTAGAAAGCATCGTAAAACTAAAGCAATGTCATTCAGGGCTGATATGTGCAAGCTTTTTTTCAAATGTCAGTCTGTCTCTTGTTGTGTTACGTGATAACACAGTCTGTTACTGGATGCAGCTTTAACCAAAAGATACTCCAGACCTTGAAGTTAGTTCAATCTGATTTATTGAACCAGTAGCACAGTTATCACAGTTCTCTATGAGTTCGACTCTCTGCTAACCTAAGTGTGGTTACTCTGTCTGACTGAACCAGACTAGCTCTTAGCCATGTGCTGGAGGTGTGATACTGTACATACACCCTGACTCACTCTGTAGATGTTCATCAGTGGAAAGAGGTGGAGTGTGAGTGCCTCGTGCCTCGTGCCTTTTACAGTGAGATACCACCCCTGAATGTCCTGCCAGCTCATTGGTCATGTCCTGTTCTCTGTGTTCATTAGCTGCCTGTCTGTGCCTGTCTGTATATCATCACCGGCATGTCTGCATATCAAGACATCTCTCTCTGTTGAGGTTGGGGTTAAGTGAAATTTTCAGAATGGAGGTTGGAGGAGATGGGAGTCGGGGGGGGGGGGGGGGGGGGAGGGGGTTGTTTGGTGGCACAGCGGTTAAGACTGCTGCCTCACAGCCCCAGGAACCTGGGTTCAATTCCAGCCTCGGGTCACTGTCTGTGTGGAGCTGGCACGTTCTTCCCGTGTCTGCCTGAGTTTCCTCCGGGTGCTCCGGTTTCCTCCACTGTCTAAAGATGTGCGTTTGGTGGATTAGCCATGATAAATTGCCCCTTAGTATCTGAAGATGTGCAGCTTAGGTGGATTCGCCAGATCAATGCATGGGGTTATGGGGATTGTGCTGGGAAGTGGCCTGGGTAAAGTGCTCCTTTGGAGGGTCAGTGCAGACTCCATGGTCCAGGTGGCCTACTTCTGATTCTATAGGGATTCTATAGAAATTGACATTGGACAATTGCACAAATAAATCACTGCTTCGGCCTTAGCTGGAGGATTCTGCTTAATTCTGGGCACCGCACCTCAGGAAGGACGACAAGACCTTGTCGAGGGTACAGAGGGGTTAGAAAATCTGAGCTTGCCCTCCTCACAGCAGAGGAGGTTAAGGACACATCCTATTGAGGTATTCAAAACTGCAAAGGGCTTTGATAGAGGCAAGTACGAAGAAACTGTTTCCCCTGGAAAGCGGGTCGGCCATGGGGGGTCATAGATTTAAAATAATTGGCAAAGGAACTGGAGAGGAAAACAGTTTTTTTTATGCTCAGGCTTGTTCAGATCTGGAACGCAGCACCTGAGAGGGGGGCCTGAAAGGGGGGGCTGACTTGCAGGGTGTCAGGGACAATTCTTGGGAGTCCGATTAATTACCTGGATAGACAGGTTGTCTTATGATGGGCAAAGCTTGTATCTGTTGGGGTTCAGAAGAGTAAGAGGTGACTTGATTGAAACAAAATCCTGAGGGGTCTTTCCAGTCTGGATGTGTAAAGGGTGTCTCCTCTTGTGGGAGGATGTAGAACCAAGGGGTCACTGTTTACAAGTAAGGGGCTGACCGTTTAAGACGGAGATGAGGAGAATTTCTTTCACTCAGAGGGCTGTGAGTCTCTGGAACTCTCTCCCTCAAAAGGCAGTGGAAGCAGAGTCTGGGAATATTTATAAGGGAGAGGTGGATAGATTCTTGATAAGCATTGGGGTGAAAGGTTATCGAGAGTAGGCAGAACTGAGGCAACAATCTGACTGGCCAGGATCTTATCGAATGTCGGAGCAGTTTCCAGGGACCAAACGACCAACTCCTGTTCCTAATCCCTATAATCTAGGGTGGGATTCTCTGGCTCGCCACGCCAGCAGGATATTCTGGTCTCACCGAAGGTGAACCCCCCCCCCACGTGGTGGGTTCTCCAGTGACACGGGTCAGTGAGCAACACAAATGGCCATTAACTTTGGTCAGAGTGGAAGATCCCATCAGCGGCCAATGGCAAGTCAGCACAGCTGCCAGAAAACCCACCACGGAGCTGGGCCCTAATTGAATGTCTCAACAGGCTGAATGACATTGTCCTATTCCTATATGTTGGGGATGTAAAAGGACTGGTTTCGTTTTGCCTTCTTCCCATTGCTGAACTTTCAGCTCAAGGGTATTGATTCCACTGGCCTTGCACCCCCCCCCCACATTCCCCTCCCCCCACCACTCAGCAGTTGGCATATTACAGCCTCTCTCCCTCTTTCAATCACCGCCGTCCACAACCCAGCTTTTAGTCTCCATTCTTGAATTCTCTGCTTGCGTACTGCATTTTGGCAGAAAGAGCCTTTACAAATGAGGACTGTCAAACTTTAATAAAACTAATCTCTGCCTAACCTCAAGGTGCGCCATAAGTATGTCATTCAAACCATGTGGCCTCAACACACCAGTCTGCTTTAATAGATAATAGAATATGTTGTAGATTACACAAACACGTGGAGGCAGCAGGACAAGTTGATAAAACTATTTGAAAAGACTGTGGTGATCCTTGGCTTTGTTATTGGACAGTAAGAAGTCTTACAACACCAGGTTAAAGCAAACTACCCAGCCCTCAGAACAGTGACCACGACACCATATAACCCTGCCATGGCAATTTCTGCAAGACGTGCCAGATCATCGACATGGGTACCACCATTACACGTGAGAACACCACCCGCCAGGTACATACTCGTGCGACTCGGCCAACGTTGTCTACCTCATACACTGCAGGAAAGGATGTCCCGAAGTGTGGTACATTGGTGAGACCATGCAGACACTGCGACAACGGATGAACGGACATCGCGTGACAATCGCCAGGCAGGAATGTTCCCTTCCAGGCTCGGAACACTTCAGCAGTCGAGGGCATTCAGCCTCTGATCTCCGGGTAAGCATTCTCCAAGGCAGCCTTCAGGACGCGCGACAACGCAGAATCGCCGAGCAGAAACTTATAGCCAAGTTGAAACATGAGTACAGCCTCAACCGGGATCTTGGATTTGTGTCGCATTACATTCACTCCCCACCATCTGGCCTGGGCTTGCGAAATCCTACCAACTGTCCTGGCTTGAGACAATTCACACCTCTTAAACCTGGGATACCCCTCTCTCTGGATCTGTAGATTTAATTACCTGCAAATGCTCACATTCAATGTATCATCTTGCATCTTTGACTTTGTCTCTATATATGTTTCTGGAACCTACCTCTTCATTCTAGGCCGAGCCCCTAGGCCGCACTGGGAACCTCCGCCCAAGCAGAACTCGCCTCCAGGATACTAACAAGGTGACAGCTCGGACATCTGGCCATTGACTTCAGGAAGCAAAGTACTGTACACACCCCTGTCAGCATCAACGGGGCCGAGGTGGAGATGGTGAGCAGTTTCAAATTCCTAGCGGTACACATCTCCAAAAATCTGTCCTGGTCTACCCACGTCGACGCTACCACCAAGAAAGCACAGCAGCACATATACTTCCTCAGGAAACTAAGGAAATTCAGCATGTCCACATTAAATCTTACCACCTTTTACAGATGCACCATAGAAAGCATCCTATCTGGCTGTATCACAGCCTGGTACGGCAACTGCTCGGCCCAAGACCGCAAGAAACCTCAGAGTCGTGAACACTGCCCAGTCCATCACACGGACCTGCCTCCCATCCATTGACTCCATCTACATCTCCCGCTGTCTGGGGAAAGCGGGCAGCATAATCAAAGACCCCTCCCAGCCCGGCTTACTCACTCTTCCAACTTCTTCCATCGGGCAGGAGGTACAAAAGTCTGAGAACACGCACGAACAGATTCAAACAGCTTCTACCCCGCTGTTACCAGACTCCTAAATGGCCCTCATATGGACTGACCTCATGAACACAACACCCCTGTATGCTTCATCCGATGCTGCTCGCAGAAAAATACTTTTCACTGTACCTCAGTACACGTGACAATAAACAAATCCAATCCAATCCGCCTTCGCACTTTAGCACTGGCTCGAAACTAGCCACCAACAGGCACGGCTCCAGCTGAATACCTAAAATCCTCGACATAGTGTCGGAAAAGGAGACCCAGAAGCTTACAAGCTTGGGGCAAGACTTTAATAAATCGAGGGGAGACATAAAAGTTTATTTAGCAACAACGTTGTCTCCACGAGTCCTGGTTACACCTCACCGGGTCCTCTCTCCTTTCTGGTCTGCTCTAGAGTGGCTGACCTGTTATACTAGTTGAGTAAGCTACCCCGCCCACAGCAGGGGAGCTCACACTTCCAAGGAGTACAGGGATGTGGCCCATGCAGGTTATTACACCCCTCCCTCCCTCAGTCCGAAAATCCTCTCAAGGGTGATCACTGAGGAGGAGATGAGGAAAGAAGAGGACGGAAACCAGTGCAAACCTGCAGCAGCTGGACGACAAAGGAAAAAACAAACAACATCTCGGTTCTAGCGAGACGCTACCCAATGGGGGAGCAAGACGGGTCAGCGTGATGCAAGATAATGATCACTGAGTAACCCCCCCCCATCCTAGGGAGAAGAGACCGACGCACCAAAAATAAGTCAATCTATGGGTAGGCCCGATAGAAGTTTGGGGCAGCACGGTAGCATTGTGGATAGCACATATGCTTCACAGCTCCAGGGTCCCAGGTTCGATTCCCGGCTTGGGTCACTGTCTGTGCGGAGTCTGCACATCCTCCCCGTGTCTGCGTGGGTTTCCTCCGGGTGCTCCGGTTTCCTCCCACAGTCCAAAGATGTGCAGGTTACGTGGATTGGACATGATAAATTGCCCTTAGTGTCCAAAATTGCCCTTAGTGTTGGGTGGGGTTACTGGGTTATGGGGATAGGGTGGAGTTGTTGACCTCGGGTAGGGTGCTCTTTCCAAGAGCCGGTGCAGACTCGATGGGCCGAAAGGCCTCCTTCTGCACTGTAAATTCTATGACTAAGTGGTGAAAAAAGAAAATTCCTATCCCTCAGGTGCATAAATCTCCAGGGGTCTTTCCCCCCCCCCCCCCCCCCCCCCAACACCATCTGTTCCATGGGTTCGATTCCAGCCCAGGGTCATTGTGCACAAGTCCTTCCAACTCTTCTATACGTCTTAGAAACTTGCACTGCAGATGCTACGTCAAGGCCCTAGAGAGGTACCAGCAACGCTGTCCAGAACGGATACTCTGCATCATTTGGGAGAACAGACTTACTAACATCAGTGTCCTTGATAGAGCCAAGAGCGCCAGCATGGAGGCCATGATCATCCCAAACCAACTCAGCTGGGCCGGCCATGTGCTTAAGATGTCAGAGTCCTAACTGCCAAGCTCAAGAAAGGATCTTGAACTAGAGGAACAAACAAAAACAAACCAGCATCTGTCTGTGGCCTGTGCGTGAGTCAGTGAGGCAGAAAAATCTCGGTACCAGCGAGCTGCCATCTTCTGGTCCTATCTTCATTGGCTGAGACACCTGGTTACTGGGGATCGCGCTATGCTCAGGCTGCATTGTTTTCTCTCATTTCTTGTGTTGTGGGGTGACTAACTTGTTGAAGTGAGCTTTCTGCTGTGGAGGGGAGAGGTGAATAATATCTCTAATACCATCACCTGTCTCAAAAAAAAGAAAAAAAGAACAAAAACAAAGAACAGTCAGGGGATCAGGGGTTATGAGGAAAAAGCAGGAGAATGGGGATGAGAAAAGTATCAGCCATGATTGAATGGCGGAGCAGACTTGATGGGCTGAGTGGCCTAATTTTACTACGGCTTGTGGTCTAGCACAGGAACAGGCCCTTTAGCCTTCCAAATCTGTACCGATCATGATGCCTCTCTAAACTAAAGCCTTCTGCACTTCCGGGGTCTGTATCCCTCTATTCCCAACTTATTCCTGAATTTGGCAAGATGTCTCTTAAACATCGCGATTGTACCTGCTTCCGTTGTATTGTATTTATTTTATTATCACGTGTACCGAGGTACAGTGAAAAGTGTTGTTGTGCGTACGGTCCAGACTGATCATTCCATCCGTGAAAAAAAACATAGGGCATACATAAATACACAATGTAAATACATAGTCATAGGCATCAGGTGAAGCATAGAGGAGTCCAGTACTGCTCAGCAGAGAAGATGTGTGAAGAGATCAGTTCAGTCCATAAGAGGGTCATTCAGGAGTCTGGTAACAGTGGAGAAGAAGCTATTTTTGAACCTGTTAGTGTGTGTTCTCAGACTTTTCTATCTCATGCCTGAAGTTGAAAGAGTAAATAACCCATGTAGGAGGGGTCCTTGATTATGCTGCCCGCTTTCTCAAAGCAGCGGGAGGTGTAGATAGAGTTATGGATGGGAGGCGGGTTTACGTAATGGACTGGGCTGTGTTCACAACTCCCTGTAGTTTCTTACGATCTTGGGCCAAGCAGTTGCCGTACCAGGCTGTGATGCAGCCAGATAGGATTCTTTTCATGGTGCATCTGTAAAAATTGATAAGAGTTAACTTGGACATGCTGAATTTCTTTCGTTTCCGGAGGAATTATAGGTGCTGTTGTCCTTTCTTGATTGTAGCGTCGATATGGGTGGACCAGAACAGATTGTTGGTGATGTGCCCACCTAGGAATTTGAAGCTGTCAACCATCTCCACCTCGGCACCATTGATGCTGACAGGGATATGTACGATACTTTGCTTCCTGAAGTCAATGACCAGCTCTTTAGTTTTGCTGACATTGAGGCAGAGATTGTTATCGTTACACCATGCCACTAGGTTCACCATCTCCCTCCTGTACTTTGACTCATCGTTGTTCAAGATCCAGCCCACTACGGTCATGTCATCAGCAAACTTGTAGATCAAGTTGGAGCCATATTGTGCCACACATTCGTGTGTGTATAGGGAGTATAGTAGGAGGCTAAGTACGCAGCCTTGCGGGGCCTCCGTATTGAGGACTATCATGGAGGAGGTGTTGTTGTTTATCCTTACTGATTGTGGTCTATGGGTCAGAAAGTCAAGGATCCGGTTGCAGAGGGAGGAGCCAAGTCCTACGTTTTGGAGCTTTGATATAAGCTTGGCTGGGATTATGGTATTGAAGGAAGAGCTGTAGTCAATGAATAGGAGTCTGACGTTTCAGTCCGAGTTGTCGAGATGCTCCAGGGATGAGTGTAGGGCCAGGGAGAGGGTGTGTGCTGTGGACCGGTTGTGGCGGTATGCGAATTGCAGTGGATCACACCTCTCCTGGCAGTGAGTTCCAGGCACTCATCACCCTCTGTGTAAGAAACATGCCTCACACATCTCCTCTAAACTTTGTCCCTCGCACCTTAAACTTACGCCTCCTAGTAATTGACTCTTCCACCCTGGGAAAAAGCTTCTGACTATCCACTCTGTCCATGTCCCTCATAATTTTGTAAACTTCTATCAGGTCGTCCCTCAACCTCCATCGTTCTAGTGAAAACAATCCGAGTTTATCAAACCTCTCCCATAGCTAAGGAGGACAAAGGAAGCACATCAAAGACACCCTAAAGGATTACCACAAGAAATGCAATAAAGTCTTCAATGCCTGGGAGACCCTTGCTCAGGAGAGACCTACTTGGAGGAACCTCCTGGTTGAAGGGAGACAATACTTCGAGGACAGTCAATGGCAAGAGGAGGCCCAGAAAAGGAGGCCGGAAAAGGAATACCAGCAATCTAGAGTCCAAGGACCAATCCCACCTCGCAGAAACATCTGCCAAGTGTGCGGTCAAAGATGCGGCTCTAGGACCGGGCTCATCAGCCACGTAAGAATCCACAGAACCCATGACCAGTAACACAGGACAATTATATTCATTCGAGAGTGATCAGTGATCGCCGGAGAAGAATGTGGCACCATTATTCAAGAAGGGTGATCGGGTAAAGCAGGAAATCATAGGGCAGTGAGTCTAACCGTAGTGGTAGAGAAACTTGGAAAACATTCTGAGGGGTAGAATTAATTTCCACTTGGGGGGGGGGGGGGGCAATGTCAGCACGACTTTGAAAAAACAGAGATCATGTATTATAAATTTATCGAATTTCTTTGAGGAGGTGACTCCAGGAGATGAGGGCAGTGTAGTTAAGGTTGTCTACATGGACTTCAGTAAGGTTTAGAAAAGGTCCTGGATTGGGGGACTGGTCAAGAAGATAAGAGCCCATGGGATCCAAGGGATATTTGGCAAATTAGATCCAAAATTGGCTCAGTGGCAGGAGGAAGCAGGTGATGGTCGAATGTTGTTTTTGTGACTGGAAGCCTGTGTCTAGTGGCGTTCCGCAGGGATCGGTGCTGGGTCCCTTACTGTGTGTTGTGTACATTAAAGATCTGGATGTGAATGTAGGAGGTATGATTAGTAAGTTCACAGATGTTACGAAAATTTCTGGTGTGCTAAAGAGCGAGGAGAAATGCCCTAGATTAAATGGAGAGAGAGATGAGCTGGTTTGATGGTGAGAACGGTGACAAATGGAATTTAACCTTGAAAAGTGTGAGGTGATTTATCTTGGAAAGGATGACGAGGCAAGGAACTACGCAATGAATGGTCGGACCTGAGGAAGTACAGAGGAGCAGAGGGACCTTGGTCCGCATTTCCATAGAACCCTGAAGACAGCAGGACAAATAGATGAGGTGATTAAGAAGACATTGAATATCAGAGCAGGGAGGTTATGTTGGAGATGTATAACATACTGGTTAGGCCATAGCTGGAGTACTGTGTGCAGTTCTGGTCGCCACACTATGTGATGGATGTGATTGCACTCAGGAGGGTACAGTCGAAATTCATCAGGATGTGACTTGGGATGGAACATTTCGGCTATCAAAAGAGACTAGATGGGCTGTGATTATTTTCCCTGGAGAAGAGAAAACTGAGAGGGGGACCTGATTGAGGCAGCATGGTAGCATGGTAGTTAGCATAAATGCTTCACAGCTCCAGGGTCCCAGGTTCGATTCCCGGCTGAGTCACTGTCTGTGCGGAGTCTGCACATCCTCCCCGCGTGTGCGTGGGTTTCCTCCGGGTGCTCCGGTTTCCTCCCACAGTCCAAAGATGTGCGGGTTAGGTGGATTGGCCATGCTAAATTGCCCGTAGTGTCCTTAAAAAGTAAGGGTGGGGTTGTTGGGTTAAGAATATAGGGTGGATACGTGGGTTTGAGTAGGGTGATCATTGCTCGGCACAACATCAAGGGCCTGTACTGTTCTATGTTCTAGGTGTATAAAAGTATGAGGGGCATAGATAGGGTAGATAGGAAAGAACTTTTCCCCTTGGCGGAGGAGTCACTTCCAGGGGGCATAGATTTAAGTTAAGGGGCCGGAGATTGCGATGGCGTGTGAGGAATAACCTTTTCTAAACTTTTGGAATCTGGAACTCATTGCCTGAAAAAGGTGGGAGACGGAAAGCATTACAACATTTGATAATTATTTTGATAAGCACTTGAAAGATCATAGCTTACAAGGCTACAGGCAACGGCTGTAAATGGGATTACAGTATTACAGGTGCTTGATGGCTGGCCCAGACATGATGGGCTGAATGGCCTCTTTCCATGCTGTAAAAACTCTTATGACTTTACAAACCACGATATTAAAATGTTTGTCTCTCTCGTCTCCCCCATTTTGTTCTTTTCTCCTCTCCCAATACAGGCAGATCTCCGACAATGACTGAATATGGTCGCCAGGAGTTTGAACACCGTGCTAAATGCATGAACTTGAGTGACATTTTTGTTCTGAAACAGTCCAGAGGTTAGTAATAAGTGACATTTTCCCTCGTCAAGACCATCCCCTTCCAGTCTCTCCTGAGGATGCTATGATTTGTAAGAGTAGATTATAACATCAATTATTCAATTAATCCATTCAATAAAATGATCTAGAATAGATGGTAAAAGGACTACAATCTTTTACTGCCAAGGCGTTCTTTGAGGATGTAACAACGGGATGAATAAAGGAGAACCAGTAGATGCAGGATATCTGGATTTCAAAAAGGCATTTGATGACGTGCACATAAAAGATTATCGCACACAATTGGTCATGGTAATATATTAGCATGGTTAGAGGTTTGGTCAACCAACAGTCGACAAAGAGTCAGGATAAATGAGTCATTTTCTGGTTTTTCTTTATTCATTTTTACGGGATGTGGGAATCGTTGTCTAGGCCAGCATTTATTGCCCATCCCTCATTGCGCTTCAGAAGGTGGTGCTGTGCTGCCTTCTTGAAACGCTGGAATCCCTGAGGTGTTGGTACACCCACAGTGCTCTTAGGGAGGGAATTGAGCCAGCCACAGTGAAGGAACGGCGATACATTTCCAAGTCGAGGTGATGAGTGACCTGGAGGGCAACCTCCAGGTGCTGGGGCTCCCAGGTATCTGCTGCATCAAACATAAAACAAAACTTCATTATGAATTACTATATGAAACTGGTTTTAACATCAAACCCGAAACAAACAGCTCATAATTACACCTTAACACTATTACTCCATTTCCCATTCAACAATAAAATAGATATACAACTTTCAATCCAGTTTAAACAAGCAAGGCCTAAAGTTCCATTCCAAATCAGATCTTGGTCTTTGTGGGAACCCCTTCAGACTCTATCTGAAGGTCTTCAAATGGCTGCTTCAACTGGGTTGCTTCAGCCTCTATTGTTGTCTCCAGACAAGTTATAAAATATTATAACTTTTTTTAAGCTATCTCACAGGGATATGTGGTCACATAAGGGTTGCCAGATCAGAGATTACTTCCTTTCAGTTTCCTCCCAAATCACTAATGCTTTCAAAATGGCCGTGTCTCTCTGAGCTCTACCCAGCACTGACCTCATCTCCTCAAGATAAAAAAAGTATTTCTGTAGGCTGCAAATCATTTACTCTCTAGGGACTTCCCCAGGCAAACTAGACTCTGAACCCTTAAATTGCCCAGTACATTTACAATCCAATTTCCTAAAATCTTCCAATGTCACAGAAGTTGTGTATCTTTTTCCCTCTTGTTGGTTTCTTTACCACCCGCTCTAGTCGGAGTCTAGCAGCTATGTCCTTTAGGACCTGACCAGCTTGGTTTGTGGTGGTACTACCGAGCCACTCCTAGTGAAGGACATTGAATTCCCTCACCCAGAGTATATTCTGCGCCCTTGCCACCCTCAGTACTTCCTTCAAGTGGTGTTCAACATGGAGTACAGGACGTTTCCATGCCCATGTTTAACCTGAAGCCATGAGACTTCATGGGGTCCAGAGTCGATGTTGAGGACTCCCAGGGAAACTCTCTCCGAACTGAATACCTCACTGTACTGCCACCTCTGCTGGGGTCTGTTCTGACAGTGAGAGATTGGCAACCTGTATCTAGTGATGAGTCACATCGATCACTGCTGGGGCTTCAACTGTTTAATATATTACCAATTTGGTTGAAAAGACCAAGTACGTTGTCGCCAACTTTGCTATCGATACAAAGATCTGTAGCAAAGCCAGCTGTGAGGACACAAAGAGTCTGTAAGGGGTCATGGATAGGTTAAGCAAGTGAGCAAAAAATTGGCAGATGGACAACGATGAGGGAAAATGTAAGATTGTCCACTTTGGCAAAAAGAATAGGAAAACAGAATACTATTAAAATTGCTATGGTATCCTGGGAGAGTGCGCGGTCAATTCCAGCCCCACAGACCCCGGAGTCCCAGCCCAAGGAAATTAACCAATAATTCATGTAAAGGTTTTGAGATTTTTGGTCCTCGACTGCTCCAATGATTTATGGGCACCAGGGGCTGGATTCTCTGCCCTGCCGCATTTCAGTTTCACCCCGCCGACGGAATGCTCCATCATGCTGGCTGGCCAATGCGGTTTCCCATTGTGGTGCAGCCACATGGCGTTGGAAAACCCATGGGCTGTCGGCAAAATGGAGCATCCCGGTGGAGAACCCAACCCCAGATCTGGAAGTAAAACACGCAGAAAACTGTTCACTTATAACAAGAAACGAGATAAACATGTAATGGCGATAATATAACGAGTCTGCTAATCTAATTATTCCTCTCCTTCACCATCCCACCCTCTACCCACAGGCTCACAAGACAGACACATGGCAGGTTAGGGAAGGATCAAAAATAATTGGGATTAAAATGGTGTGAGATAAATATCTCTGCTGCTGAGGTTGTAGTCTACTATACTCTGAGGATGCAAAGTGTTGAAACCGCCAGCTAGTTTGGGTCTTCCCACTGAAACATTCAGGCCGTGCTCCAGAGAGCGATGTCTTTATTTAGACCTTTAGAGATCTCAGGAGAGATCTATCAGCACTGTGCCTTTCTCAGCCTTTCACACAGGGGTTAAGATTTCACCGGCTTTAAACGGAGAGAGACTGCTTGCAGCCTTGTGATCAGAAAGTCCCGGGACTTCAACAGAGTTGATTGGCTGCTGGTCAAGTCCATTAAACTGCAACATCATCGGACCATGCTATCATGGCACATCATGCCGAGGGGAGTTTAGACAAGCTTAGTCCAGTTTAAAATAAAGTCTGCAGAATTGTATAAGCCAGTATACCAGCACACAACGGAATTGCACAGGAAAAGCAAGGTTAATGCAGAGAAGGCAAGGTTTAAACATAGGGATCTTTACAAAATGGGGAGCGACTGTAATACAGAGAGATCTAGCTGTCCTCATACATGAATGGCAAAAGATTAGCCTGCAGGTACAGCAAGCAATTAGAAGGCAAATGGGATGTTGGCCTTGATCACAAAGTGGATGGATGATAAAAGTGGGAAGTGTTGCTACAAGCACACAGGGAGTTAGTGAGACCACACCGAGAGGACTGCTTTAGTCTCCTCACTCAAAAAGGAATATGCTTCAAGGTCGTTGACAGAAGGTTCACTCCGTTGATTCCTGCGATGAAGAGGTTTCCTTCTGAGGAAAGGTGGAGTAAGTTTGGTCCACGCTTATTGGAGTTTAGAAGAATGGAAAGTGATCTTATTGAATCTTGAAGACACTTGACAGGGTAAATGCTGAGGGAATGTTTAACTCATTATGGGAATCGTGAACTTTGGGGGAGGGGGCACAATTTAAAAATAAGGGGTGTCCCACTTTACACCAGGGTGAGGATAAATTTCTTTTCTCAAAGTCTCGTTAATGTTTGGACTTCTCTTCCGCAGGGAGCAGAGGAGACTCGGGCATTAAATACATTCAACGCTGAGTTAGACAGATTGTTCACCTACAAGGGTGTTGGGATTTACGGGATACAGGCAGGAAAGTGAAGTCAGAGCCACAATCAAATCAGCCATGATCTTAATGAATGGTGGAGCCATTAGGTAAAGTCACTGTTACAATATAGGTCATGTGGCAGCCAAATTAGACCAACCATGATCCCACAATCAGTATTGAGTTATTTACCAAGATGGTCTGCTCTCGCAATATTGTCTGAGGGAAATAAATAAATCCCCACAAAAGAGAACTGCCCCATCTGTTCTTCGCATGGTGCTCTGGGACTTTTTACACACACTCAAGAGGACATTCTGGGGCTTCAGTTTAACATTTCAGTGCATCGGACAGTTCATCCTCCACTCAGTCGGAGCTGCAGCCCAGGTTTTATGCTCAAGGCTCGGGAGCGCTGCTTGAACCCACAACCTTCTGACTCAAGATACAGAGGAGTACAGGCAGTAACTGTACAAGTCATAAGGGATGTCTGCATTAAATCCACTGTACGGGCATCACAGGAAGGCAGGTTGAGGCAGGTGTGATTGTGACCTTCGCCGGTGATCAACTATCTAGGCAAAGGTAAGAATAGCTCATGTGGCAGAGGAAAATCACACAGCAAGGGTCAGTATCTTTCAGATAGGAAGAGGAGGAGGAGCAGAGGGCGGGTGAAATTAGTCAATCAAAAATAGGTTAAGTATTGGAAAAGTGGCTTCATTCCACTTCCTCATCTTTTCCCCTTCTTCCTACAGAACCGTGTGAAATTTGAGTTCCAATCTCCAACCTTCAGCACCTTGTACATCAGGACCACATGGACACAATTAATGACCGGCCTTCTCTGCACTTGTCCTTTCTGGAGTAAAAGATGCTGTCACATCTTGTCAGCTGATGATTACCTTGACTGTGCTGTGATTGACTCACTTTGGTTTCCATTGGCAACAACAAAATAAATGCCTTTCTGAGATAGGAGACTGGGAGGGAGTGAGAGAAATAAATAGAATCCTCTCTCTCTCTCACTTTCTCTTTCAGTTTATCCAGGGTTTCTTTGGGAAACGAGATTGATCACTTTTCCTGTACTGCAGTACCGACCTTCTGTCCATAGAGAGCACTGCAGCACCTCGAGGAAAACTGGGCCTATTGCAGACAGAAATAACAGGATTACAGAAATGTTCCTCCTGACCCATAGGAGCAAGGAAGAGTCCCAGGTTTAGGTCGCACAATGTTGAGTTGGACAGATTCACCAGGGGTTGTGGAAGCAGAGACTACAGCCATTCTCAATGTGCCGAGCCTACACTGCATAATAGCAGTGGGGGGCGTCACCCAACCCCTCGAGTCCGCTCCGCCATTCACTGAGTCTGGGCTGACCTTCCACTTCAATCCACTCTCCCTGCAATATTCCCCATATCCCTCGGTGCCCAAGGATCAATCCACTTAATCAATCCATGAGGTCTTGAATTTTCTCAAAAAGGTCAAATAGGGAATTGAAGCATTTCCACTGCCTCCACACACAGCTCCCTGGGATAGAGAAGTGATGGAAGGATTCCCGACCGGATTACCAGCCAAATGAACAGCGTTATTTATGCTCCTTCCTGGACCAACACATCCTGGTGTTGGACTTGAACTTGAAGCTTCTAGTCCAGCGGTAGGGTCTGCTACCCACTGTGCCACAAGGCCTCCATATCCATGAATGAGCTGATGACATGGTTGGTGTGACTGCGGCAATCCCAGCGACTGTGGTCTGGCATCAGTCTGACAAATAAAAAAATACCTGACATTTGTCTCTAATTCAGGAAACACCATAAAGGTTATCCGAATGCAGGTTCCTCTCCAACCTCGCCTGGTCTACAACAGATTATTGTGTGTCTATGTACTCTATTCTGCACATCCTGGTCACCAGGGTTTGAGTTGACCAGACTGACAAAGCCCTGTGGGTCAGTCATTTGTTGGTCCTCATGCATGCAGTCCGTGCATTCCACAGAGCCGAGCAGTCACTTTACAGACACACCTCAATTCAAAGAAACGTTCAATTAGGAAAACACCCAAAGGGGCTTCACACGGCTGCATTAGTGGAAGTGATCCAAAGAAGGAGGGGTGTGAGGGAGCAGCGGCTGTAATCCTGGTCAAGGGTTTCAAGGGAGATCTGAAAGGAGGAGAATGAGGCGAGGGGATTTTAGATGGGAATTACATCGGGGCCTGGACCAGTGAAGGCCTAGCTACCAAAGGTGGTTCGAGGAGGGGTGGGGGAATGCGTAACTGGGCACAGTGAAAGGATTGGGCTGTTTGGCGGCAGAGAGAGACAATGGAGAGAGGGAGAGATGAGGCCATGAAGGGATTTAAAGACAAGGATGAGAACTTTAATGTGCGGCACTGGGGAACCAGGAGCTGTCAGTACAATGGGGTTAAACTCAATGTGGAACTCAGAAAAGGAAGATAATCCAGCACAAAATATAAACTCCTCTTAAATCCTTATCCAAATTAAAAGATTCTCTCTTCTTTTGTCTCCAATTTCTTTGGCTTATCCCCCAATGTTAAGACATTTTTAGGGACTAATTTTCCTGTTTCTGGGTCAACCGAATCATCTTCCGGCACGCTAGCATTGTGGTTGGTACAATTGCTTCACAGCTCCAGGGTCCTAGGTTCGATTCCCGGCTTGGGTCACTGTCTGTGCGGAGTCTGCATATTTTCCCCGTGTGTGCGTGTGTTTCCTCGGGTGCTCCGGTATCCTCCCAGTCCAAAGATGTGCAGGTTAGGTGGATTGGCCATACTAAAAATTGCCCTTAGTGTCCAAAATTGCCCTTTGTGTTGGGTGGGGTTACTGGATTATGGGGAGAGGTGTGGACCTTGGGTAGGGTGCTCTTTCCAAGAGCTGGTGCAGACTCGATGGGCCGAATGGCCTCCTTCTGCATTGTAAATTCTATGAACTGAACACAATGTTTTTATTTTGTGCGAGGTGTGTACGACTGATTTTCCTGTAGCCACTGCACCCAGGCACTGGGACAGGTTATATCTTCCCCTCTGAATATTTTTCTTCCCTATCTGGTCAAACATTCAATTGTGAGGAATGTGTAACCCATTCTGAAATGTGGAAGAGAAAGAAAATATTGATCTGCAGACATTACCGGTGATAATTGTGTATGTGTGGATTTCGGTGTATATTGATGTGCCCCTGTCTGAAATAAATGGACAGCGAATAAATATTCTGACTTTGGAAATCTGTGGAATTTTATGGGTTTCTCTCGGCACAGGATGAATTCGCACTGATGAAGGGACAACAACATTGAAAAGCGGCCCAAGGCCATTAACTGAAGTAATGTGAGAGCAAAGGAAACAAGGCGAGGAAATAGAGTTGAGATACAGATCAGCCAAAATCCCAGTTAAACTCTCCTGTCTTCCACCCTGTTCCTTTTTTTCCCCCCCTTTTCCACTCTCCCTTCTTCTGTTTGCTTAAAGTCAGTCACATTTCTCCATCTTTTGCTGAAGGCTCATCGACCTGAGATATTTGCTCTTCTGACAATACGAAACATGCTCAGTATTTCCAGCATGTTCTGTTTTTAACTTCAACCACCAATTGAGAGAGAGCACAAAAGGTTCATGGGTTGAATGGCCTCATCTTGTTCCCATGTAGGTAGTTTTAAGGGTTCTTTCTTTAATTAATTTGTCCATGATGTTATGGCACCCATTAATTCTAGCCCCACTCATCCCTGAGTCACAACACAAGTGAAATCACAAATAATTCATCAACAAATTCCTGAAAGCTTTGCCTCTTGGCTGTCCAATAATTACAGTCACCAGGTTTGTAAGTTGAAACATGCGCTGTGTTATGGGCCAGGGTTTAGAGAACCCCAAAGTGTATCATGGAGTTCACCTGACCCATAACCGTTAATAGATTGTGGTGTGGGGAGCACATGGCCCACTCTACAGGTGTGGTACAACAGAAATGGAAAAGTATCTATTAAAGCAAAACAATGTTTATTCTACCAACTCAAGTTAACCTTTTTAAAACATAGTGAACATCTTAGCAACTATCAATTCAAATACAACCCCCAAAGAATACAACACTAAGTAATTCTTAAAGCTTTCCTTTTAACATCCATAAGACTTAAAACACCTTTTACCAGAAGCACATTAGGTCTACATTCACTTTTGAGAACATTTATAATTCTGAATTTATCAAATGATCAAGAGATAGTCTTGTCATGGCAGAGAGAATAGCAGTACACCTGCTTGGTCTGGCTTCACCTCCAACACTGAAAACGCAACTAAAACAGACCCTGCAGCAAACAGCCTAAAACAAAAGTAAAAAGCTGACAGACAGTCCAGCTCCACCCACTCTGACATCACTGTAGTAATAAACACCCATGTCTTAAAGGTACTCTCACTACAGATATTTATATACACACCCATTTATAAATACCCGTTTCTTAAAGGTACTCTCACATGACAACAGTTAAGATGAAATATGCAGAAATTGCAGCTGGATAACAAGTAACTTACCTACTACCCTCTTTAACACTTCCACTCCCTACCCACACACCCAAGACAGACAAACACAGAAGGGTGGAAAGGGATAAATAATAAGGAGTACGGTCAAAATGCTTCAGATGAGTTCTTTGCAGCAACTTTTTCGCATTATGTGTGGTTTAAAGTCTCTGGTTTATAGCCTGTAATGATCCGCTTTGCAGTTCATCCGTAAATCTTACTCACAGCTATTCCAGGAGAGACCTCTGGCTTCACAACAACCTGTTTTGCAGAGAGTGTCATCAGGATTTTGACCTCTGCTTTACATTAACCTTTACTGGAGAGAGTCATCAGGTTCTAGATTCTGCTTTACATCAACCTTTACGGGCGCGTAAAGAGAATGATCAGATTCTCAGTGGTTGATTGGGGAGAATTAACTGGATATTTCTGGTGAGTTGGTTAAATTCCTCCATCCAGCCTGCAGAATTGAATAAACAAACTCCAGCCTTGTGACTCTGAGAAACATGTCAGTGAGACCAGAAACAATCACCACCGGCCACCGGGCAGGGAACAGACATCTGAGCCAATTCACTGGCCATCGGCCAAGTCAATCAAAGAGAGTCATCACTGACACCTCCCGGATTCTTCCTGCTGGATTTAAAGACACAGGCTGCATTAAATTCACAGGTCCATGACTCATCCATGGATCAAAATGGAAATAGCAAAAATAAAAGAAAGGGGAAATAAGGGAATAAACAGGAACAATCAGCAAAGAGCCTTACAACGGGATATTGGTGTCACTGGCTAGGACAGCACTTATTGGCCATCTCTAATTTCCCTCAAGAAGCTGGTAGTGGGTCACCACCTTGAACCACTGCAGTCCATCAGGTGTAGATATACCCACAGTGCTGTTCGACAGGGAGTTCGGGTGCGGCGGCGGGGGGGGGGGGGGGGGGGGGGGGGGGGGGGATCACGAGGTGTGAGCGTCAGAGCAGCTGGATTTTCATGTGCTCCATCCCTGTTCAACTTTAGGTCTTTATTTTTATTCCTGTGCGCGTCTTTTTTTTTTGGTCTTTCCTTCATCTCAATGGTTAATGCAATGTGCCAGGAGTTGATGGTCAATGTTTCAGCTTCAGTGAGTCAAGATGAAAAGCTTCATTCCTCGTTGATTTGTGGCAGCTGGAAATAGTTGGGATGGGGCTGTCTTTGGCAGTGCAGCTACATTTGAGACGGTTCCCACTCTGACGGTACCGTATTCACCGACGGATAATGGCTGCTGGCGATGAAGTTAATCCGTCTGAATGGCTTAACTCTACGGCGTGGGACAACAAAGCCCAATTTCAGGAGTTGCGAGGTTTCGGCGCACGAGTAAGTTCTTGTGAGAGAGAGAGCATGGTCTTTGTTGGAGTCCTATTGCATGGCCTGTTGTCCATCCTGAGTGACAGGATGAAGACGAAGGAGTGAGGAGCCCAGTTGATCTTGGTGTCTCCAGTGAGATGGTGGAGAGGTTCCCAGCTGAGTTTGAGAACTAGCTGCCATGTTTCCGGAATCTCAGGGCAGCTCAAATTCGATGGAGCACATTTAATCCCGTCTTCGGACCCTGCGGTTAGGGTGGCCTCCCAAACTCTGGTTTTGTGTGGTCCTGTTCTTGTATCAGTCAAGAGAGGTGGGGGTTACCTGAGCCGGCCATGGCTTGGGCCCTGTCGAGTCAGCAGGCTGGAAGTAATGAAGCTCGTATTCAGATTGTTGAAATCCTTGCAAGATCCTGAAGAATTCTCATTATTTCAGATCCTGCTTTCACCTTGATGTCTACTTTCTTCATGCGCTAAGTGTAATGAGCTTTATTCTGATGACCAGCTCGCTCCTCACGTTTTGATTTGATTTGATTTATTATTGTCACATGTATTAGTATACAGGAGCTATAAAGGAGCTAGAAGCGAGTGGATGCTTCTGGAGCAGGGCTCCTGCAGGGGGACCTCCCTCCGGGCTCTAGCCATGGTGGCACTCACACCCCCAGCTAACAAATAATCAATGAGCCCAGTGGTGGTAGCAACACTCCAGTTGTGGAACCAACTGCAACAACATTTCGGGATAACTGCAACAACCACAGGTTCACGCCAGCGACTATGGACGGCACCTTTAAAACATGGAGACAGGATGGGAAGACCATCCTGTCTCCATGTTTTAAATCCATATACACCACATCAACTGCTCTACCCTCGTCTACCTGTTCAGTCACCTTCTCAAAGAACTCGATAAGGTGACTGAACAGGTAGACGAGGGTAGAGCAGTTGATGTGGTGTATATGGATTTCAGTAAAGCGTTTGATAAGGTTCCCCACGGTCGTCTATTGCAGAAAATACGGAGGCTGGGGATTGAGGGTGATTTAGAGATGTGGATCAGAAATTGGCTAGTTGAAAGAAGACAGAGAGTGGTAGTTGATGGGAAATGTTCAGAATGGAGTTCAGTTACGAGTGGCGTACCACAAGGATCTGTTCTGGGGCCGTTGCTGTTTGTCATTTTTATAAATGACCTAGAGGAGGGCGCAGAAGGATGGGTGAGTAAATTTGCAGACGACACTAAAGTCGGTGGAGTTGTAGACAGTGCGGAAGGATGTTGCAGGTTACAGAGGGACATAGATAAGCTGCAGAGCTGGGCTGAGAGGTGGCAAATGGAGTTTAATGTGGAGAAGTGTGAGGTGATTCACTTTGGAAAGAATAACAGAAATGCGGAATATTTGGCTAATGGTAAAATTCTTGGTAGTGTGGATGAGCAGAGGGATCTCGGTGTCCATGTACATAGATCCCTGAAAGTTGCCACCCAGGTTGATAGGGTTGTGAAGAAGGCCTATGGTGTGTTGGCCTTTATTGGTAGAGGGATTGAGTTCCGGAGCCATGAGGTCATGTTGCAGTTGTACAAAACTCTAGTACGGCCGCATTTGGAGTATTGCGTACAGTTCTGGTCGCCTCATTATAGGAAGGACGTGGAAGCTTTGGAACGGGTGCAGAGGAGATTTACCAGGATGTTGCCTGGTATGGAGGGAAAATCTTATGAGGAAAGGCTGATGGACTTGAGGTTGTTTTCGTTAGAGAGAAGAAGGTTAAGAGGTGACTTAATAGAGGCATACAAAATGATCAGAGGGTTAGATAGGGTGGACAGCGAGAGCCTTCTCCCGCGGATGGAGGTGGCTAGCACGAGGGGACATAGCCTTAAATTGAGGGGTAATAGATATAGGACAGAGGTCAGAGGTGGGTTTTTTACGCAAAGAGTGGTGAGGCCGTGGAATGCCCTACCTGCAACAGTAGTGAACATGCCATCATTGAGGGCATTTAAAAATTTATTGGATAAGCATATGGATGATAAGGGCATAGTGTAGGTTAGATGGCCTTTAGATTTTTTTTCCATGTCGGTGCAACATCGAGGGCCGAAGGGCCTGTACTGCGCTGTATCGTTCTATATTACCCCAACAGTTAGGGGCTTTTACACCAACAACACACTAACTCGAAAAACTGACAGAAAGATTCCAGCCGACAGGGGGCAATGAACTTCAATATCTATAAATTAAAAATGTCCTAAGAGATACAAGGGTGTACCCGCAACCACCATGACAATCACTGCTAGAGGACCTGTTGGACGTGGACATCTTAGGGAAAGGGAACTGTGGTGACATGTACGGGCAACTGTTTGGGGGGGGCCAACACATAACTGGATGAGACGAGGGAGGAGGACTTGGTGTTTGAAATAAGGTCGGGACTTTGGAGCGAAGGACTGCACAGGGTCAACTCCACCTCCTTATGCGCAAGGCCAAGCCTAATGCAGTTAAAAGTGGTACAAGGAGCCAACAACCAGAACCCAAATGAGCAGGTTCTTCCCAGAGGTGGGGATGGATGCGAATGGTGCCCGAGAACTGCAGAGTCCTAGGTTCGATTCGCAGCTTGGGTTACTGTCTGTGCGGAGTCTGCATGTTCTCCCCGTGTCTGCGTGGGTTTCCTCCAGGTGCTCCGGTTTCCTCCCACAAGTCCTGAAAGACGTGCTGTTAGGTAATTTGAACATTCTGGATTCTCCCTCTGTGTACCCGAACAGGTGCCAGAGTGTGACGACTAGGGGCTTTTCACAGTAACTTCATTTCAGTGTTGACGTAAGCCTACTTGTGACAATAAAGATTATTAAATAGAAAGTATTCCATCAAACCCCTAACTTGTGTCTTGCAGATGGTGGACTGGCTACAGAAAGTCAGGTGAGTTACTCATTGCAGATAGCCTCTGAGCTGCATTTCTGGCTAGAGTATTTATATCGCTGATTGAGTTAAGTTTCTGGTCAATGGTGACCTCCAAGATATTGGTAGTGGGGAAACAGCGATGCTTACCATGTGAAGAGGAGGTGGTCACTGTTTCACATTGATATGTGTGATATGAAAATTACATACCATTGATGAGCATGAGCAGGAATTCAAACGGTGTTTGCCTGTTGCCTCAATGATAAACATGTGAAGCAGTGGTACTGGGGTCACAGAGAGATCAAGAAAGTCCAGGATTCTATCTCCACTCGCACTGCACTGAGGTAACTTATACAATCAAGGCCAACAGTTGGGAATGCGGCAATGGGCCTCAGTATTTGCTAAACCAGAAAAGAGGAATATCGGTCAGACTCCCAGTTCCCTCATCACCACCTCTTCTTCTCCAGTCCTGAAAACTGCAGTCGACTGTGGAATTGCCCGCACTGTTCAAAAACTGAGGAAAGGCCACTTGTTCCAGTAGACCAAAATGAAAATTACACCCAACCTGAAACAGCAATTAAGGAAGATGAATTAAAAACTTTTGATAGACTGACAAAAATGTAATGTTCAAAAATATTTCCAACTGCACTTTGTCATCAATTATGATGTACTACGTAACATTTCATTTTTATTCCATTTTGATTCAAGTTATCCTTGCTAAGAAATAAGTTCACTTTATATGTTCGATTATTTATTACGCTGTACAGCTATTCTAAACACTTACACCACAAAGTAGCATGAAACGCGTTCTTTGCCACCGATTTCTAATACAAATCTGCTTTCAAGATCAAACCTGAACCCCTTTATCAGAGTCTGTAACTCACTCCCAGGTATCAATTATTCTATATATAAACCATCTGAACCCCTTCTCCAGTCTGCAATTCACTCCCAGGTATCCTTTATTCGATATATAAACCATCTGAACCCCTCGATTAGATTCCAGTCTGTAACTCACTCCCAGGTATCCATTATTCTATATATAAACCATCTGAACTCCTCGATTAGATTCCAGTCTGTAACTCACTCCCAGGTATCCATTATTCTATATATAAACCATTTGAACCCCTTCTCCAGTCTGTAATTCACTCCCGGGTATCCATTATTCGATATATAAACCATCTGAACCCCTCGATTAGATTCCAGTCTGTAACTCACTCCCAGGTATCCATTATTCGATATATAAACCATCTGAACCCCTTCTCCAGTCTGTAATTCACTCCCAGGTATCCATTATTCTATATATAAACCATCTGAACTCCTCGATTAGATTCCAGTCTGTAACTCACTCCCAGGTATCCATTATTCTATATATAAACCATCTGAACCCCTCGATTAGATTCCAGTCTGTAACTCACTCCCAGGGATCCATTATTCTATATATAAACCATCTGAACCCCACAATTAGATTCCAGTCTGTAACTCACTCCCAGGTATCCATTATTCTATATATAAACCATCTGAACCCCTCGATTTGATTCCAGTCTGTAACTCACTCCCAGGTATCCATTATTCTATATATAAACCATCTGAACCCCTCGATTAGATTCCAGTTTGTAACTCACTCCCAGGTATCCATTATTCTATATATAAACCATCTGAACCTCTCGATTAGATTCCAGTCTGTAACTCACTCCAAGGTATCCATTATTCTATATATAAACCATCTGAACCCCTCGATTAGATTCCAGTTTGTAATACTCCCAGGTATCCATAACTCGAAATCTAAATAATCCAAAACCCTCATTAAGGTTCCAGTCTGTAACTCACTCCCAGGTTTGTGATATATATCCACATACACAAGACATACTCCTCAGCACTGCACAATCCATATCAGACAATATAGTTTTGTACCTGTCTCCACTGTCTTTGTACTGGTGTCTCATTCTTCAGGCAGGAGAGTGAAATCATGTGGGGGTGGAATGCAAGTGTTGCGTCCGACGCTTTCAGCTTCCATCCCGACCAGTCAGGTGAAATAGACTCGCTTAATTGATCTCAGCCATGGCGTTGCAATTGGCCGTGGCAAGGCTCCCAGGGAAAGGGCAGATGAAAACCAGGGGAACCACTTCTAACCCCTGTTGAAAAGTGCGTGCGTACATATAAGCTGGGGGGCAGAACCATGCGGGGTTACATGCCCTCCATAGTGCAGGCCCGCAACATTTCTGATCTCACACACACAGGCTCTTAGACAGAGCACCTCAACAACATGTCCATCAGTTCAGAAGAGGGCGAGAGGAAACAGAGGACTGACAACATACTCATCTTCCAGTACCAAGGATTTTGTGTTTTGTTTTTAATTGTTATTGGAACATACGCTCTATTCAAATACACTGTACAGTACCAGGTGGGATGACGTAGTGGTATCGTAACAATCATAATTTCCATGCAAACACGGTTCACCAAAGATAAAGGAAAGAGGAAAATAATTCTAAAAAATGTCCATATAACGGAAGAGTGTCACTCGCTGTCAAGTTCAGCTAAACGCATGGTATTTACATACAGCCACTTCCACTGAAAATGCGCAATGTAAAATGGTGCAGTTCACACAGTCAGACTTGGGGCTGTCAACAATCGACGGCAATAAAAGCAGGACTTGTGGTTCCTGGTCTATCTGCTTTGTTCAACTGGAACACAAGAGAGAGAGAGAGGGAATTTAATATCCATCATGTTAAAAATGCATGCTGACATTTCCACCCATTGCTTCTTTCCCCCAAATATCACCCAGGCAGAGATCAGCTAACTCCTCAGACCAGGTATCGGTAGAAGGTGCTTTGACTGGTCAGGCCTCAGGGAAGCTGACCTGATGTCTGCAAGCACAAAGCAATGGAAGAACCAACATTTCTACAGCACCTACCACACCCTCAGTACATCGCAAAGGCACGACATAACCAATGAAGTGTGTTTTTTGAAGGCATGGTCACTGTTGTAAACTAAGGTACATGGCTGGTGATTTTCACACAGCAAGCTCAGCAGTGTGATCAACAGTCAGAAAATCTGCTTCAGTGAATTTGGTTGAGGGATAAATATTGGCTCAGCAGATCGGGAGAACTCCCATCCTCTGATGTAGTACTTCAATGCCCGCACGAAAAAGCAGTTGGTGCCCCAGCTGAACATCTTGTCCTAAAGATAGTACCTCAGAGTGTAGTGCTCCCTCGGTACTGCACTGGGAATGTTAGCCTGGGCTTTGTGCTCCAGTTCCAACTTAAATAAAAGAAAATAGTGAAAGATACAAATCCTCAAATCAGGCACAACCATCCCCAAAGGGACATTCGTGAACCAGAGGGGTTTTTACAACAATCGACAATGGTTTCATGGTCACTATTAGACTTCTCTTTCCAGATTTTTATTGAATTCAGCCGTGGTGGGATTTAAACCCGGGTCCCCAGATCATTGCCCCGAATCTCCAGATTACTGATCCCATGACAATACCACACCACTGCCTCCCATTTTCAAGAGGCCCCAAGTACCAATTCTATGTTGAGAACATATATTTTGTTGAATTTACACATCACCTCAAAAGCTTTTTGTCATTTATGCTGTCCTGCCCCCACCGTATCAGACCTTTATGCTGGTCCTTCCTCCCTCCCTTTCCACTTCGGCCAAAATCTATTCTATCTATTCCTCAGTTCTGATGAAAGGATATCATCGGCCCGAAATGTTAACTCTGTTTCTCTCCACAGATGCATCAAGGCCCGAGTATTTCCAGCATTTTCTTCTCTTTTACCAGAGGAGACAGATTTAAAATTAACAGGCGGAATTAACGGAAAGATTTCTAAGTTAATTTGTGGCAATTGTTGCATAAGAGTTTCCCACCAGCTCTGCTGGTTAGTTCCCCACCGCTATCAAACGACACTTCATCACTTTTTTGGGCCCTGGGCTGTTTCTCAACGGTTTAGCCCATACTTCGAATTTTTTCAGGGCAGCACAGCGGCGCAGTGGTCAGCACTGTTGCTTCACGGCGTTGAGGACCCAGGTTCGATCTCAGTCCCGGATCACTGTCCATGTGGAGTTTACACATTCTCCCCGTGTCAACGTGGGTCTCACCCCACAACCCAAAGCTGTGCAGGGTAGATGGATTGGCCACGCTAAACTGCCCCTTGATTGGAAAAAAAATAATTGGGTACATTAAATTTAAACACTGGGAGGCTGAACTTGCATCGGGGGGCCATTTTGAAAGGTTGCCGCAATCTTTAAGTGAGCTTGTGGGTCCCCCCAATCATAGGCAATGTCAACCCCACACATATGGCCATCAGCCCACATCCCCCCTTGCTATGGGGTCCCTGCACCCCCTTTCCAGGACCCCACCCATCACACACAACCCCACCCAAGCTCCCAGAGACCCCTACGTACCTGCCATGCACCTCCCTCCATTCTCCTTTCACAGGCATGCCCCCCCCCCCAAAACCCCCCTCGGCCGCTGACCCTTGGCAGTGCCAGCCTGGCACGGCCACCCTGGCAGTGCTCCTGCCAACTTGGCAGTGCCACTTGGGAATCTTGGTAGTGCCAAGGTGCTTGCATTCCAGGGGGACGGCCAGGGAGCCACTTTGAACTGCTCCTGGCTACCCAGGGGCCTCCAATGGCCTCGGAGACGCCACCTCAGGGTGCCCTTCAGTGTGCTCCACATTTGTGCGGACCAGTACTGAACGATGCTGGGCTGTGGCCTTCCTGGGGAGGCCGGTAGATTCTGGGTAAGTAGGCCTCAAGTAGGTTTAAGGCCTACTTACGTGAGCACGACCTGATCCTACCCATTGTGGGCGGCTTCCCGATCCCATGAGGCATTGTTGCTGTCGGAAAGCTAGCAGCAGGCTTCACCCAGGATCTAATTGCCACGGCGTGTTTCCATCATGCCCAGTATCTTTCGTCAGAGTGATTAGACTTGCAGTATTTGAGGTGAGTAGGATAAATGCATTTAAAGAGAAGCCTGATATATATAAAAATATATGTGAGAAGAAATGGAAGGATATGTTGATGGGAAATACATAGTGCAAGGTTGGAAGACCTCTAAAATCCAGCATGGACTAGTTAGACCCAATAGCCTGTTTTCATGGCGTACATTCTGTGCAACGCTCTGTAACTAGAGAATCAACCGCTGTCAAACTGAACCAAGTTTATAACAGTGCTTGCCAAGCAGCAGTGCAAGAAGAATATGAACACCTCTGCTGGAGTAAAACTAATCCGTGTATTATTTTACCAATCAGATGGTTCAGAGACCGGAAAGTGTCGTTAACAGCTTAACACTTACTGTATGAAGAAATGTCGATCTCATCAGGCAGCTCACTGATGTTGACTTCAAACCTGTCCTGCACATCGTTAAGGATCTTGGCATCATTCTCATCCGACACGAATGTGATAGCCAGTCCCTTAGTGCCGAAACGGCCAGCTCTGGCCACCTGCAACGCAATAGCCGGAATCTTAGGGTTATCTGGGAACATGTGACCAGAGGGCTGTCTTGGTAAAACATCGGAGCTCAGAGAGGGGTGTCAGAGAGCAGTGAGGAGTCAGATCCTTGCCTGTACCCTTCCTCCTTCTCCCTCAAACACTGAACGCCCACGGCTGTGCCTTGGGCGAGCTGCTAACTCTTTCACCACCGAGGAACCAGAGGGTATCCGCCTCTGCATAGCTCGTTGCTGCGCCACTCAATTCTGGCAGGGCAGCTTCATTGGGAGATAGTTTGGGTTTGATATAGAATGGGAGAAGTTGGTGGCGGCCCCAGAGTGGATTAACAAGGTGCTTGAGGTGTTTTTAGGGACTTGTATAACTCGGAGCCACCAGAGGATGAGCAGCAGATGAGGGAGTTTTGGGGGATGTTAGAGTGTCCGAGGCTGGGTGAAGCGGAGGAGGTGGGACTGGAGGAGCTGGTGGGGGTAGAGGAAGTAAAGGCGGCAATCGGGAGGATACAGGCGGGAAGGCGGCAGGGCCAGATGGGTTCTCGGTTGAATTTTACAACAAGTTTAAGGAGAAATTGGCACCGTTGCTGGTGGAAATGTTCAAGGGCTCGATGGTCTGGGGCTCTTGCCAAAATCGATGGGACAGGCCTCCATCTGGTTGTGAAGAAGGATAAGGACCCGGTCGCACAGGCCCACATCTCTGCCAAATGTGGACGCAAAGATATTGGCAAAGGTGCTGGTGTTAAGGTTGAAGTGGTGCGTCAGAGGGTGATTGGGAAGGATCAGACAGGGTTCGGCAAGGGCAGACAGTTGTCATCGAATATCAGGCGGCTGCTGAATGTGGTGCTTTCTCCGGCAGAGGAAAGGGAATTGGAGGTGGTGGTGAAGTGGAGTTATCTGATGGCGGCGTTGGAGAAGTTTGGGATAGGGCCGAAGTTTGTGGCATGGGTGCAGTTGCTGTATAAGGAGCCAATGGCCAGCATGCACAGGAATTAAATGAATTCAGGATATTATATTCTTGCACCGGGGAATGAAGCAGGGGGTTCCCCATGCGCCCCCCCCCCCCCTTCCCGGTTTGTGTTGGCAATAGAGCCCTTGGCCATTGCGGTGAGGAGCTTAAATTTGTGGAAGGGGACAGTGAGAGATTGGTGTAACGTAGGGTGTCCTTGTACGTGGACGATTTGTTGTTATAAACCTCAGAGCTGTGTTCTTCGGTGGGGGAAATAATGGGTTTGCTTCAAAGATTTGGGACATTTTCAAGGTATAAGCTGAATTTGGGGAAAAGTGAGTATGTTGTAGTTTCCTCTCCAGGGGCAGGGGGCTGGGCTGGGGAGCTTGCCATTTCCTGTGGCAATATCTCACTTCAGGTATCTGAGGGTGCAGGTGGGCCGAGACTGAGCAGGACTTCGGAAGTTGAATTTCTCTAGCTTGATGGGGAGCACGAAGGCTGATTTGATGAAGTGGGATAATGTTCCTAGGCCGTTGGCGGGCCGGGTACAGGCAGTGAAGATGAACATTCTACCAGGACTTTTGTTTTTGTTTCAGTGCCTTTTTGCCTGAGGCGTTTGTCAAGGTGGTGGTGGCCATGGTGAAGATTTGGAGGCAATTTCGGCAGCATTTTAGGTTGGGAGCGGCGTCGGGGGAAATGCCGATGTGGCGGAATCACGGATTTGAGTCGGGGAGGATGGATGAGAGGTTACAGGGACGGGAGGATAAGGGGATCAAGGAAATAAAAATTTGTTTCTGGGAGCGCGGTTTGCGAGCTAGGAGGAATTGAATGAAGCAGGGCTTTGCGAGGAAGGTCTTCCCCATATTCCTGATAGCGCCCACCTCTTAGTTGTTGGAGTGGGTGCTGTCAGGAGGGGGTTGCAGGGGTGGGATCACCTCGACGTTTATGAGAGGATAAGGTGTTCATGGAGGGGTCTGTGGCTGAGTGAGAAGAAAAGCTGGGGGGGGTGGCGTTGGGCGAAGGATTGTGGTGTGAGGTGCTGCGGAGGGCGAATGCCTTGACCTCCTGTGAGAGGCTGGGGCCGATATAGCTGAAGGTGGTGTACAGGGTGCACCTGACAAAATCATGAATGAGTCGGCTGTTTCAGGGAGTGGAGGATATCTGCCAACAATGTGGGAGTGGTCCACTGAATGATAGTTTTTGCCTGCCCAAAGTGTGGTGGTGGCGGGTGCGGGGGGGGGGAAAACACAGAGTTTCATGTAGATGGGTATCTCTGTCCCCTGGAAGACATAGTAGCCGGAGTTGCAGACTGGGGCGGGGCAGATGTCTGACCCTTGGCCTCGCTGATTGCTCACAGGTGAGTCTTGTTGGTTGGAGGTCTGCTGCTTGACGCGGAGCCTCGGTGTGGCGGGGGGGGGGGGGGGGGGGGACCTGCTGACGTTCTTAACCCTGGAGAAGGTGAAATTTGCTCAAGGGGGCGGCGAGTGATGGGTCCCACAAAAGTTGGGGTTTGCTCATTCTGCATTTTGAGAGTTGGTTACTGTTGATTGTTGCGGGAGGGGTGGGGGAAGAAGGGAGAGGTATAGGTGGGGTAGTTTCATCCATTGGGTGGATTTACTAATGTTGTAAAATGTAAAAATGTTCAGTTTAAAAAAGGTGAGATCGCAGGGGATTGGGGACAGAACAGTAGACTGGATTGACTGACTGACAGAAAGTAGAGGGTCGGGATAAATGGGTCATTCTTGGCTGCTGAACTTAACTTGCAGGGTGCTGCAGGGGTCAGCCCTCGGTCTCAACTGTTTACAATCTCTATAAATGATCTGCAAGCAGGGACAGAGTGTAACCTAGCAGAATTTGCAAATGGTACTAAAATAGTGGGAAAGCAGACAGCGAGAAGGAATTAAAGAGTTCACAGACAGACAGGCTAGGAGAATGGACTAAAATTTGGCAGATGGAGTTTAATGTGGATAAGTCGGAGGTTATTCATTGTGGCTGAAAAAAAACAAAAGGCAAATTATTATCTAAATGGAAAGCAGATACAAAATGCATCTGCGCAGAGGGATTATCATCATAGAATTTACAGTGCAGAATCTGGGAGTCTTTGTTCATGAATTGCAGAAAGTCAGTATGCAGGTACAGCATGTAATAAAAAAGGCAAATGGAATGTTAGCATTTATTGCAAAAGGACTGGTGTATAAAAGTAGAGAAGTGTTGTTGCAATTGTATAGGGTGTTGGTGAGACCACATCTGACATATTGTGTCCAGTTTAGGTCTCCTTAGTTAAGGAAGGATGTGGTGGCATTGGAGGCAGTTCAGAGGAGGTTCACCAGATTGATTCCGGGGATGAAAGAGTTGACGTATGAGGAGAGACTGAATAGTTTTGGGCTTTTACTCTCAGGAGTTTAGAAGAATGAGGAGGGGAACTGATCGAGGTATACAAAATACTAAGAGTGATTGATGAAGTAAATGTCAACCTAGGGGCAGCACAGTAGCTAGCACTGTTGCTTCACAGCTCCAGGGTCCCAGGTTCAATTCTCGGCTTGGGTCACTGTCTGTGAGGAGGCTGCACCTTCTCCCTGTGTCTGCGTGGGTTTACTCCGGGTGCTCCGGTTTCCTCACAGTCCAACGATGTGCAGGGTAGGTGGCTTGGCCATGCCAAATTGCCCTTAGTGTCGAAAAAGGTTAGGTGGGGGTTACTGGGTTATGGGGATAGGGTGGAGATGTAGACTTAAGAAGGGTGCTCTTTCCAAGGGCCCATACAGACTAGATGGGCTGAATGGCCTCCTTCTGCACTGTAAATTCTGTAATTCTGTGTTTTAAATGTTCCCCCTTGTGAGACAATCTAGAACGAGGTGTCACAGATATAGGTTGAGAGACGGCAGATTTAAAACTGAGATGAGGAGGAACTACTTCTCGTGTAGGGTAGTGAATTTGTGGAACTCGCTGCCCCATAGTGCGGTGGAGTTTGAATCATTAAATGGTTTCAAGAAGGAGATAGATGTTTCGGATTTTAAAAATGGGCAAAGGGATATGGGGAGCAGCCAGGGAGGTGCACTTGAGAGCAGGCAGAGATCAGCCATGATCTGATTGAATGGCGGAGCAGGCTCGAAGGGTTGAATTGTCTACTTCTGTTCCCAATTCCTATGTTCCTATGTTAAGGCATCCAGTGTCAGCATCAAATGCTTGCGAGTAAGTTACAGCAGGCCTTGAGCTCTTAACACTGCCCCAACTGGATGCTCCAGCCCCAACATACGACTCTGCTCTGAAATTTTTTTAAAAAGATGTACCACACACAGCCACCCAGCAGCCTTTTCTGAGCGAGGCTGACAACTCACGTTAGACTGAGTTCGGCACTGTTGGTCACTGGATTGAGATGGTTTAGTATTCAATTCAGACAGGACTCTCACTGCCGGAGGAGGATTTGAACAAAAGTCTCAGCAGTGTAGATTTGTATGAAAGCCAGCTAGTATCACTACTACAACAACATAACACCTTTAAGGTAGCAAATGTCCAGAGGCACTTCACAAAATGATCGTGAAACAAACTTTGTCACCAAGCCAGAGGAGGAGATATTACTCTAAGTGATCAAAAGCCTGGTCGAGGAGATAGATTTTAAGAAGGGTCTTAAAATAGGAGACCAGCGGAGAGTTGAAGGGAGGGAAAGTCACCAATAGTACAATGCTAAAAACTGGAGGTGCTCAAAAGACCAGGACATTTAAAGAGACGAATTAGGAGCAGGAGTAGATATTCAGCCCCTCCAGCTGCTCCGCCATTCATTATCATGGCGGATTGGAGTGTAACCTCAACCCCACATTCCTGCCTATCCTCAATAACCTTTCACCCCCTTGTTAATCGAGAATCTATCCAGCTCTGCCTTAAAAATATTCCCAGACTCTGCTTCCATCCACTGTTTTTTCAGGAAGAGAGTTTCCAAAGACCCAAGACCTTCCGAGAGAAAAAAATCTCCTCATCTCAAAGTCTTAAATGAGCGGCCCCTTTACCCCCTAGTTCCAGGTTCTCAGCCAAGAAGAATCATCTTGTCCACATCCTGTCAATACCCTCTTCAGGATCTTTAAAGGTTTTGATCAAGTTGCCTCTTCCTAAGCTCTAGTGGATATATACCTAATCTCTCCAACCTTTCCTCAAAAGACAACCCACCCATTAGATAACCAATCTCTAAGCTTGAGTCGATAAAACTTAAAGTCATCATTGGCACTGCGTTGAGTACAAAGTTCACAAGACTGAAGGAAACACGATTTAGCTTCAGCAAAGAATGAAAGGGTGCTGTACCCTGTGTAAGTAGGTGTCGGAATCTTCAGGCATGTCATAGTTAAATACAATGTTGACTCGCTCAATGTCCATGCCACGGCCAAACAAGTTGGTGGCAACCAGAATCCGCCGCTGGAAATCCTTAAACTGCTGGTATCGGGATAACCTGGAGAAATGAGATACTCAACAAATTTAACATGTCGTTTTCATAGAGTCCCGTTGCAAAGGGAGTGGGGAGATATGGGGAGGAAGAAAAAGCATGAAAAGGGGACCATACACAAGCACAAAGGTGAGGTTAGTTGCTCTTAGCTCAGGTGGAAGCAGGCAGATTACAATTGGGTTCAGCGCCTTTGAGTTAGGGCAAGAGTCAGCGAGGGTTCCTACTCCTAGTCATTGATTATGCAAACCCCCTTCCCCCAGCACACACACACACACATATAACATAGAAAATAGGGCAGCACTTGCGTTCAGGATCACAGATGGATGTGAAGCCCTCAGTTGTTGGATAGCCCACTGGCGGCAAGGCGGCGTAGTGCATAGCACTGCTGCTGCATAGCACCAGCGACCCGGGTTCAATTCCGGCCTCGGGTGACTGTCTGTGTGGAGTTTGCACTTTCTCCCCGTGTCTGCATGGGTTTCCCCCAGGTGCTCCAGTTTCCTCCCACAGTCCAAAGATGCGCAGGTTAGGTGGACTGGGCATGGTCAATTGCCCCTTAGTGTCCAGAGATGTGCAGGGTAGGTCATGGGGTTAGAGGGAGAGGGCGGGGTGGATATGGGTAGTGCTCTCCTTCAATGAGCCGGTGCAAACTCGATGGGCTGAATGGCCTCCTTCTGCACTGAGGGATTCTATGATTCATGGCACTTGCAGACACTTGAACAAAGTAAGGGAAGGTGAGTAAAGCTCGTCAGAAGAGGAGGAAATGGAATAAAAATGCTCAGCATGCTGCCTGTGATATTGTGGCCCACTACATAGTTTATTCTAGCATACAGAGCGAATGCGTCTCTATGTGCGTATGTTGTGTCCGTGCATATGGTTTGTTTTTGCGTATGGTGTGCGCGCTGGTGTGTGTGTGTGTGTGTGCGTGCGCGCGCGCGTGTGTGTAAAACCCACCCTGCAATGCTCCAGCAATTACTTTCAGGGAGCCCAGGCTGAAGTCACAGATTTTTCTCTCACTCTTCCCATCCCTCTGGATGTCTTGAGTTAAGAAACTGAGGCTGTTTATCTCGGGGAGGGGGAGGAGGTGATCAAAACTACGATGGATTTTAACAAAAGCATGGGGCAGGTGCTTCCACAGGCAGGTAGAAGATGCCACAGGTAACAACCTGGAATAGCCAGACATGAGGGAGAGAGAAAAGTGAGATGTGAAATGGAATAGGCTGCCTGGGAACAGATTCAGCAGTAACTTTAAAAAAGGTGGTGATCTTCTACTTTAAAAACTTTAACTTTAAAAAAGGGATTTGGCTATACATTTGGAAAAGTAAATCTGTGCAGGCCATTCGGCCCATCAGGTCTGCACCAACCCTTTTAAAGAGCACGCTGCTCCCTTCCCCACAACCCCACCTAACCTGCAAATCTTTGGACTGTGGCAGAAAACAGGAGCACTCGAGCAAACCCGTGCAGACACGGGGTAAAAGTGCAAACTCCACACAGACAGTTACCCAAGGTCAGAATTGAACCCAGGTCCTTGGCACTGTAAGGCAGCAGTGCTAACCACTGTGCCACCGTGCCCATGGTGAGGGAGAAACAGCCAGGGAGAGGGGCTAATTGGTAACTCTTTCAAAGAGCTGGGACAGGTTACAATGCTGCTGCACTGTATAATTCCGCATGTTCCACACTCCATTCCCTTCTGAACCGAGGGCAAAATCAGACCAGTTACGTCACCGAGCATGGCCGCACTAACCTCTCCTCCTGGGGCATGCCTCGGTGAATGGCGATGGCGGGGAAGTTCTGCTCGACCAAGAGCTGTGCTAAGGCGATGCAGCGCTGCACCGACTTTACGAAGATCACCACCTGCGGAGAAGCCGAATTTGGCACATTATGTTGCGGAGTATGAAAGCCGAACCTCGCAAGTTTAAGCCCATCTGCTCCCTGAGAAGACGCAGCCCCCAAAAAAGATGAATTTACAGCTAACTACTATGCAGTTTCTCGAGACCAGTAGTTTCTCTCTCCAGAGGTACTGCCAGATCTGCTGAGCTTCTCCAGCATTTTCTGTTCTTTATTTCAGATCCCCAGCTTTTCCACAAGCTCAAGCGGACAGTGTCTGAGAATTTCAGGTGCTTTCCCCATACACCTCAACAACAACTTATGTTTTCATAGTGATGACCAAAAGCTAAATTTTAAGGAGCGTATTAAAGGAGAATTGAGCGGCCGAGACAGTTAGGGAGGAAATTCTAGAGCTTGGGTCCAGGGAGCTGGAAGCATGGCCACCAATCCAGTGGCAACATAGTTTAATATTGACACATGTCTATGCATTCTCTAAACATGGGAGCACATTCACCACACAGACTGAAGTGGTTCAAGGTCCATCGTTATCTGCTCGAGGGCAATTACAATTGGGCAATAAATGCCGGCCTTGCTAACAATTCCCACAGCGCCAAAATCAAATATTAAGAAAAGACAGATAATTCTACTTTGTTCCTATTTCTTTAGTTTTCCACTCCTGCAGGTCATAATTCCTTCATTCGATAAGCGAAAACAATACCAGTTTCCTCCATTTCCCTTTCAGCTGGGTTGTGGCTGAAAGCACTGGTAGGTCTCTGCTACCTCAACGCAAGTCTGCAGAGGGAGTGCCAGCAAGTTATTCGCATGTACGGGCATCTCAGTCAAACTGAAGTCTCGTTAGATATACATACATTTCCTCCAGGGGAGTGGCACAGTGGTTAGCACTGCTGCCTCACAGGTCCAGGGACCCGGGTTCAATTCCTGCCTCGGGTGACTTGTGTGGAGTTTGCACTTTCTTCCTGTGTCTGTGTGGGTTTCCTCCGGTTTCCTCCTACATTCCAAACACTGTAGGAGGTCTAGCCAAGCTAAATTGCCCTTTAGTCTCCAAAAGGTTAGGTAGGGTTACTGGATTGCGGGGATAGGGTGGGGGGGTTGCTCTTTCCAAGGGCCGGTGGGCTGAATGGCTTCTTTCTGCACCGTAGGGATTCTACTCTAGGATTCTATGGGTCACTGGACTAAGTTCTGCTATTGAAAACCCCTTGCCAATTTTCCCCGATTGTGATTGTAACACCCCAATTAAGACCAGGCATCTAATTTGATATCTCTCTGGTCTAAATGACCAAGTACTGAACTGACGAACTTGGCTACCTGATATAGTTTATCAATATTTTCAATAAATGACAATTCTATAAAATGTTCCTGCAGTAAAAATGTAATTTTAACCTATCACAGTGGGTTGGCCATGGCTCAGTTGGCAGTATTCTCACCTCGGAGTCAGAAAGTTGTGCAAACCTGCAGAGATGGGATACACTCCCTCTCTCCCTGGCGGGGAGGGTGCAGCTGATCAAAATAAACATACTGCCCAGGTTCCTCTTCCTGTTTCGATCCATCCTGAGCTACATCCCCACGGCCTTTTCAACTCACTGGACAAACTGATTATGGCATTTGTATGGGGGGGGGGGGGGGGGGGGGGGGGGGCTAGTCCTCCCAAGCCTGCAATATTACCACTGGGCAGAGTAAAGGGATGCAAAAGGAGCCAGAAGCTGAGTGGGTGCTTATGGAGGAGAGCTCCCCAGAGGGACCTCCCTCCGGGCCCTAGCCACAGCGTCACTCTCATCCCCCACCTAACAAATATTCTACAAGCCCAGTGATGGTAGCAACACTCCGGTTGTGGAACCAACTGCGGCAACACGTTGGGCGAACTGAGATGTCCGATAAAGCACCCCTATCTGCAACGACCACCGGCAATTATGGGCGCCACCTTCAAAAGATGTAGACGCTGACAGTTAGGGACTTTTACATCAACAACAGGTTAACGACAGCCAAAGAGCTGACAGAAAGATTCCAGCTGGCTGGGGGGGGGACAAATTTGGGTACCTATAACTCAAAAAATTTCTACGAAAGCAAACAAGGACTACCCACGACCACCACAACAATCACTGCAAGAGGATCTGCTGGACGCGGACATCTTAGGGAAAGGGAACTGTGGTAACATGTATGGGCAAGTGCTAAGGGGCGCCAACACCCAACTGGACAAGACAAGGGAGAAGTCAGGAGGACTCGGCGTTTGAAATAGGGTGGGAACTTTGCAGCAAATCACTGCACAGGGTCAACTCCACCTCCACTTGCGCAAGGCTAAGCCTAATGCAGTTAAAAGTGGTACACAGAGCCCACTTAACCAGAACCTGAATGAGCAGGTTCTTCCCGGAGGTGGAGGACAGATGCGAACGGTACCAAGGAGACCTGGCCAACTACGCCCACAGGTTCTTGTCTTGCCCCAGACTTACTGGGTTCTGGACAGCATTCTTTGAGGCAATGTCCAAGGTGGTGGGAATGAGGGTGAAGCCATGCCTGAGAGTGCCAGTCTTTGGGGTATCAGAACAGCTCAATCTCTTCGGGGAGGGAGTGGGAGGGGGGGGGGGGGGGGGGGGGGGTCCCCGACACCCTTGTCTTTGACTCCCTAATCGCCCGCTGGAGAATCCTGTTCGGCTGGCAGTCAGCAGCACCACCCAAAGCTGCAGACTGGCTGTCGGGCCTGTCGGAATTTCTCCAAATGGAGAAAATTAAATTCGCCATCCGAGGGTCAGAAGAGGGCTTCCGCAAAACGTAGGAGTCATTCACTCAGTTGTTCCAAGACCTGTTTGAAGCCAACAACTAGGAAGCTAAAGCTAAACAACCTGAACCAAAGGGAAGAAAAGCAAAGGGAAAACCAGTGGGAAGTGAAATGCAGGGTACCACAATCCCCAAACACCGTAAGGAAGGAATTAAAGAAAAGGAAGGAGAAACTGTGATGTATCTATGTAAATAGTGAAATCCGATCTATATGTAAATAGTTCTAATTTTATCTCTTATATTCTCCTGTTTAACGCCCACTGTTTGTTCGTATTTATATTTGTTTTGTACCAAAAACTCAATAAAAACATTAAAAAAGAGAAACTGAGGAATTGGATGAGACACTGGTTTTATTTCCCACCCCGACTTTACCCTCCATCTAGAGTGGAGTGGGTGGAGTGAGGTGTAAAACCAAAATTCCACTCAATCCTGAGGGATTCACATCCAAAGAGCACCCCACACCTCTGGAAAATGTACATGTAGTTGATCAGCTTTTCAATTCACAAACCCAGTTAAAACCCGTCAATAAAGACAAAGATGTACACAGCAGCTGTCTCATTAAAGGGCAATACCCAAAACACCACCTTTTCACTCCATTTAGATGTTGCGGCTAACCCATGTAATCCCAGCAGTATTATTGTTCTTATTCCGCTGAGGGGAAGGAACTAAGGGAGATATTGTTACCTGGTTGAACTCCAGAACATCAAGCAGGTCAAAGAGCTTGCGGTTCTTTTCGTTGTCTTTGAGCTTCACATAGTACTGCTGCAGTCCGTGCAGGGTGAGCTTTGTTTCGTCGTCCACAAAGATCTCCATCGGCTGCGAAGCAAATTACCCCACTGTTAAATCCACACCCCCCTCGAGGCACCCTCCAAGCTTTGCCACTCTAAGAAAACCCCATTCACACACCCACACACACACAAGATAGCCTCTTCTCCCCCCCCCCCCCCCCCCCCCCCCACCCCCCAATATCAATATTGTCCCTAAAGCAGCAAGGATAGTCTTGTACTAATGTCATACTGAGGATGGCAATGGGAAGGTAACAGACTCTTCAAAAATGGAACGTCTGCATTTTAAACTCAAGTGAGAGGTTACACTGTTCTTAAATGCTCTCTCATACAGAAAAAAACTTTTCACTGCAAAGGCAGAGACCTTTCATGTCCCCCAGTCTAGAAGATTAAGGGCTGCTCTAATCAAGGGTTTTAAGGAGAGAGAGAGGGAGAGATGGAGAGAGAGACAGTTTCCTTGGTTGGGAATTTGGAATAGAAACCTCTCCTGTTTCTAATTTATCCTTGTAGAAATCAATGACCCACTGGTCATTCAACACATTGAACAAGGGACAAAGGTGGGAGTGGGGAACTTTCAAATCAGAGCTGGGCCATTCATCACATAAAGGGCAGTGGAAACCTGGAACTTGCTTATTTAAGAAGGCTAGTTAGTAAGTGGACCGCACAAATGGCCCTCCTTCATTTCAGTAGGCCGCAAGATTGAAATTGGGCTTCTTCACTAACCATGACCCCATTAACTAAATTAAATACATTTAACATATGCCAAATATTTCAGAACAAATGATAGAAAATGCTTAATCATTTATATCTAATGGAACTATCAACTGCAAATGGTAAAAACAAAATAAATATTTACACTTTGGACGTGGAGGGAGTGCACGGCTCTCACAGTCAATGTTGTGTGCAATCAGCTCACACCTCACCACTTTCCCTTGCTTTACATACTGGTCCTTCAGTCATACTGGTAGGGAAAAAAGTCTACATGGACGGAAGTCAGCAGAACGTGACAATCCTGTGTGTGGGCAACGGTCAACATAATGTCTCGCGGGCCGCACTCAGAATGCAGGTAGGTCGCATGTGGCTCCAGGGTCAAAGGTAGCCCACCACTGTTCATGAAGCTGGGACTTGATTTCACAGCACAGGTTGGTGGATGTTTGTGAGGCAAGGGTATTGCATATTGTGGAACTAATGCAGATGGATGGAGCTAAGACACAGATCAACCTTGATTAAATTTAGGGCAGCACGGTGGTTAGCACTACTGTCTCACTGCTCCAGGGTTCCGGGTTCAATTCCAGCCTCGGTTCAATTCCAGCCTCGGGTGACTGTCTGTGTGGAGCTTACACTTTCTCCCCGTGTCTGCGTGGGTTTCCTCCGGGTTCTCCGGAGTTTCCTCCCAAAGTCCAACAGTGTTCAGGTTAGGTGGATTGGCCATGTTGAATTGCCCCTTAGTGCACAAAAGGTTAGGTGGGGTTACTGGGTTACGGGATAGGGTGGAGTAGGGTGCTCTTTCCAAGGGCCGGTGCAGACTCTGAGCCGAATGGTCTCCTTCTGCACTGTAAATTCTATGTTCAAAAATAGCCCAAGGGAGCTCGGTGGCCTTCTCGAGCCTGCTCCGCCATTCTTTTACCTCAACTCCATCTCCCTACCTAATCCCCATAGCACTCAATTCTCTCACTGTCCAAAGATCGAGCGATCTCAGTCTTAAATCGTCAACAGTGGAGCATCACGACTCTGGAGGAAGGAAATTCAATCCAAAATGGCTGAACCCTTGTCCTGAGACTGTGACTCTCCAGCCAGGGAAATATCCTCCCAATATCACATCCTGTCAATTCCTTTGCAAAATTTACACGTGTCAATGAGATCCTCCATCTTATACCTCCAAACTCTGGAGAGTGCAAGCCCATTCTCTTCATAGGTCAGCCCCCTCCCCATCCTTGGAATCAGTCCAGGGAAACTTTGCTGCACCCCTTAAGAAAAAGTAAATCTTCCTTCGGAGACCAAAGGAAGCCCAAAGCTATACACATTTCTCCAGTACACTAAAGCTCTGTATGACTGCAGGAAGATTTCCTTTCTCCTGCACTACAACCTTCCAAAATAAAGGCTAATGAACAATCCGCCTTTCCTTTACTGTATCTGCATGCTGACATTCCGCCATTCATGCACACGAAAACCTCTCTGACTAAAGTCTTTTAACCTGTTGAATAAATATTCCCACTTTCACTGCAAGCAACTTTTGCCCTTTCCACTGACCACCATGGGTAGAGGTTAAGTAAAGACCTTGTCATACTTGCTGGCACTTTGCCTGTTAAGGTTGGTCACGTGAGTGAGGTACCAGCCTATGTGGTACAATACCTCACCAAGAATCAGAGCCTTCAGCATCGGAAGACAGGGCGGTGAAGGGAAACTCAACTGAACAGTCTTCCCACGATTGGCAGCTAATGACAGTATGTGCTTCAGTGCCAGTCTGGTCACAGTGGTTTGGTGGTTAGGCAGTGTATCACCATCCTCCCCACCCGATACAGCGTCGCAGAGGAGGGAGAAACTTAGTTGGTTTGAAAATACAAATTCTTCAACTTTTGATTTTGTTGGGAGAATTAATAAAATTACTGGTTAGGCCTTAACTGGACTAAAGTTTGCAATTCTGTGCACCACGCTTGATAGGGCTGTATAAATCCCCTCCCCCAAACTAGAAAATGCCTTCAAAAAAATCATAGAGGATCCTTAGCTTTATTAATAGAGGTACCGAGTACAAAGGCAAGCAAGGAAGTTATACTGAAACTTTATGAAATCCTGCTTGGCCTCAGCTAGAGTAGTGTGTTCAATTCTGGACACAGCACTTCAGAAAGGATGTTTGGCCTTAGAGGATGCAAAAGAAACTTACTAGAATGGTACCAGGGATGAGGGACTTCAATTATTTGGAACAAGTAGAGAAGCTCGAATTGCTTTCTTGAGAGCAGAGAAGGAAGTGATTTAGTTGAGATATTCAAATACGTGGGGTATTGAGCTGAGAAAGGCTGGGAGGCTCTATTTTGGCAAGCAGAGAAATAATGGGCCGAATAATTCATAGAATAGAATCCCTAGTGCTGAAGGAGGCCATTTAGCCCAACAAGTCTCCATCAACCCTCTGAAAGAGCACCCTACCTAGGCCCATTCCCCTGTCCTATCCTGGTAATCCCACCTAACCTGCACATCCCTGGACACTAAGGGGCAATTTTGGCATGGCCAATCCACCTAACCTGCAGATGTCTGGACAGTGGGAGGAAACCGGAGCGCCTGGAGGAAACCCATGCAGACATGGGGAGAACGTCCAAACTCCACACAGTCACCCAAGTCCGGAATTGAACCCGGGTCCCGAGTGCTACGAGACAGCAGTGCTAACCACTGTGCGTCTGCCACCCCTCCTGCTCTGAAAAACTGCTCTATGTTTCCAAATGGAGTTTTGTTGGGAGTCAATAAGGAGAAGCTGTTTTCACTAGCAGAGGGCCGGTAACTAGAAGACATTCAATTAAGGTCATTGGCAAAAGAACCAAAGGAAATATGAGAACATTTCAATGCAACGAGTGGTCATGATTTGCAATTCGCTACCTGGGGAAGCAGATTCAACAATTATTTTTCAAACAGAAACTGAATATATACTCAAAAAAAAAGAAAATTGAAGATCTAAGGGGTAATTGCAGATCATGGGGGGAGGGGGAGGGGGGGGGAACAGAGAAGAGAGAAGAGGCTAATGGGGTAGCTTCTACAAAGAGCTGACAAAGGCACTGTGGACCGAATGGCCTTCTCTTGACCTCTATCATTCTATGAAATACCCAGGGGCACCCCATCTGAACAGGGGTGACACCAATAAACAGTTCGAGACCGAGGTCTGGTCCAATGTCTGAAAACTGCCCAAACAGTTAAGGAGATTAAAGAGCTCAGAAAATAAGACAGCTTCAGCCTCACGATTTAAGCAGGGACTTAACCTAGAAAATGAACACAACGTTTTCAGCTCGGAAATAGTAATTCGCAAATTAATAAACCCTTTTAAGGGGCTGGGCAAGTTCAACCGTTTTGCATAGAATTTACAGCACAAACATAGGCCATTCGGCCCAGCTAGATCTGTACTGATGTTTATGCTCTGCACAGCCCTCCTTACAGCTTTCATCTATCCGTCAGTGCATCCTTCTGTTCATTTCTGCAGTGTGTGTGTGTGTGTGTGTGTGTGTGTGTGTGTGTGCCAGGTTTTTTCTCAACCGGAAGTGCAGAGAATATTGATAAACAAGGAGAGAAAATGGGGAGCAGAAACTAGGGAGAACGGGGCTAGCAAAGGCGCAAAGAGTTGGGCGTTAGCATAATTTGGGTAAGCAAGCGATGGCAGCAGGATTTACGGAGGTGGTTTAGGAGGCTGTGACAGAAAATTCGGGTTTCCATGCCAGCTTGAGAATTTCCCATTCAAACCGACATTCAGAGATCGCCAACCTGTGACAGTCTGTACAGCAGCCTGTCTTAATTTGCAAATACAAGCAGAAACTTTGGGAGCAGCTTTGAGCGAGTATGGTCACATTGCTGGCCTTATGCTTGCGCCATTGCAATGATAAGCTTGGGCAAGAGGGGGGAGAAGGGGGTTAGACACCAATACAACTCTCCGTGCAACATGACACAGAACCTTTAAGTGTTGCGCCACATAAATGCTCGCAAAGTTGCCTGCCACTAAGATGTTACTTAATGATTGAGGTCAAACAAAGGCATTTAAATAGAAGCTAGCTAAGAACATGAGGGAGAAAGGATTGAGCTAACGCCGATGTAAATAAACTTGGGAATGAGACTCGTGCAAAGCACCAATGCCAGCAAACACCAGCTGGACCGAATGGCTTGCTTCATTGCTGTACAATCAATATCGTTCAATGCAAAATGTAACTTTTTTAAACCCAGTAAACATTAACATTAATACAAGACTCTGAGATCTATAGACCAGTCCAAAGGATTCAGCAGTGACAGACAAGGTGGGATGTCTCTTGTAGGAAATGCAATTTGATAAACCATTGACACGAGGGATTTCACCCCCACATGGGAGGCAATGTAAAGAAAACAATTTTTAGTGAGGAAAACCAAACAGTCTATGTTTGTGGCTACTACTTTCCTGAAAAGTTGACGGAAGCAGTCTTTGAATATTTTTTAAGGCAGTTTCTTGGTACGCAAAGCAGGGGACATATTATCGGGGGTAGGCAGGATGCAGATTTTAGGTTAGCATCAGATCAGTCATATCTTACTAAATGGCTGAGCAGGCTTGAGGGGCCGCATGTCCAACTCCTGTTCATTGTTTCTATGATAGCTGAAAGCACAGCCACCATCGATGGGCCAATGTATTAGAGCAGCGCTGACATTTCGGAGAATTAAAGGACTGGAGTGAATTTCAAAGATAGGGAGCGGTGAGGCCATGGAGGGGATTTGAAATCAATGATGAGAAATTTAAAATACAAGTGCTATAGAACCAGGAGCCCCTGTAGATCACAAAGCACAGGGAGGAAAATGATCTTGGAGCATGTTAGAAGAGCAGCAGTGCCTCGGATGAGTTCAAGATTATGAAGGATGGAAGATGGGAGGCTGCCAAGCATGAGAATTGGAACTGAAACCCCAATTTGGCTTTACATATACTTCGGCTGCTTTGGAATCCTTTGAACTGAACTGTGAACTGGGGCACTGGATTGTCTGAGAATCCAGCTTCAATCATTAAATGGACCCTTCTTTACCGCAAGCCACTTCTCTTCAAAGACACAATTCTTTCATACCAAGGTCAAACATACAAAGGACATACAAACATCCATCATATAAAACAGCAGCAGGAATATCCTTTCATCGCCTCTCTTTCTCCATATTTTTGACACCTGATTGCATCTAAACACCATACAATCCCATGTTGGCACATCATCAGGACTGGGAATGGAAAACAGCCCAGAAACTGTAACCTTGGTTTGTCTAGGAGGTTCATTATCTTGATTATTCTCATGGGAAACAGCATCTCTCACTGTCTGGTATTTTAGAAGAAGCCATTTTAAATCTTGGGCCATTTATTCCTTTAATTGATTATATAGTAAAAGGTAGACTCTTTACTAAAGAGGTAAATTCTATCAGAGCCTCACCTAGGACAAAAGGAAACTGCTTCCCCCCTCATCATTTCCAGATGGACCAGATTCCTCTGTTTACCCTGATCCTTCCCAAATTCTGACTGAGCAGTTCCCATCTTCCTATCCTTTTGTTAATGACACAGAATTCAGACTATAAATTCCTCACAAAGGAATTTGCTGAGGACAACTCTAAATTTAGCATTTTAAGCGTACTGGTCGAACATGGGCAACAAGTGTCTATCACTGTGGCTTCATAGCGCCAGTGTCCCAGGTTCAATTCCCCGCTGGGTCACTGTCTGTGCGGAGTCTGCACGTTCTCCCCGTGTCTGCGTGGGTTTCCTCCGGGTGCTCCGGTTTCCTCCCACAGTCCAAAGACGTGCAGGTTAGGTGGATTGGCCGTGCTAAATTGCCCTCAGTGACCAAAAAGGTTAGGAGGGGTTATTGGATTACGGGGATAGGGTGGGAGTGAGGTCTTAAGTGGGTCGGTGCAGACTCGATAGGCCGAATGGCCTTCTTCTGCCCTGTATGTTCTATAGGAGGAGGCCATTCAGCCCCTTGAGCGTGTCCCACCATTTACCTTGCCATGGTTCCATACTGGTTCATAATTTTGCCAAACAAAAAACGAAGGGAGTTGGCACTTGCTTAGCCATTGCCTAGCAATCAATGCCTTCAGGACAAAAGAGGTGAGATAACTGCAAAAAAATACATATAAATATTTAAACTCACTTGGTGAATTTAGGCTGAGAGAACAGGGGTGTTAATAGCAAGAGATTAGAGTGGAAAAACTTGTCAAATCTGTTCTTTTCTAGAAATGAAAAATGAAAGAAACAAAACTTTTTTTTCAGATTACTTCTGAAAATAGGAACGATTCTGCCCATCTGTTCACCAACTATGTTGAGTTTTGGACTGGCCATTTAACAGAGCAGCTCAATTTGGGTGGGACGCAATAATAAGTTCCTCTTTTCTGGTGATGAGGTTCATGATTTGCTGCCAATCCTCCCATCAACTCATGGTGAAAAGCCTGAAACCTTAACTCTATTTCTCTCCACAGGAGCTGCCAGATCAGCGGGGTATGTTTGCTGCATCTTTTGTTTAAATTCCTCGTGTGTACATACATATATATATATATATATATCCACAGGAGTATTTACAACCACCGTCAGTCAACGTCGCACAAAAACCAATCACTATTATTGTCGGCCAATGACTGGCATAGGCTGGCTCTGCATCTGGAGAAAGGGGCACCTAGCCAAGAGGAGATTGTATAGTGTGCAAGCTTGAAATTTCATGCCCTTATTATGCTGGTAATATGCTTGTCCACAATGCCACGGTGATGCAAAGCAGAGATTTAAAAAGAGGAGACAGCTTCCTTGTGGTCAGCCAATCCGGCATTTACAGAGGATTCCCATCGAAGGATGTACAAATTTAATCAGCACTTTCCCACAAGGGCCCAGCGGGCAAACTGGCGGGCTTGCCTCTGATTCAGAGGATTATGGCTTCAAGCTGGTAGTTGGAAGATTTGAGAACAAAATTGCAGCTGTTGCTACAGTATTAGGCTGAGGGAGTTCTGCGTGGTCAGAAACACTATCCTTTAGAGTGGACTGGGGTCCCCTACTCCAGTGGACATCACATAGATGTTACCGTACTTAGCTACAGTCACTAAGTAACAGTTGCCACCCTCCAATGACACAAGAAAGAGATCAAATATGATTTGGCATACCGGAGGTTTTGAGGAAAGGTTAAGGAAGTCATGCTTGCTTTCTTTGGGACAAAGAAAAGTAAGTCTTGCATTTATGCAGCACCTTTACTAAGTCCAATACATTTTAGAGCCAATTAAGAACATTAAAAAAAGTGTAGCCACTGCTGTAAACAGGAAATCTGGCAACCAATTTGCACACAGCAAGCTCCAAATAGCAATGTGGCGATGATCAGATAATTTTAGTGTTGTGGGTTGAGCGATAAACATTCACCAGGGAGTAGCTCTCATCCCCTTCTTAAAAATAATAGCATTGAATCCTTTATGCCCACCTGAGGGGGTGAGTGCCTTTGTTTAATGCCTCATCTGAAAGGCAGCATCTCTTGACAGTGCAACATTCCTTCAGTATGGGGCACCACAGTTTAGCTCAGCTGGCTAGACAGCTGGTTCGTGATGCAGAGCGAGGCCAGCAGCGTGGGTTCAATTCCTGTACTGGTTGAGGGAATTCATGAAGATCCTGCCTTCTCAACCTTGCCCCTCGCCTGAGGTGTGGTGATCCTCAGGTTAAATCACCACCAGTTAGCTCTCCCTCTAAAGGGAACCTATGGTCATCTGGGGCTATGGCGACTTTACACTTACAGTATTGATTTGGAGGGTCAGCCTAGATTTTGAGGAAGTTTTCAAGAACCCTTCGTTCTGGTGAAGCGACTCAACTGCCATGGAAGACAATTTTAAAATGAGGAGAGTAAAGGGAGCTCGGAATTACTTTACTGCCAAGAGGGATAAGCTGGTGATGGTATAGGATAGGTTGGGAACAATTCAAATAGGCTTGAGAGATTTGAATGTGTTTTCCAGAGGGTCTGGAATGTAACGTGCATTTCATCCAGGAAAATAGGACAGGCTTATTGAGCCTAAATGGCCCTTCATCCTGTTCCTTAAAAGTCTGATAAATTCCTGCACATTACTCCCCAATTTTCTTACCTAAATGTGCAGTTAAGATTTCTGAATCTAAAGGGCAGGCCAACAACAAGGATGCTGTCTCTTCTTAGCAACACCCTCCTAAATCTTGCCGCTTATCTCAAGACAGAAAAACCTTTAGCTTGATTTTTCCTATTCTAGACTCTTTCACCAACACACTGCTTAGCTAGAAAATAACAAGCATTCTATCCCCCTGAACTATTCTCAAGGCAGCTGGTTCTAACCCCTGAACCTTCACCCTTCTAAAGATCAATATGTGCAGCCACACAAAAAGGATAGAGTGCCTCCCCCTCCCCCACTGCTGACGGACTGCGTCGTCTTCCTCCTCAGTTCCAGCGTCTGTCGGGCTCCGGACTCCAATCCTCACCAGAAATCTTCGCGTGGGGTCTGCACATGGCCATCCACATCACTCTCGCCCGTCGCACTGGCCGAGATGTTCTGCTGCATTGGGAAAAGTGGGGTTTGGGAGCGGGGTGGGGTGTGGGTAAGGAGGGATGGAGGTGGAGGAAACATGGGTGTGGTGCATCTCGCTAGGTCTTCCGGGTGCAATAATGGACTGTGGTTTTCCCCCAACAATTATTAACTGCTGGGGGTATGTATGTACGTTTGTGTGTATGAATGTATAGGTGGGGAAAAGAGTTAAGACACTAACTTCTTCTCCTTCCCCACCCCTTGTCCTAGCAGCTAGCAATCTGCGTTGTTTCTTTTCGTCTTTGAGAGAAAGCTTTGCCCATTTAAGTGTGCAAAAACTGCAACCTTCTCCTCCTCTCTTAAGTAAGCCTAATGTCAAAAGTCAGGAACTGGTAAACATCTGGTATTCCTTCAGACTTGCTACAGGGAAGCTGCACTTTGTTGCTTGCAAAGAACAAAAGGGGATGGACGGTGTTGGTACTGCTGAATGGAATAATGCCGTCTCACACTATTTGGCCAGTTATGATTCAACTACCACTTGTGGTGGGTAGAAGAGAATCAGCATCTACCTACACCTCTTGACCCAAGTGTTCATCCGAGATAGTCTTCCCGTAATGTCTTCCGCATATCTCTGTTCCTTTCTGACCCTCACTCTGGGCGAGTTGGCACAAAGGGAAAATATTCACTGCCCTTAAACTGACTCTAAAACGAACTGTGTTGAAAGGTGACCGCATTTTTTTCTTCTGTCTTTATATTCGTCACCCCATGACAGGGCGGGGGCTAAAAACTAGATCTTGTGTGGGCACTGGGATATGGCCAGCTCAATATGGAGGCAGTTAGGGCCAAAAAGTAGCTAGAAGGATAATTACATCTTGCATGAACTTGCGGCAGACGGGGCGGATCTCCTTGCTTAGTGTGGCACTGAACATCATGACCTGCTTCTCATGAGGGGTCATGCGAAAGATCTCCTGGACATCTCGACGCATGTCTGAAAGAGAGTGAGGGTTGGGTTGGAGGGAAAGGTAGAGAAAGATTATGAGTCGCTTTGTAAATTCATATTCGCAGCATTCAGTATGATAATCTTCATCACTTATACCAGTCAACCACCTAGTGAACTTGGAGAGACACGCTCATTCACAGTATTTACAACACAGAAACAGGCGATTCAGCCCAACAGGTTCACGCTGCTGTTTATGGTGAACATGAGCCTCCTTTACCCCATAACCATATCTTCCCATTCCTTTCACCCTTCATGTGCCTATCTAGTTTTCCCTGAAATGTATCTGTTATTCGTCTCATCATTCCTAACAGCAGTTCCACGTCCTCACCACTCTCTGATTCAAGCGTTTTCTCCTGAACTCCCTGTCAGATTCGACTGCGACCGTCTCGAATTTTCAGTTCCGAAGAGTCACACAGACTCGTAACTTGACTCCGTTTCTCTCGGATTCTGCCACCAGCTGCGTTTTTCCAGCACTTCCTGGTTTTATTTCAGATTCCCAGCACCCGCGGAATTTTACTTTTACTTTATTTCATGTCTCCTAGCTCTGCACACTGGGCATGAAGAAAGATTTTCTTCATGCCCACCCCATCAACCCTTTGGTAATCTTAAAGACGTCTCACCCCCTCAGTCATCATTTTAGGCATGAAAAGACCCAACCTGTTGATTTTTTGCCGATTGCCATGCCCTCTTGGTTCTGGTATCATTCTAATAGACTTTTTGTTTGGCTCTCACATCCTTATAAAATAAAGACCAAACACATCCATGGTATTCCAAGTGAGCTCTGCCCAAGGTTACATACAAGTTCAATATAGCTTCTCTGCTGTTCAATTCGATCCCTCTTGATTGGAACCAGAGTGTTTTTTTAAAGAATGGGCTTATCAACCCGTGACACTACTTTGAGTGATTTTTGTATTTGTAAACCCCCCAATCTCTGTTCTTCTACCCCACTTAGACCGTTCATTTCCAAGGATTGTGTGATCCTCTTATTCTTCCTCCCAAAATGCACCACCTCACACTCAGCTGCAGTGAAGTTCATTGGGGGTAGTTGCCTGCAGTGGACTCGTGCCCCTGGGTTGCAACTGTCCCCAAACCCTGCTCTACATGGGACCGATAACTAGAAGCAGAGAGGAAGAATGCTCGCAGAGCTGGATCTTAATCTGATAATGATGGGGCAGTGTTAAATCCACTGTTTTACCCAATCTCGAGGGGATAGGACAGCTTTACTGCACTGGCCAGTCTAAAGTAGCGTTTAGTAGCATCCCAACCCCCACCCCGTCCCGGAGCTGCCATAGCATTTCTTTCTCTCTCTGTCGGTCAGGCACAAAATGAAATACATATACATGGCTGATAGAAAGGCTTAATGCATTTGATTTGCTGAGGAGAAGCCCAATTTACTGTCAGACCTAAAGCTGAACACTCACCGAGCTGCTCAAGCATCTTGTCACATTCGTCCAGGATGAAGTGCTTGATGTGTTTGAGGTTCAGAGACTTGTTGCGAGCCAGTGCCAGGATCCTGCCAGGGGTGCCCACCACAATGTGTGGGCAGTTCTTCTTCAACAACTCCTCGTCCTTCTTAATGGAGAGCCCGCCAAAAAACACCGCAACCTAGAGCAGACAGAAAGACATGGGGTGAGTCACGACCTCTGGTGAGGACAGTAGCAGCATCTACCTCTGCTTCAGTGAACAGGGCTAAAGAGCACTATACGGTTTACCTCCCTACAGGCTCAGTGAATAAATGGTCTCAGACTGAGCCAGTCTACATCACTGCTCACTGAGCTGAAATTCAACAGTGATATATCATCGTGATACAATTAATCATGATCATCATTAATAACTGATCTTACTACAAGGACAGCACGGTGGCGCAGTGGATAGCACTGCTGCCTCATGGTGCCGAGGTCCCAGGTTCAATCCCAGCCACAATCATTGTCCACGTGGAGTTTGCACATTCTCCCCGTGTTTGTGGGGGTTTCACTTGCTTCACAGCACCAGGGACCCAGTTTCGATTCCCGACTTGGTTCACTGTGCAGAGTCTGCACATTCTCCCAGTGTCTGCGTGGGTTTCCTCCGGGTGCTCCGGTTTCCTCTCATAAGTCCTGAAAGACGTGATGTTAGGTAAATTGGGCATTCTGAATCCTCCCTGTGTACCCAAACAGGCACCGAAGTGTGGCGACTAGGGGATTTCAGTAACTTCATCGCAGTATTGATGTTAGCCTACTTGTGACAATAATAAAGATTTTTTCCCCCCAAAAAATTAGAGTACCCAATTCATTTTTTCCAATTAAGGGGTAATTTAGCGTGGCCAATCCACCTAGCCTGCACTTCTTTTGGGCTGTGGGGGCGAAACCCACGCAGACACGGAGAGAACATGCAAACTCCACACAGACAGTGACCCAGAGCCGGGATCGAACCTGGGACCCCGGCGCCGTGAGGCTGCAGGGCTAACCCACTGCGCCACCTTGCTGCCCCGATAAAGATTATTAATATAACAAGGCTGGGATTTATTTCTGATTCCTAGCTGCTATGAGAAGGTGGCGGTGATCCAAAAATGGTGAGAGGGAATGGGATATATTTCTACGTCAGGATGGTGCGGAACTAGGGGGTCTGATGCCCTCAGCTTTCTGCGTGATAGAGGCCCAAATTTTGGAAATGTCGTCGCAGGAGTCTTGTCTTTGAAATCAGGCAGAGATGCGTGAAGCTTTTCTTAAAATATATTTATTTTAAAATTTTCACAATAATCAATACAAAGCAGAATAAGCAAAAAGAAAAAAAGGTAAAACATCACAATCAAATATGAAAGTACAAAAAAAAAGAAAAAAACACACCTAATTAACGTAAATACTTATTGCCCATTCCTGAGGGCACTTAAAAGTCAACCCCATTGCTGGTGGCTCTGGAGTCACATGTAGGCCAGATCACGTGAGGACGGCAGGTTTCCTTCCCTGAAGGACAATAGTGAACCAGGTGGGCTTTTACAACAATCAACAGGCTTCATGGTCGTTATTATACTTTTAATTCTAGATTTATATTCATCTGCTCTGGCGAGATTCAAATCCAGATCTCCAGAGCATTATCCAGGGTCTCTGAATTACTGATCCAGCGACAATACCACTACACCCCTGTCTCCCCTATCATTGAACATGTCCAAAATTAAAAACACAAAGCTGCTCCGAGAACTTCTTGTAGGAGTCAATCGGAAAGCCATCCGGCCAAGAGCATTCCGAGATTGCATCAACCCAATACATTTTAACATTTCGTCAGGGCGTAACGGGGGTTACAACTCACTGCTCCTCCCCACCTCAACACTGGGATGGGTAGGCTGCCTAGAAAGTTGGACATGACCTACCCATCTGCAGGAAGCTCTGATCTATAAAGATTGCGGTAAAAAGATTCAAAAGCCGCATTAACCCGAGGAGGGGCGGAAACAAGTTTGCTGCCCGAATTGTGTGTGTGTGTGATCTCCCGAGAGGCCGACTGCTGTTTGAGCTGGTGAGCCAAAAGGTGACTGGCCTTCTCCCCATGTTCATAGAGTACTCCAAGGGCGTTTCACCGCCCTGCTAGTCGACAATGGTTCGAACTATGTCTGTGGTAACTCCGGAGTGGGATCAAGCGAGTACTGTTGATCGGCCTCTAAAATGCAATCCACCAGCCTCTGCTGTTCCAATCTCATTGTCCTCAAGAATTGTGCTCCATAAGAGATCATTCCTCGGTCCCCCCTTCACCCCGAGGACTACATTAAGTGCCTCCCACAACTTGGAAGGTGAGATGGACTCAGATGTTAGATTTTATATAGTCTTCTATGGCAGTGGACACATGCTCACAAAATGTTTAATCCGCTAACATCGTTATATCTAATCTCAAGGGTGGACATTGGGAGAGGCCAGACTCTAGCAACAAATCAATAAAGTGCGGCGCACGGTCAGAATGAACAATTGCCACCACTGAAGGGAGGACAGTCCTGTCCAAAACAAAATCAATACGCAAATATGTTAGGTGAACATGTGACAAAAACAAAAGGTCTTTACCGTTTGGGTGCAAACAGCACCAAGGATCTACCCCATAGCCCATCTGTGTCATGCAAGACAACAAAGCTCCTTGTTTCAATGTCTTATTAGTTTTCCTCCGAGTCGCTCAAATGGGGGACAAGGCCTCTGCAATTGATCTTTTGAGATCCACCCAACACAATTTGTCGGTGTTTCTCAAATTCTCGCCACGGTATTAGAGAGAACCTCGGCCGTTAGTGGAGTGGAAGGAGAAATAGAGACTGTCTCTGCCATCTTACTAGACGTTGAGCTAAAGAGAGGCTACAGACTAAGTCAATGAGTTTATGCTCCAAGCTTTCTTTACCCTTTCTTTGGACATCTCAGTAATAAAAGCCGACAATGGTTCGAACTCTACTCGATAGCTATCATGGGATTCCGATGAATAAACAACCCTTGCACGAAGAAAGGGGGCGAAAAATACATTTCTCCAGTGGAAGCGACCTCATGTGAATCTTCCTCTACAGTAAGCCACCAGAAGCCCATCATGCATCAAGTTTGACTATTTGGGCAAGCACATACCACGCTATTGACCAGAAACTGAACTAGCCATATAAATACTGTGGCTACCAGAGCAGATCAGAGGTTAGGAATCCTGCAGTGCATAACTCACTCCCTTACTCTCCAAAGCCTGCCCACAATCTGCAAGACACAAGACAGGAGTGTGATCGAAAACTCTCCACTTGCCTGGATGAGTGCAGCTCCAGCACCACCCAAGAAGCTCAACACCATCCAAGACAAAGCAGCCCGCTTGATTAGTACCCCTTTTACAAACATTCACTCCCTCCATCACCATCCACACGATGCACTGCAGGAACTCACCAAGGCACTTTTTAAACCCACAGCCTTCACCATCTAAAAGGATGTATGGGTAAGTCGCACATCATCTGCTAATTTGGAAATATATCAGCGTTCTTTCACTGTTACTGGAACTCCCTCCCTAACCGCACTGTAGGTGTACTGAGACACATAGCTACAGCTGTTCAAAAAGAGGCTCACCAGCATCTTCTCAAGGGGCATCACGGATGGGCCATAAATGTAGGCCTTGCACAGGGTCTCATCCCACAAATAAAAAAAGAACGAGATTCATGCAACCACATCCCAAGAAAGAGACAACTCCTTCAGGGCAAGAAGTGAGGAGAGGAGGTGATGGTGTTAGTTTAGGGGGAAATATTGAATGAAATATGGTCTCCATCTCTTACCTTCACGCTAGGCATGTACTTGGAGAACCGTTCATATTCCTTGCTGATTTGGAATGCCAGTTCTCGAGTGTGGCACATCACCAGGACTGAAATCTAAAAAGAAACAAAGAATAAACAACATAGAACGAGAACCATCAGACATTGCACAAAGAGCACTTTTGCTGTATTACAGTGCAGGCATCCCAGTATTGAAGAGAACACTGCCGCAAACGACTGCATTCATACTTCTGACTAGCCAATCGCGTTGAGTAGACAGGGCTACATCAAACACAATAGTTACGGATCAGGGAAAATCTTGAATAGGTACTGAAGAATCCAAGGTATTACCCTTGAAAAATATGTCTGATATGATCACAAGCCTTGTGAGAGTGCAGCCTCCTGCTTAGAGAGACGTGTAATACAAGAGGAAGATCCCCCTCGCTCTGCCACGCAGGCCCCACTCGCTCTGCCACGCAGGCCCCACTCTCTCTGCCACGCAGGCCCCACTCTCTCTGCCACGCAGGCCCCACTCTCTCTGCCACGCAGGCCCCACTCTCTCTGCCACGCAGGCCCCACTCTCTCTGCCACGCAGGCCCCACTCTCTCTGCCACGCAGGCCCCACTCTCTCTGCCACGCAGGCCCCACTCTCTCTGCCACGCAGGCCCCACTCTCTCTGCCACGCCGGCCCCACTCTCTCTGCCACGCAGGCCCCACTCTCTCTGCCACGCAGGCCCCACTCTCTCTGCCACGCAGGCCCCACTCTCTCTGCCACGCAGGCCCCACTCTCTCAGCCACACAGATCCCACTCTCTCAGCCACACAGATCCCACTCTCTCTGCCACACAGATCCCACTCTCTCTGCCACACAGATCCCACTCTCTCTGCCACACAGATCCCACTCTCTCTGCCACACAGATCCCACTCTCTCTGCCACACAGATCCCACTCTCTCTGCCACGCAGGCCCCACTCTCTCTGCCACACAGATCCCACTCTCTCTGTCACACAGATCCCACTCTCTCTGTCACACAGATTCCACTCTCTCTGTCACACAGATCCCACTCTCTCTGTCACACAGATCCCACTCTCTCTGTAACAGGTCCCACTCTCTCTGTAACACAGATCCCACTCTCTCTGTCACACAGATCCCACCCTCTCTGTCACACAGATCCCACCCTCTCTGCCACACAGATCCCACTCTCTCTGTCACACAGATCCCACTCTCTCTGTCACACAGATCCCACTCTCTCTGTCACACAGATCCCACTCTCTCTGTCACACAGATCCCACTCTCTCTGCCACACAGATCCCACTCTCTGCCACACAGATCCCACTCTCTCTGCCACACAGATCCCACTCTCTCTGTCACACAGATCCCACTCTCTCTGTCACACAGATCCCACTCTCTCTGCCACACAGATCCCACTCTCTCTGCCACACAGATCCCACTCTCTCTGCCACACAGATCCCACTCTCTCTGTCACACAGATCCCACTCTCTCTGTCACACAGATCCCACTCTCTCTGCCACACAGATCCCACTCTCTCTGCAACACAGATCCCACTCTCTCTGCAACACAGATCCCACTCTCTCTGCAACACAGATCCCACTCTCTCTGCAACACAGATCCCACTCTCTCTGCAACACAGATCCCACTCTCTCTGCAACACAGATCCCACTCTCTCTGCAACACAGATCCCACTCTCTCTGCAACACAGATCCCACTCTCTCTGCAACACAGATCCCACTCTCTCTGCAACACAGATCCCACTCTCTCTGCAACACAGATCCCACTCTCTCTGCAACACAGATCCCACTCGCTCTGCAACACAGATCCCACTCGCTCTGCAACACAGATCCCACTCTCTCTGCAACACAGATCCCACTCTCTCTGCAACACAGATCCCACTCTCTCTGCAACACAGATCCCACTCTCTCTGCAACACAGATCCCACTCTCTCTGCAACACAGATCCCACTCTCTCTGCAACACAGATCCCACTCTCTCTGCAACACAGATCCCACTCTCTCTGCAACACAGATCCCACTCTCTCTGCAACACAGATCCCACTCTCTCTGCAACACAGGTCCCACTCTCTCTGTAACACAGATCCCACTCTCTCTGTAACACAGGTCCCACTCTCTCTGTAACACAGATCCCACTCTCTCTGCAACACAGATCCCACTCTCTCTGCCACACAGATCCCACTCTCTCTGTAACACAGATCCCACTCTCTCTGTCACACAGATCCCACTCTCTCTGTCACACAGATCCCACTCTCTCTGCCACACAGATCCCACTCGCTCTGTAACACAGATCCCACTCTCTCTGTAACACAGATCCCACTCTCTCTGCAACACAGATCCCACTCTCTCTGTAACACAGATCCCACTCTCTCTGTAATACAGATCCCACTCTCTCTGCAACACAGATCCCACTCTCTCTGCAACACAGATCCCACTCTCTCTGCAACACAGATCCCACTCTCTCTGTCACACAGATCCCACTCTCTCTGCAACACAGATCCCACTCTCTCTGCAACACAGATCCCACTCTCTCTGTCACACAGATCCCACTCTCTCTGTCACACAGATCCCACTCTCTCTGCAACACAGATCCCACTCTCTCTGCAACACAGATCCCACTCTCTCTGCAACACAGATCCCACTCTCTCTGCAACACAGATCCCACTCTCTCTGTAACACAGATCCCACTCTCTCTGTAATACAGATCCCACTCTCTCTGTAACACAGATCCCACTCTCTCTGTAACACAGATCCCACTCTCTCTGTCACACAGATCCCACTCGCTCTGTAACACAGATCCCACTCTCTCTGTAACACAGATCCCACTCTCTCTGTCACACAGATCCCACTCTCTCTGTCACACAGATCCCACTCTCTCTGTAACACAGATCCCACTCTCTCTGCAACACAGATCCCACTCTCTCTGCAACACAGATCCCACTCTCTCTGCAACACAGATCCCACTCTCTCTGCAACACAGATCCCACTCTCTCTGCAACACAGATCCCACTCTCTCTGCAACACAGATCCCACTCTCTCTGTCACACAGATCCCACTCGCTCTGCAACACAGATCCCACTCGCTCTGTAACACAGATCCCACTCTCTCTGTAACACAGATCCCACTCTCTCTGTAACACAGATCCCACTCTCTCTGTCACACAGATCCCACTCTCTCTGTAACACAGATCCCACTCTCTCTGTGACACAGATCCCACTCTCTCTGCCACACAGATCCCACTCGCTCTGCAACACAGATCCCACTCGCTCTGTAACACAGATCCCACTCTCTCTGTAACACAGATCCCACTCTCTCTGTAACACAGATCCCACTCTCTCTGTAATACAGATCCCACTCTCAGATCAGGATCTGTATTATAGAGACAGATCCCATGCTCAGATCAGGATCTGTAAGACAAGGGACCAATATCTGTAATACAAGAGAGATCATAATTTCAGACAACAAATTAAAACGGGCGGCACGGTAGTAGTGTTTTGCAGTTGCCTCATGGCACCGAGGACCCGGGTTCGATCCCAGCCCCGGGTCACTGTCCGTGTGGAGTTTGTACATTATCCCAGTGTCTGCGTGTCATCAATCTAAGAACCCAAAGATGTGCACGGTAGGTGGATTGGTCATGCTAAATTCCCCCTTAATTGGAATTTAAAACAAAAAATAAGATCAGAAACTAATACAAGAGGCAAATCCCACTCTCAGATCATGATCTGCAGAGAGACAGATGGCACTCTCAAATCAGGATCTGTAATACAAAAGACAGATGGCACTCTCAGATCAGGATCTGCAATACAAAAGACAGATCACACACCCAGATCAGGATCTGCAATACAAAAGACGGATCGCACACCCAGATCAGGATGTGCATCCCGACGGCCCAGGGGAGATACTCAGGGAGTCCGGTAGTAATAGCTTTGCTGAGAATTTGGAGGCAGTTTTGACAGCACTTTGGGATGTGGGCAGGATCAAGGGAAATGCCAATTCAGGGGTACCATAGATTTGAGCCAGGGAAGTGGGATGGAAATTTTCGGAGATGGGAGGAGAAAGGAATTAGGACACTAAAAGATTTATTTCTTGGGGGTAGTTTTGTGGGATTGAAGGAGCTGGGAGCAAAGTATGGGCTGGAGCAGGAGGAAATATTTAGATACAGGCAGGTTCGAGACTTTGCCAGCAAGGAGATACAGAGCTGCCCAGTGGAGCCGGCTTCCACATTGCTAGAGGAGGTGCTGACAACAGGGGGACTGGAGAAGGGGGGGGTAGTATCGGCGGTTTACGGGGCTATTTTGGAGGAGGAGAAGGCGCCGTTAGAAGGGATCAAGGCAAAGTGGGAGGAAGAGCTGGAAGAGGGTATGGAGGAGGGGTTCTGGTGTGAGGTGCTCCGGAGGGTGAACGCCTCCACCTCGTGTGCGAGGTTGGGGCTGATACAGCTGAAGGTGGTGTACAGAGCGCACCTTACAAGGGCGAGGATGAGCCGGCTCTTTGAGAGGGTAGAAGAGTGTGTGAACGTTGCGGGGGGGGGGGGAGGGGGGGCTCCGCAAACCAAGTTCATGGTTTGGTCCTGCCAAAAACCGGATGATTACTGGAAGGGGGTTTTTAGGGTAATGTCTAAAGTGGTGCACATGAAACTGGACCGGATCCTCGGGAGGCCATATTCGGGGTGTCAGACCAGCCGGGGTTGAAAACGGGTGCAGGAGCAGATGTTGCAGCCTTTGCCTCGTTGATCGCCCGAAGGCGGATCCTGTTGGGATGGAGATCAATCTCTCCACCCTGTGCCCTGGCGGGGGGACCTGCTGGAATTGTTGATTCCTGAAAAGGTCAAATTTGAACTGAGGGGAAGGATGGAGGGGTTCTACAATTAATGGGCGTTATTCATTGTGCACTTTTGAGAATTGGATCACATTGAATATTAGGGGGGGGGACTGTGTGTGTTAATGGTGATTATGGGTGATTCCAGATTCCTTTTTGTCATTTGTTCATGGTTAACATGCGGGCTAATGTCTGGGGTTTGGTAGGAGGATACAAAAGACAGATTGCACTCTCATATCAGGATCTGCAATACAAGCGATAGGTCGCACTCTCAGATCAGGATCTGCAATACAAGCGATAGGTCGCACTCTCAGATCAGGATCTGTAATACAAGAGACAGTTCCCGCTCTCAGGTCAGGAACACTAATACAATGATAGATCCATCTCTCCTGTTATGAAGTGCCAAATAGCTTTAGCCTCAACTTCAGTTTCCGAGAGAGAAAATACTGCCAGCGTTGGAAATCTGAAATAAAAACAGAAAATGCTGGAAATACTCAGCAAGTCTGGAAGTGTCTGCCGAGGGACAACGAGTTAACGTTTCTGAACGATGAACCTTTGACAGAAGCTCGGCTAAATATTCACCACCTGCAATTTGCGTGACTGTTCCAGGAGCTGTTCCAAAATGGAAGTCGCTGAAATGCATTGCCACAGCTGAAGCCATACAAGAGAATAAGTTAGAAAGCTCATCTCCAGGACTCGCAAGTCACACAAGGAAACGGGCTCCCTCGTGTGTGCAGCACAACTCGACATAATCGCGCGCAATAACAATTCTTCTCCAAGTTTCATGTTTCCATTGCTTTCATTTCATTGGTATGGATTTAAGTTCAATACTCATTTCTCACAAGATTATTGTGATGATTGTATTGCCTATATTAGCATTTGTTAAATAAGCATCTTCTCCTGTAGTATTAATTACTGAAGTATGAGAAAGATTGAACTTCTGTTTCTGGAATAAATTAATAATTTACTTACTATATTCAACATTTAGGGGGCAAAAGGCAATGATTTATTTTATGGTTTCCATAAGTCCCTATTAGGTCTGCTGAGTTTACTTTGTGGTATCAAGTGAGAGCAGATGAGCAGAACTGATGGATGGTCTACGGAGTCTATCGCCCACCATGGGGTTCCCAACAAAACGGTTCAAGATCCTACTCAACGTGGCTGCAGTGAGTACCATCCACAAGATGCACTAAATTCTAACCGAGGATCAATGACCTGAAACATGAACTCTGATTCTCTCTCCATGGGTGCTACTAGACATGCTGCGCATTTGCAGCATTTTCGGTTTTTTGACGCCATTACAGTTCGTTGCCTTCACATGAAGCACCTGAACGACAAAAGAAAACAGAAGCAAGGGCTGTCCGCCCGCCCACCGCTCACACAACGGCGACTGCATGGAACTCACTTGTCCAGTGACAGGTTCAAGTTGTTGGAGAGTAGCCAAGACAAACACTGCCGTTTTTCCCATGCCAGACTTGGCCTGGCACAGGACATCCATGCCCAGAATTGCTTGGGGTATGCATTCGTGTTGCACTGCGAGGAAACAAAAGCAACAATTAGTGCAAGTAAATGGACGTCAATTAAAAACGCACACAATCAGAAAGTAAGTAAACCTGAAGAAAAGGTGGACGATTCTGGCAACACATAGCGAGTCAGTCAAGCCTTCTTGAACTGCTGCAATGGCTTGGCACACAACTGAGTGGCTTGCTCAGCTTCTTCAGAGGACAGTTAAGGGTCAACTGGATTGTGTGGGTTTAGAGACAGGTAGGTAAGGCATGAGTGGTTGTTAATTTCTAGATTTGTCCTGGTGATGTGCCACACTCGAGAACTGGCATTCCAAATCAGCAAGGAATACCAACGGTTCTCCAAGTACATACCAAGCACAAGAGAAGGTGGCCAAATTTAATTTAATATTTCCCCCAAACTAATGCCACAGTCTTCATCCCTCACTTCTTGACCTGAAGAAGATCTTGGGATGTGGTTACATTAATATTTTTCTTTTGTATTCATTTAGCCTTCATGGGAGGTGAGCTGGCGCAAGGCTGTTCAAATGCAAGGTGTGTATTTATGGCCTATTGAAAAGGTGCTGGTGAGCCTCCTTCTTAAACAGCTGTATCTATGTGGTACAGGTATACCTACAGTGCAGTTAGGGAGGGAGTTCCAGGATTTTGACCCTGTAACAGGCTGATATATTTCTAAGTCAGGATGATGTGTGACTTGCAGAGGAACCTGCAGGAGGTGGTGGTTTCCCATACATCGGAACAGGAGACAATTCAGCCCTTTGAACCTGGTCCACCATGCAATCAGATCATGGCTGATCTCTTCCTGGTCTCAAATCCACCTCCCCACCTGTTGCCCCTGTCCCTTCAACCAGTTTTATCAAAAATATATCTATCTCTTTCCTGAAACCATTTAATGACTCAGATTCCACCGCACTATGGGGCAGCGAGTTCCACAAATTCACTACCCTCTGCAAGAAATGGTTCCTCCTCATCGCAGTTCGAAATCCACCGCCTCTCAACCTATATCGGTGACCTCTCATTCTAGATTTTCCACCAGGGAGAACATTTGGTCTGCATTTACTTTATCAATTCCATTTAGTATTTTATACACCTTGCTCAGATACCCTCTCACCCTTCTGAACTCGAGAGTATAAACCCAAACTGTTTAATCTCTCCTCATGCGGAAACCCTTTCATCCTTGGAATCATTCTGGTGAACCTCCTCTGAACTGCCTCCAATGCCACCACATCCTTCCTTAAATAAGGAGAGCAAATTTGCGGTTTTGATAAATTAATTGGATGAGGAAGTGGAAGTTTGCCGATGACACGAAGGTTGGTGGAGTTGTAGATAGTTTCGAGGGCTGTTGCAGGTTACAAAAGGACATTGAAGGGACGCAGAGCTGGGCTGAGAAGAAGCAGATGGACTTCAACCTAGATAAATGTGAAGGGATTCATTTTGGAAGATCGAATTTGAATGCTGAAAAGAGGGTAAAAGGCAGGATACTTGGAAGTGTGGAGGAACAGAGGAATCTTGGGGTCCACGTACATAGATCCCTCAAAGTTGCCACCCAGGTTGATAGAGTTGTTAAGAAGGTGTATGGTGTGTTGGCTTTCATTAACAGGGGGATTCAGTTTAAGAGCCACGAGGTTTTGCTGCAGCTTTATAAAACTCTGGTTAGGCCACACTTGGAGTAGTGTGTCCAGTTCTGGTCACCTCATTATAGGAATGATGTGGATCATTCGGAGAGGGTGCAGAGGAGATTTACCAGGATGCTGCCTGGACTGGAGGGCATGTTTTATGAAGAAAGCTTGAGGGAGGTAGGGCTTTTCTCACTGGCGAGAAGAGGGAAGAGAGGTGACTTGTTAGAGGTGGACAAGGTGATGAGAGGCATGGATAGAGTGGATAGCCAGAGACTTTTCTCCAGGGTGGAAATGGCTGTCACGAGGGGATATAATTTTAAGGTGATTGGAGGAAGGTATAGAGAGGATGTCAGAGATAAGATCTTTACACAGAGAGTGGTGCATGCATGGAATGAACTGCCAGCGGAGGTACTGGAGTCAGAGTCATTAGGGACATTTAAGCGACTCTTGGACAGGCACACAGACAGCAGTAAATTGAAGGGGTGTAGGTTAGGTTGATCTTAGATTAGGATAAGTGATCGGCACAAAATTGTGGGCCGAAGGCCCTGTACTGTGCTGTACTGTTCGATGTTCTATAATACTCCAGATGTGGTCTCACCAACACCCTATACAATTGCAACACCACTTCTCTACTTTTATACTCCAGTATACTCCAGCAATAAACACTGACATTCTAGTTGCCTTCATTTGCTGCCCTTGTCCTTAGAACATAAAGTGCAGGAGACCATTCGGCCCATCGAGTCTGCACCGACCCACTTAAGACCTCACTTCCACCCTGTCCTCGTAACCCAATAACCCCTCTTAACCTTTTTGGTCACTAAGGCCAATTTATCATGGCCAATCCACCTAACCTGCACGTCTTTGAACTGTGGGAGGAAACTGGAGCACCTGGAGGAAACCCACGCAGACACGGGGAACATGCAGACTCCACACAGAGAGTGACCCAGCAGGGTATCGAACCTGGGACCCTGGCGCTGTGATGCCTGATTGCTGTCCATTTGTGCTACCGTGCTGCCCGTGCAGTCCTTTGTGATGAAGGCCGTGGGTTTGGAAGGTGCTGTCAAAGGAGGCTTGGCAAATCTTTGCAGTACATCTTGTAGATGGTACACATTGGCAATTTCCTTCCCTAAAGGACACCAGTGAATCAGATGGTTTGCTTTGACAACTAACAATGAACATTTAATTCCATATTTTTTTTTAAATAATTGAATTTAAACTCCCCCAGCTGCTGTGGTGGAATTTGAACCTGCGTTGCCATGGCCTTTTGGATTACTAGCCCGGTGAGGCCTCCCCTCTACATAAGGGGCAGCTGTGTGTTTTGGGGTAACATGCTTTGTTAGAACTCAAAACTGTTTGGCAATAAGACTGTGCCAGCAACAATTATGTCCTGATATGTTGAGAACTTGCTGGCTCTTTTCCAGGACTTTGTTTATATTTATGGGAAGCGGATGCGTGGGGATAGTTCAATTAAGCCAACAGAAGCTTGGAACACTTTCAGGCACTTGGCCATAGTTTCACATTGTCAGCCGCTACATTGTGTGCACTTTCCCAGTTACAGATGGCATAGGTGCGTGCTCGAAGTTGATCACAATTTGCACTTATCAACAGCTTCAATGAAAGTATTCCACAGTGTTTCATGGAAGTGTGAACAATGATCGCTTGAGATATGGAACGATGGTTGGAGGGTTGAAAATCGCTTTTTGTCACGAGTAGGCTTCAATGAAGTTACTGTGAAAAGCCCCTAGTCGCCACATTCCGGCACCTGTCCAGGGAGGCTGGTACGGGAAAACCCATTGTAAGGGTTGAAAGCAGGATTAAAGCAGTGGGTCTTCAGCATGCACGTGATGGGCAGGAGAGAGGCTGAAAGTTGAAGACATTTAGAACATAGACCATTACAGCAAGTGGAGAAAATTTCAGCCTGTGGGACCAAAACATCAGATGGGTCCGCCAGTGACATTTTCTTATTTACTTGCAGAACCTGAACCGCCTGGCTAGGCCAGCATTTTTACCCACCCCTAACTACCCTTTGAGAAGGTGGCAATGAGCTGCCTTCTTGAATCATAACAGGGTCTGCAGTGCAGGTATGTGTAAGAGAAAGGGGGTCCCAAGATCTTGATCCAGTGATGGTGAAGGAACCAAGTTCCAAATCAGGATGCTGTGCGACTTGCAGGGGAATTTGCAAATCGTGGTTTTCCCACATGTCTGCTGCCCTTGACCTTCCGGTGGTAGAGATCGCAGGTGTAGATCATGTGGGGTTGGGGCAGGGGATGCAAAGAGGGCCAAAGTTGGAAAAAGTGGAGGGCATGAATAGGAACTAGGTTCCAGGGGTAACGAACTTCAGTGACACAGATAGACTGGAGAAGCTGGGTCTGCTCTTCTTCAAACAGAGGGCGTTGAGAAGAGATTAGACAGTGATGTGCTAAATCACGAGGGGTCCAGACGAAAGGAGATGGGGAGAAACTGCTCCCATTGTAAGGGCAAAAACCAGCGGGCACTGATTCATGGCCATTTGGCAAAGGACTCAAAGATGACATGAAGATAAATGCTTTTACACAGTGAGTGGTCAGGATCTGGAATGCACTGAGTGCACGGTGGAGGCAAATTCAAACAAACTCAAACAAGCAAGGTGGTCATTAACCCTCATTTGCATTAATTTGAATCTCATCAGCAAGATTGAAGTCAAATGCAGCGGCCTCCCAGGAATTAACCAACTCCCCGGCGGGATGTCACACGGACGTCGTTTGGTTCACCTTTTCAAAAATGTGAAGCTGGCGCGATGGATTCTGAGGGGAAGTGAGGAGGTGAGTAGCCATTTCCATTTTCTGGAATGGAGATCAAGGGTATCACAGCTGCTGGCCAGAGCTCCACTTGGGGGGAACTTTCAAGGGGCTTTGGGTTGTCCGGGGGGCTGGAGAGGTCCAGATTCGGGTCAACCCTGTGCCAGGAAGGCGAGGTGCTTTGCGTCTGTGAGGCCTTCAAACCACCTTTAAATATTGTAGGGACCCATAACAGGGGCGACCACAGCTGCAGCCTGTCTGTCCTACCAAACACTTCCAGGACAGAACCCTGCTGCAGCTTCTATCCTGAAAGTCAATTTCACTCCCTTTGACTGTGAGCAGCCTATTGCTTCACAATAGGAGCCATGCGCCTTATTAGTTGTGAAAGCATTTCACACTCCTCAACTCTCAAGTGCCTCCTCAAAAGGAACAGGTGCCTTGCCTGAGAGGATGATTAGCATACTGGATGTCAAACAACCTTTGATGCCTGAACAGAACTTCAATGTTCTATGTTGGATAAACATATGGATGATAAGGGAATAGTGTAGATGGGCTTTCAAGTGGTTTCACAGGTCGGCTCAACACGGAGGGCCGAAGGGCCTGTACTGCGCTGTAACGTTCTATGTTCTAATTCTAAAGAGGAACTGAATATGTACTTGAGGGGGAAAAAAAGGCAGAGCTACTTGAAAGGACTGGGGAGAGGGACCAGCTGTCCAGCTGAACTGCAGAGGTCCAGCATGGACTCAATGGATCGAATGCCCCTTCCTGAGTTTCACTGATTCGATACCGATTCTGGTGATGAGAAGGTTTCTCATGAGAGGGAAACTGAATTGAAAGGGTTTCTGTTAGCTGGAGTTTAGAAGAGACAGAAGTTGTTTCATGGAAATGCATGTTATTCTTACAGGACTTGAGGGGCCCCTGGCTGGAATGCTTAGATCTGGGTGTCATAATCTCAGGATAAGTGGGCAGCCATTTAGGTCTGAAACGTGTAGAAATCTCTTTCCCCCAGTGGATTGTGAAACTTTGGAATTCTCTGCTCAGTCGTCAAGTAGATTTAAAATTGGAGCAAATAAGTTTCTGGACACGAATCAAGAGATATTGGGTGCAGGTGGCAAAGTGCAGTTGAATATCTGCCAGGGTCTTGATGAATGACGTACAGGACAGCGGGGCAGGTCTCCCCCAGTCCTATTTCCCCATGTCAAAGAGGTTACACGTCACTTCTCGGCCTTTAGGCTAGGATGAGTGCGAGGTCAGGTGTAAAGCCTGCGTCTGGCATGTTTCCCTTGTGGGGACCGTGAATTGGATTCAGTTTTAATTGTGTTTTGGAGCAGTCAAGGAGCTGGATTAGGGGTTTGCCTCTGTCAACACTCTGAGCTCTGGCTTTGTAACTCTGATAAAGTAATTTTAAAAAGTTAAAGAGGTTACACAGGTCAGGAAGACCAAGGGTTTCGGAAGGGCATGGGGTTGAGAGCACAGATTTTGAAACGCAAGGCAGTCAGAATTGGCAAGCTGCTGATTTATTTGTTGAGGGCAGACAGGAAGGTCCCAGGTGTGCGCTACGCAGCAGAATTCTGCATCACTGCCAAACTGAGAATTGGTGCAATTCTAGACCACTCTGGTGAGGAAAGCGTTGGGGAAGGAAAAAAAAGTAAATGTGGTACAGAAAAATAAACAGGTGAGGTAATGCATTTTGGTAGATCTAACATCGAGGGGAAATATACCGTAAATGGTAAAACTCTTAGGAATACAGACAGTCAGAGAGATCTGGGCGTGAAGGTCCACAGATCTTTGAAAGTGGGAACTCGGGGCAGCATGGTGGCACAGTGGTTAGCACTGCTGCCTCACGGCGCTGAGGTCCCAGGTTCGATCCCGGCTCTGGGTCACTGTCCATGTGGAGTTTTTTTTTTATAAATGTTTTTATTCAGTTTTCATATTTTATATTGAACAAATTACAAATTGTTAGGAGAGAAAAAGAACAAAAAAAACAAACAAACACGCAAAAATTAACATACATATTTACAGGTAAGCATCTTCGTAGTAGTGACTGCGCCCGCCCCCCCCCCCCCCCCCCCCCCCCCCCTCAACATGTTTATTTAGTTTGGTTTTGGGCCTTAGCTAGCCATCGAACCCCCGTACCGAACCTGTAGCCCCCCCCCCCCTCCCGCTACCTTCCCCCGACTATTCTTCCTCTTGTACATTGGCCACAAATAGGTCCCGGAACAGTTGCATGAATGGCTCCCACGTTCTGTGGAAGCCGTCGTCCGACCCTCGGATGGCAAATTTGATTTTCTCCATTTGGAGAGATTCCGAGAGGTCGGACAGCCAGTCCGCAGCTCTGGGCGGTGCTGCTGACCGCCAGCCAAACAGGATTCTACGGCGGGCGATCAGGGAGGCAAAGGCAAGGGCGTCCGTCCTCCTCCCCAGAAATAGATCTGGCTGTTCTGAAACCCCGAAGACCGCCACTATCGGGCATGGCTCCACCCTCACTCCCACCACTTTGGACATAACCTCGAAGAAGGCTGTCCAGTACTCCACGAGTCTGGGGCAAGACCAGAACATGTGGGCGTGGTTGGCCGGGCCTCTTTGGCACCGTTCACATCTGTCTTCCACCTCCGGGAAGAACCTACTCATACGGGTTCTTGTTAAGTGGGCTCTATGTACCACTTTTAGTTGCGTCAGGCTGAGCCTTGCGCACGTGGAGGTGGAGTTGACCCTATGCAGTGCTTCGCTCCAGAGTCCCCACCCTATCTCCATCCCCAGGTCGTCCTCCCATTTCCTTCTTGTTGCGTCCAGTACGGTGTCGTCCCTATCTACCAGTCGGTCATACATGTCACTACAGTTCCCTTTCTCTAGGATACTTGCGTCCAGCAGGTCTTCCAGTAGTGTCTGTCGTGGCGGTTGTGGGTACGTCCTTGTCTCCTTTCGTAGGAAGTTTTTGAGCTGCAGGTACCGTAGCTCGTTCCCCCCAGCTAGCTGAAATTTCTCTGTCAGTTCGTCCAGTGTTGCGATCCTGTCGTCCGTGTATAGGTCCCTGACTGTCAGTGTCCCCCCGTCCTGCCTCCACCTTTTGAAGGTGGCGTCAGTCAGTGCTGGTGTGAACCTATGGTTGTTGCAGATGGGAGCCCTGTTCGACATTTTGGTCAGGCCAAGTTGCTGCCGCAGTTGGTTCCAGGATTGGAGGGTGGCTGTCACCACTGGGCTGCTGGAGTGTTTTTTGGGTGGGGATGGGAGTGCTGCCGTGGCGAGGGCCCGGAGGGAGGTTCCCATGCAGGAGGCCTCCTCCGCACGCACCCACTCAGCCTCTGGCTCCTGGATCCATCCCCTTACTCGCTCGGCTGTTGCTGCCCAGTGGTAGAATTGTAGATTCGGGAGGGCTAGCCCTCCCCTGGTTTTTGTTTTTTGTAAGACCTTCTTTGGGATCCTAGCATTTTTACCCCCCCATACGAACGCCATGATGAGTTTGTCCAGCGCTTTGAAAAAGGCCTTGGGGATGTAGATCGTCCATGTGGAGTTTGCACATTCTCCCCGTGTTTGCGTTTGTTACGCCCCCACAATCCAAAGATGGACAGGGTAGGTGAATTGGCCACGCTAAATTGCTCCTTAATTGGAAAAAATGAATTGGGCACTCTAAATGTATTTTTTTTTAAAGTGGGAACACAAGTGGATATGGTAGTCAAAAAGGCATACGGAATGCTCGTCTTCATTGGACGTGGCATTGAGTAAAAAATTGGCGAGTCATGCTGCAGTTATATAGAACCTTGGTCCGGCCACACTTGGAATATTGTGCACAATTCTGGTCGCCCCACTTCCAGAAGGATGCGGAGGCTTTGGAGAGTGTGCAGAGGAGGTTTACGAGGATGTTGCCTGGTCTGGCTATGCGGAGTGGCTGAATAGACTCAGACTGTTTTCATTAGAATGACGGAGGTTGAGGGATGACCTGATAGAGGTCTACATTTTTATGAAGGGCATGGATAGAGTGGATGGGCAGGCACTCTTTCCCAGGGTGGAAAGGTCACCATGGGGCAAAGTTTAGAGGAGATGTGCAAGGCAGATTGTTTTACGCAGAGGGTGGTGAGTGCCTGGAACATGTTGCCAGGGGAGGTTATGGAAGCAGATACATTAACGGCGTTCAAAAGGCATCTCGACAAATATATGGATAGGATGGGTAAAGAGGGATACGGCACAATCAAGTGCTGAGGGTTTGGGCCAAGATTGGTATCATGCCTGGTACAGGCTTGGAGGCCGAAGGGCCTGTTCCTGTGCTGCATTGTTATTTGTATTGAGCAGCTCTTTCAAACAGCCAGCACAGATACCTTATGTACTCCTCTTGTGCCGTGAGATTCGATGATTCTAATGCTCCAGATAGGATGGGGAAGGTGAGAAAAATCAGTTGTTTATGCCATTCCTGATCTCAATCCAGTAATTTATGTTGCAAACTGAGCAGCTGAGAACAGAAACAGGATTGGCTGTGATCTCCTTCCCACTCTCCTCATTCACAATCAAACATCCCACACCAAACACACACTGGGGCTCATATCAGTATACGTCTTGGCTAAGGTGAGGTCTTTGGGGTACAGTAGGTGGCGTCCCCTGTCTGAGCCAGAAGCTCCAGTTTTTTTTAAATTTAGAGTACCAAATTATTATTTTTTTTCCCAATTAAAGGGCAATTTGGCATGGCTATTCCACCTAACCTGTACATCTTTTGGGTTGTGGGGGCGAAACCCACGCAGACACGGGGAGAACGTGCAAACTTCACACGGACAATGACCCAGGGCCGGGATTCGAACCCTCAGTGCTGCAGTCCCAGTGCTATCCACTTTGCCACGTCCCAGTGCTATCCACTTTGCCACATCCCGCCCTATAGAAGCTCCAGTTTTGAATCCCGCTCTGGGTCTTGGTGTCCACATGATTACCCAACTAGAAATCCTTCCAATATAGGGTGGCACGGTAGCGCAGTGGTTAGCACTGCTGCCTCACGGCACTGAGGAGCCGGGTTCGATCCCAACCCCGGGTCACTGTCCATGTGAAGTTGACACATTCTTCCCGTGCCTCTGTGGGTCTCACCCCCACAACCCAAAGATGTGCAGAGTAGGTGGATTGGCCATGCTAAATTGCCGCTTGATTGGAAAAAAAACATTCAACACTTGAAATTTATTTTTAATACCCGTATGGTCGGCAGTAATGGTGGGAGAATTCCTTGGTCGGCTACTCTTGATACAGAATGGCATCCCTCAACCTATAGTCAGTCTCTGGTGACAGGCTAACCTATGGAAAACATACCTAAGCATGTGCTTTGTTGGCTTTGTCATTAGACAGTGGGAAAAGCCAAATCTAAGGTCCGGAAAGGTGACTAGCCCCGTGAGGTGTCTTGGGCTACTTTTCTTGAGGCAGTACAGGAGAGAAAACAGAAGACAGGGAGAAATATTTTGAACTCGTATGTGTGGGGAATTTGTAGGGCACTGATAAAGCCTGGGTGGTTTGATACACCAATATTCTTTAAAACTACCTCAGGGGCTTCACGGGTACCTTCAGAGGGGTGTTCAAAGCCGCAGTCGACAATGGCGCGCAGCAACTCTGGTTTCAGCAGGAAGTCCCGGAACCCGGAGCTGTGGATGGAAACGTACGAGCCCTTCACGTCCTTCTTAAGGGGCACCTCCGAGGAATCGCCAGCCGCTTGATTCTCAACCTCATCATCTTCGTAGTCCAAGAGCTCATTATCAACGTCATTTTCTGCCATTGTGTAGTTTTGCTTTTGCTAAAGCAAGGAGAAAGACAGACCATGAGAGTATTAATTTCAAAATTAGACACCCTGGATCAGATTCTGCTCCAGTGATCCAGGCACTTGGAGCTCTTAAACCCCTTTAAACAGCCCGCTACTTACACCCCATAGACAGGCTCAATCACAGACACACTTGTCCCCAACGGTATCAACATGTGTCTTGTTCTTGCAGTGGCAAGTTCAGCTTGTTCTCAAATAAAAATCTGCGGTGCTGCTCAGTTGGCACATGAAGAGGGCAAGAAATGCCGCAAGTTGCCGTGAACAAAAAGGATCCAATGGGGAAACGGCCAAGCAAAAACCATCAGATTCAACTGTAACATTCGAAAGAAAAAACATTTTCTTCAAGCAAAAACATTTACACAACTGTGGGGAAAAAGAGCAGTGGCAATGCACGTTCGTACTACCCTCATTGCTTCTGGGGTCAGCACATGCTATTTGAAAACAGCCTTCAATTCTGCTGAAACCAAGGAGGCCTAAGGCAAGGTCGAGAAGTTGAAGGAGTGGGTCATCCATGCATGTCTGAAGCATGTGGTTTGATTACTGTTTATAGCAATAAAGTGATTGAAGAACTTTAATGTAGTGGACCTTTAGTGGACCATATAACCGTGTAACAGAATCACTGGGAGAGACTGACATGAACATCTGTATCCGTTTGGCTCCATGCTATCCAGAGTCTGCATCGTCTGTCTTAGAAAGTACTACTTAGTTTCTACTTAGAAAATGTACTGTAGCTCAGCGTTTGGATGCCTGGAATGCACAACGGGAGGAGAAAGGGTGCCCAGTAAGGATAGTTTTGGCATGAGTAAACAACTGTTTGCTGTAATCGTGCCGGAGTTAAACTGTGAAACCTGCGCTCTTGTAGCAAGTGAATTGTGAACTCAATAATGAAGAACAATATCATACCGGGATCATGTTGTCTGTTTCGACTGAGTGGCAATGCTGGATTGTGCAACACACGAATTAGGAGTAGGTCACACGGCCCCTCCTCCATTCAATAAGTTGATGGCTGATCTGATTATAACATCAACCCCACATTTCTGCCTGCGCCCAATAACTTTTGACTCCCTTGTTAATGGAGAATCTATCTAGCTTTGCCTTAAAAATATTCAAAGGCGACTTCCGGTTGCGGCTATGACCAGCTAAGTCGCACATTTGGCAGCTCCTGCGACAAAGGTGTTTAAGGGCCGATTGGAGGGCCCCGACGGTACTGTAAAGACGAATCCCGGTGGGGGAAGGCTCCCTGAGGAGAGTGAGACCAACTTTATGGTCGGTACTCGGAGAGGGGCGACAAAAAAAGCGGCAGCAGCTCCCCAAAAAAAGCGGGGGAAGAGGACCAAAATGGCGGCCGGTGGTGCACTAGAAGATTGGAGAAAATGGGCGGAGGAGCAGCAGGCCGCTCTCCTCCGGTGTTTTACGGAGCTGAAAGTGGAACTCTTAGAGTCCATGAACGCGACGACCACAAGGCTGATGGGGGCCCAGGCGACCCAAGAGGCGTCGATAAGAGAGCTGCAGCAGGAGATGGCGGTGAGGGAGGAGGAAGCCACGGTCCTCGTGGGAAAGGTGGAGGTGCACGAGGCACTCCACCTGAAATGGCAGAGCCGCTTTGAGGAGCTGGACACGCGAATGAGGCGGAAGAACTTGAGGATCCTGGGCCTAGCAGAAGGCCTGGAGGGGCCTGATCTCCCGAAATATGTAGCGGAGATGTTGAGCTCCCTGATGGGAGAGGGGGCCGGTCCATCGCCCCTGGAGCTGGAAGAAGCATATCGGGTCATGGCTAGGCGGCCTAGGGCAAACGAGCCCCCGAGGGCGGTGCTGGTGCGGTTCCAGCGTCTCTGCGATCGGGAGAAAGTGCTGAGGTGGGCCAAGAGGGAGAAAAGCAGCAAATGGGAGAATTCGACGGTGCGGATATATCAGGACTGGAGTGCGGAGGTGGCAAAGCGGCGGGCCCGGTTTAACCGAACGAAGGCGGTGCTGCACGCAAAAAGGATCAAGTTTGGAATGCTGCAGCCAGCGCGCTTGTGGGTCACCTACAAGGACCAGCACCATTACTTTGAGACCCCAGAGGAGGCATGGACTTTTGTTCGGGAGGAAAAGCTGGACCTGAACTAGAACTTGGGAACGCCGGCGGTCGAGGCCGCCCGAGTACCCTTGACTGATCAAGTGGCCCATGTCTTTCTTAGGCCAGGTCGGAACTTGGTTAAAGTTGATGGATCGTTTGGTTTCTTTGAAACTTGTGTTATGGGGGGTTTCTTTGTTCCTTTTTGTGTGTCTCTTCCCGTTGCCAACTTCCCTTAATTATTGTTGTTGTAGGGGGGGCTTTTTTACTGTTTTTTGATCTGTTCTTTAAGGGTTATGGTTACTGTTGGTTAAGTACGTTATTATTGGGTAGTTATTTAGTTATTTAGTTATGCAGGCATAGTTATGTATTTATGTATTTATTTGCGATTGGTTATTTATATTGTTATATTGTTAAGTTGGGGAGGCGGGACGGGGGGGGGAGCAAGTGGGTTATGCGTGTTTTCTTTTTCTCTTTTTTCTTCCTCTCGTTTTAAGGGGGCTTTGTTATCGGTGTGGATGGGGACGGGGGTGGAATTGAAGATGGCGGGGTAGGGTGTGGCCGGGCGAAAGCGCGGGCTCTCCCCTGTTTCCCGCGCGCGGGACGGAGGAAGGGGGAGGAGAGAAGAGTGGGGTGTGGCCAGCAATGGCGGCTTTTCCCGCGCTGAAGCGGAGTCAGAGAGGGATGGCAAGGGGGGGGGGGGGGGGGGGGGGGGGAGGCCCCTCCCCCCCCCCCCACATCGGGAGGAGTCGGAGTGTGGCAGGGGCAGCCGGGTCAGCGAAAACCAGCTGACTCTCGGGAGTACGATGGTGGATACACTGCGGCTAGGAGGGGTCCTAGCCAGGGGGGGGGGGGGGGGGGGGGGGGGGGGGGAAGGGGGGTTAGGGGGGGATACCGGGTTGCTGCTGGAAAGGCTGAGGACGGGAAGGGAAGAACGGGAGGAGAGGGGGGGGGGGCCATCGCCATGGGGAACGGGTCAGAAGGGGAGGGTCGACCCGGGGCGAACAGGGGACAGAACATGGCTAATAGACAGGGGAAAGGGACGGGTCGCTCCGCGACCCGGTTGATTACTTGGAATGTGAGGGGGGCTGAACGGACCGGTCAAGAGATCAAGGGTTTTTTTCACACCTAAAGGGACTGCAGGCGGATGTGGCAATGTTGCAGGAGACTCACTTGAGAGTAGTAGACCAGGTGCGCCTGAGAAGGGGGTGGGTGGGACAGGTGTTCCACTCAGGCTTGGACGCAAAGAACCGGGGGGTGGCGATTTTGGTGGGAAAGAGGGTGTCGTTCGTGGCGGCGCAGGTGGTAGCAGATAAGGAGGGTAGGTACGTGATGGTGAAGGGTAGGCTGCAGGGAGAGAATGTGGTGCTGGTAAATGTATATGCCCCGAATTGGGATGACACGGGTTTTATGAGGCGCCTGTTGGGCCTCATTCCGGGTCTGGAGGCAGGAGGCCTGATCATGGGGGGGGACTTCAACACAGTGCTCGACCCTGGGCTGGACAGATCGAGTTCCAGGACGAATAGGAGGCCGGCAGCGGCGGAGGTGCTAAGGGGGTTCATGGAGCAGATGGGGGGGGGTAGACCCTTGGAGATTTGGCAGGCCAAGGGCGAGGGAGTATTCTTTTTTCTCCCACGTCCACAGGGTGTACTCCAGAATAGACTTTTTTGTACTGAGCAGGGGGCTGATTTCGAGAGTGCAGGACACGGAGTACTCGGCCATTGCGATTTCGGACCATGCACCACACTGGGTAGAGGTAGAACTGGAGGAAGCACGGGACCAGCGCCCGCTGTGGCGCCTGGATGTGGGGCTGCTGGCGGACGATGAGGTGTGCGGAAGGGTCCGGAAGGGCATTGAGAGATATCTGGGCACGAACGACACGGGCGAGGTGAAGGTGGGGGTAGTATGGGAGGCCCTGAAAGCAGTGATCAGAGGAGAGCTGATCTCCATAAGGGCACACAGAGAAAGGAAGGAGAGGCAGGAGAGGGAGAGACTGGTGGGGGAACTTATAGAAGTGGACAGGAGATATGCGGAGACACCAGAGGAGGGGCTGTTGAGGGAGCGGCGCAGTTTACAGGCCCAGTTTGACCTACTGACCACTAGGAAGGCGGAGACGCAATGGAGAAGGGCACAGGGTGCGGTCTATGAGTACGGGGAAAAGGCGAGCAGGATGCTAGCACACCAGCTGCGCAAGCGAGATGCAGCCAGAGAGATTGGGGGAGTGAGAGAGAAGGGAGGGAACGTAGTGCAGAAGGGGCAAGAGGTGAACGGGGTCTTCAGGGATTTCTACAGGGAATTGTACCGGTCTGAGCCGCCCAGGAGGAGGGGGGGAATGGAGAACTTCCTCGATAGATTGAGGTTCCCAAAGGTCCAGGAGGAACGGGTGGAGGGGCTGGGGCGCCGATAGAGCTGCAGGAACTAGTTAAAGGGATAGGCCAGATGCAGGCGGGGAAGGCGCCGGGGCCGGATGGGTTCCCGGTGGAATTTTATAAGAAGTATGTGGACTTGGTGGGTCCAGTGCTGGTGCGAGCCTTCAATGAGGCGCGAGAGGGGGGGGCTCTGCCCCCGACAATGTCACAGGCCCTGATCTCCTTGATCCTGAAGCGGGACAAAGACCCTGTACAGTGCGGGTCCTATAGGCCTATCTCCCTCTTGAATGTAGATGCCAAACTGTTGGCAAAGGTCCTGGCAACCAGAATAGAGGATTGTGTGCCAGGGGTAATCCATGAGGACCAGACGGGTTTCGTAAAGGGACGACAACTTAATACAAATGTCCGGAGGCTGTTGAATGTAATTATGATGCCAGCAGTGGAGGGGGAGGCTGAGATAGTGGTAGCACTGGATGCGGAGAAGGCATTCGATAGGGTGGAGTGGGAATACCTGTGGGAGACGCTGGAACGGTTTGGGTTTGGGGAGGGATTTATCAAGTGGGTGAAGCTGCTGTATTCGGCCCCGATGGCGAGTGTGGTTACAAACGGGAGGAGGTCGGAGTATTTTGGGCTCCATCGTGGTACCAGGCAGGGATGCCCCCTATCCCCCTTACTATTTGCATTAGCGATCGAACCGTTGGCGATGGCACTGAGGGGTTCAGGGGGTTGGAGAGGACTGACAAGGGGAGGGGAGGAGCATCGGGTATCACTCTATGCGGATGATTTGTTGTTGTATGTGGCGGATCCGGAAGGGGGAATGCCGGAGGTAATGGAAATACTAGCGGAGTTTGGGGACTTTTCGGGATATAAATTAAATGTGGGTAAAAGTGAGGTCTTTGTGATACACCCGGGAGATCAGGGGGAGGGAATTGGGCGGCTCCCCTTTAGGAGAGCAGTAAAGAGCTTCAGGTACTTGGGGGTGCAGGTGGCAAGGAACTGGGGGACCCTCCACAAGCTGAACTTTTCAAGGCTGGTGGAGCAGATGGAGGAGGAGTTCAAGAGGTGGGACATGGTACCGCTGTCGCTAGCAGGGAGGGTGCAGTCAGTCAAAATGACGGTCCTCCCGAGGTTCTTGTTTCTGTTCCAGTGCTTGCCCATCTTCCTCCCCAGGGCCTTCTTCAAGAAGGTAACTAGCAGCATTATGGGCTATGTGTGGGCGCATGGCACCCCTAGAGTGAGAAGGATTTTCTTGGAACGGAGTAGGGACAGTGGAGGATTAGCGCTACCCAATCTTTCCGGATACTACTGGGCGGCGAACGCATCGATGGTGCGCAAGTGGGTGATGGAGGGGGAGGGGGCAGCTTGGAAACGTATGGAGAGGGCGTCCTGCGGCAATACAAGCCTGGGGGCGCTAGTAACGGCACCATGGCCGCTCCCCCCCACAAGGTATACCACGAGTCCGGTAGTGGCGGCCACCCTTAAAATCTGGGGGCAGTGGAGGCGACACAGGGGGGAAGTGGGGGGTCTGATGGCGGCGCCACTGAGAGGGAACCACAGATTTGTCCCGGGGAACACTGGCGGGGGATTCCAGAGCTGGCACAGGGCGGGCATCAGGCAACTGAGGGACATGTTCATAGAGGGGAGGTTTGCGAGCCTGGGAGAGCTGGAGGAGAAATTTGAGCTCCCCCCGGGGAACACGTTTAGATACCTGCAGGTGAAGGCATTTGCCAGACGACAGGTGGAAGGATTCCCCTTGCTTCCCGATGGAGGGGCGAGTGATAGGGTGCTGTCAGGGGCCTGGGTCGGAGAAGGGAAGGTCTCGGACATCTACAAAATAATGCAGGAGGTGGAGGAGGTACCGATAGAGGAGCTGAAAGGGAAGCGGAGCTGGGAGAGCAGATAGAAGATGGGACATGGGCGGATGCCCTAGAGAGGGTCAATTCGTCGTCGTCGTGCGCAAGGTTGGGCCTCATCCAATTTAAGGTGCTGCACAGAGCCCATATGACGGGGACTAGGATGAGTCGGTTCTTCGGGGGGGAGGACAGGTGTGTTAGGTGTTCGGGAAGCCCTGCGAACCATGTACATATGTTCTGGATGTGTCCGGCACTGGAAGAGTTCTGGGAGGGGGTGGCGGGGACGGTATCGAGAGTGGTGGGAACCAGGGTCAAACCAGGGTGGGGGCTAGCGATTTTTGGGGTTGGGGTGGAGCCAGGAGTACAGGAGGCAAGGGAGGCCGGAATATTGGCCTTTGCGTCCTTGGTAGCTCGGAGAAGGATCTTGATTCAGTGGAGGGACACAAGGCCACCAAGCGTTAACACCTGGTTAAACGACATGGCAAGCTTCATCCAATTGGAAAGAATCAAATTCGCCCTGAGAGGGTCGGTACAGGGGTTAGGGCTCAAAATTAAAAATGGCCGCACCCTCTGAGTGGGGGAGGGAGGGGTGTGGCAGGGAGGGGCCACGCCCTTCGGCGTGGGTGGGAGGGGCCGCCCCCACGGGCGTGAGGGGGAGGGGCCGCCCCCGCTGGCTTGGGAGGGAGGGGCCGCCCCCGCGGGGGTGGGAGGGAGGGGCCGCCCCCACGGGCGTGGGAGCCGCACCCACTGGCATGGGAGGGGAGGGCCGCACCCGCAGGCATGGGGGACACCATATTTTGGAAGGGTTCATGTCCTGCAAGGGGGGGTGGGGGTGGGTTACATCTCCCGTGCGGTATGGGGGGGGGGGTTTGCATTTTTCGTGCAGGGTGGGGATTCGCATCCCACTGGCTTGGGGAAAGGAGGTGGAGGGGAGAGGGCAAAGGAGTGCAAAGGGGGTGGGGGGTGACGACAAAGGGGGTTTGGTGGGAGAGAGGGCAAAGGGGGTGGGGAGAGAGGGCAAAGGGGGTGGGGAGAGAGGGCAAAGCGTGGGGAAGAGGGAAAAGTCGGGGGGAGAGCGGGCAAAGTGGGAGGGGAGAAAGAGGGCGAAGGGGGTGGGGTAATGGGGATGTTATGGACCAGGGTGTAGAGAACCCCAAATTGTATTATGGAGTTCACCTGACCCACATCTTTCAATAGATTGTGGTATGGGGAGCAGAAATGGAAAAGTATTATTAACGCGAAACAATGTTTATTCCATGAACTCAAGTTAACTTTTTCAAAACGTAGTGAAAATCGTAGCAACCATTAATTCAAATACAACCCCCAAAGAATACAACACTAAGTAATCCATTAAGCTTTCCTTTTAACATCTAAAGACTGAAAACACCTTTTACCAGAAGCACATCAGGTTAAAGTCACTACTGTTATTAGTTTTAAATCACCAGAATCGATTTATAGTCTTCAGATTACAGAGAGTGACTAATACCCCTGGCTGTGACTGCAGCTATCCAGCACTCAAAACAAAACTAAAACACATCTTGCAGCCTAAAACCAAAGTAAAAAGCTGACAGACAGCCCAGCTCCACCCACACTCTGACATCACTGCAGTCATATGAGCAGCCAAACATTTCTTAAGGCGACGTCCTCATGACACCTCCCCCCAAGAGAAAAAAAATAAACCATCAACTTCAAGATGGTTTCATTTTTCACCATCCTTTAAGAAATGCACAGTAAATATATATTTTTGTTTCAAAAAACACGCATACAGATATAATAATGTAGTCCATATTTGTTCTTCTTCCTCCAACTGAAATCCTTCTCGATTGACAGTCTCTTTGAACAAGAAGGTCCTTGCACGATCCGTCCATTTCTCTACGCCTCGGCATGTCTCTTTAAAGTCAGATACTATAGTTCAATCTGATCACAGAGTCCCTTGTAATTCTCTAACACAGGAGCATTGGTTATCACAGGTTTCAGGCAGTCAAATGCCTGTTGAAACTCCGCTGTCCATTGAAATTTTCGACTTTTCAGCAAGTCCATCAATGGAGCAATCACTCTACAAAACGTTTGCACAAATGTTCGATCAAATCCACTCATGCCAAGAAATCGCATTATTTCCCTTCGTCTTGAGGGTATTGGAAACTTCTCAATAACTGTTGGTTTCACATCCCGTGTGACCATTCGACCCTGTCCAATTGTGTGGCCAAGGAAAGTGACTTGGGCTTTTCCAAGTTCACTTTTGGCTAGGTTTATCACCAAACCAGCCTCCTGACGTCGATCGAAGCACTCCATCAGATGTTTTAAATGTTCTGTCCATGTCTGGCTGAAAATTACCAAATCGTCAATGTATACCGCACAATTGGGTAATCCTGAAACAACTTTTTTAGTTAACCATTGAAATGTGGCTGGGGCGTTATTCATGCAAATGGCATAACTTTGAATTGGTATATACCATCTGGAGTCACAAAAGCTGAAATCTCCTTCCCCCTTTCAGATAAAGGTACCGGCCAGTACCCTTTAAGTAAATCCAGTTTGGAAATAAAAGCTGATTGTCCCACTTTCTCAATGCAATCCTCTAAACTTGGGATAGGATAAGAGTCTGTTCTTGTAACTGCATTAACCGTTCTATAGTCCACACACAACCCTTGGGTGCCGTCTGGTTCAGGTACCATCACTATGGGTGAGCTCCATTGGCTGCAACCCACTTCAATTATGCCATTTTAAAGCATACTCTCAATCTCTTTGTTAACCTGTGCCAATTTTAAAGGGTTAAGTCTGTATGGATGTTGTTTGATTGGAACAGCATTTCCCACATCTACATCATGTATAGCCATTTTAGTACTTCCCAATTTATCTGTACAAACCTGCCCACGTGATATCAATAACTCTTTCAGGTCAGTCAGTTTTCCCTCTGGAAGGTAACTCAACAATTTATCCCAATTTTTAAGAACATCCTCGTTTTCCAATTTAATTTGAGGTATGTCAAATTCACAGTCATCTGGATTTGGTTCGTCACTTTGAGTTAGAATCATTAAAACCTCCTCTTTTTTCTCTCCTTCCCTTTCAAAGTACCTTTTAAGCATATTCACATGACACACTCGGTGAGTCTTCCTTCTATCTGGTGTTTTTACCACATAATTCACCTCACTTAATTTCCTTTCAATCTGATAAGGTCCACAAAACCTAGCTTTTAAAGGTTCACCTACCACTGGTAACAACACTAAAACTTTATCTCTTGGCAAAACTACGAACTTTGCATTTCTTGTCCGCTACCCGTTTCATCACATTTTGTGCAACTTTTAAATGTTGTCTAGCCAATTGACTTGTTCTATTTAATCATTCCCCAAAATTTGACACGTAATCCAATAATGTAATTTCCGATTTCTCGCTCACCAATTTTTTCTTAATCAATTTAAGTGGGCCTCTTACCTCATGACCAAAAATTAGTTCAAAAGGACTAAATTTGGTTAACTCATTAGGTGCATCCCTAATTGCAAACAGTACGAATGGAATTCCTTTATCCCAATGCTCTGGATAATCTTGACAATAAGGCCTCAACATTGTCTTTAATGTCTGATGCCACCTTTCTAACGCTCCCTGCGATTCTGGATGGTACGCAGTTGATTTAAATTGTTTTATTCCTAAGGTGTCCATAACGTCTTTGAATAACCTCAAGGTAAAATTTGCTCCTTGATCCGATAGTATTTCTGTGGGTAGTCCATATCTAACAAAGAATTTAAGTAACTCCTCCACAATCTTTTTAGCTGTAATATTACGGACTGGAATGGCCTCTGGAAACCTAGTAGACACATCCATTATAGTCAAAAGATATTGATTCCCACTTTTCGTTTTAGGAAGCGGTCCTACACAATCAATTAGGACCCTTGTAAAAGGTTCCTCAAATGCTGGAATGGGTATTAAGGGGGCTGGTTTTATCACCACTTGAGGTTTCCCTATCACTTGACATGTGTGACATGATTGTCAAAATTTAACTACATCTTTATGTAGGCCAGGCCAATAAAAATGTTTTTGTATTTTAGCTTGAGTTTTCTGTATTCCCAAATGACCTCCCACTTGTACCTCATGTGCAACTCGCAGCACCTCCTTTCTATACTCTACCGGCAATACTGCTTAATGACCTTCTGCCCAATTTTCATCCGCCTGCAAATGTAAAGGTCTCCATTTTCTCATAAAGACATCGCTTTTATGATAATAACACTCTGGTATACACGCAGATTCCTCTTTCGTGTATGCTTTGATACATCCGTTTTATTTCTATATCTTTCTGTTGGAACTCCACCAATGTTCCTGAACTAAAAATATCCGCCTCATCCTCCACCTGTTCTTGTTCTTTTTCAACCATCTGATCAAAAATAGTTTCTGATAATTGCACTTCAACTTTATCTTTGATTTCTCTTCTTGTCTTAACCTGTGACTTTGCAACCTTGTCACTACACAATCCAGAAAAATCCTTTGATATTCGTCCTTCAACACTTCAGAGGGGCCTCACGGTAGCATGGTGGTTAGCATCAATGCTTCACAGCTCCAGGGTCCCAGGTTCGATTCCCGGCTGGGTCACTGTCTGTGTGGAGTCTGCACGTCCTCCCTGTGTGTGCGTGGGTTTCCTCCGGGTGCTCCGGTTTCCTCCCACAGTCCAAAGATGTGTGGATTAGGTGGATTGGCCATGCTAAATTGCCCGTAGTGTAAGGTTAATGGGGGGATTGTTGGGTTACGTGGGTTTAAGTAGGGTGATCATTGCTTGGCACAGCATCGAGGGCCTGTTCTGTACTGTTCTATGTTCTAATTTAGCGATTAACTTCAGTTGTCTGATTTTCCACTGGCGTATCAACCACAGTAGGCATCACTCCCACCTGCGATCCAGCTATATCATTACCCAAGATAAACAGTATTCCTGGACAAGATAGTTTCTCTATTACTCCTACTACCACTTCACCACTCTTCACTTCACTGGACTCTCCAACCTCACCTGATATAATTGAACACTACTCCTCTCACCCTGAATTCCACATATTACCAGCTTTTTTGGCAACATTCTTCTCAAACTACATAACTTCTCATCTCTTCCCATTAAAGATTGACTAGCTCCCGTATCTCTTAAAATTATTACTTCTTTACCTGCTCCTCCTGATACACGAGTAAACTTTACCCACACAAGTAAATTCTTTAAAGGGATATGGCACCTTCTTATCAATCACCTCTTGATCAGGCTGTACAATGTTTTGCACCTCTTTCGCTTCACTTGGGCTTTCCTTTACCACTTTCACAAATCCCACTATCTTATCCTGTTTTATCACATCAGCCTTCCCGGTGCTTTTCTTCAACCACCGACGCTGTGACTTTACATGGCCTAGTTTATGACAGTGAAAACATTTGAAACTTTTCATGTCTGTTGCACCCTCCTGGATTTCTTTTTTAATCTGAGGTACACTCTCCATATTATCTCCCTTTAGATCACGTTTACTTTTACCACTTGAGTATTTCTCTTGTCCCTACTTCCTATCCCTCACAGCCTGAAACTGATGTCGGAAACCAGCTTTGGTTTGTGAACATTCATAACCATCATCCATTTCTAACCCCCTGCGAGGGGGGGGGGGAAAGAGGAGAGGGGGAGGGGGGTGAGGGGGCCGGGGGGGGAAGAGAGGGAGAGAGGGGGCCCGGGGGGGGGGGGGAGAGAGGGGGCCGGGGGGGGGGGGGGAGAGAGGGGGCCGGGGGGGGGGGGGAGAGAGGGGGCCGGGGGGGGGGGGAAGAGGGGGCCGGGGGGGGGGGGGGGGGGGGGGGGGAGAGGGGGCCGGGGGGGGGGGGGGGGGGAAGCAGGGGGCCGGTGAGGGGGGGGGGGGGGGGGAGGGGGGCGGGGGAGAGGGGCCGGGGGGAGGGGGGGGAGGAGAGGGCGGCCGGGGGGGGGGTGGGGGAAGAAGAGAGAGGGGGCGGGGGGGGGGGGGGAGAGAGGGGAGGGGAGAAGAGAGGGGGCCGGGGGGGGGGGGGGGGGGGGGAAAGAGGGGCGGGGGAGGGGGGGGGGGGAAGGAGAGAGGGGGCCGGGGGGGGGGGGGGGGGGGAGGAGAAGAGAGGGGGGCCGGGGGGGGGGGGGGGGGGGGAGAGAGGGGGCGGGGGGGGGGGGGGGGAGAGGGGGCCGGGGGGGGAGAGGGCGAAGGGGAGAGAGGGGCGGGGTGGGGGCAAAGGGGAGAGGGGCGAAGGGGTGGGGGGGAAGAGGGTGAAGGGGTGGGGGGGGGGAAGAGGGTGAAGGGGTGGGGGGGAAGGAGGGTGAAGGGGTGGGGGGAGAGGGTGAAGGGGTGGGGGGGAGAGGGTGAAGGGGTGGGGGGGAGAGGGTGAAGGGGTGGGGGGGGAAGAGGGTGAAGGGGTGGGGGGGAAGGGGGTGAAGGGGGGGGGGGGAGAGGGTGAAGGGGTGGGGGGGAAGAGGGTGAGGGGTGGGGGGGAAGAGGGTGAAGGGGTGGTGGGGGAAGAGGGTGAAGGGGTGGGGGGGAAGAGGGTGAAGGGGTGGGGGGGAAGAGGGTGAAGGGTGTGGGGGGAAGAGGGTGAAGGGGTGGGGGGAAGAGGGTGAAGGGGTGGGGGGAAGAGGGTGAAGGGGTGGGGGGAAGAGGGTGAAGGGGTGGGGGGAAGAGGGTGAAGGGGTGGGGGGAAGAGGGTGAAGGGGTGGGGGGGAAGAGGGTGAAGGGGGTGGGGGGAAGAGGGTGAAGGGGTGGGGGGAAGAGGGTGAAGGGGTGGGGGAGGAAGAGGGTGAAGGGGTGGGGGGAAGAGGGTGAAGGGGTGGGGGGAAGAGGGTGAAGGGGTGGGGGGGAAGAGGGTGAAGGGGGTGGGGGGGGAAGAGGGTGAAGGGGTGGGGGGAAGAGGGTGAAGGGGTGGGGGGAAGAGGGTGAAGGGGTGGGGGGGAAGAGGGTGAAGGGGTGGGGGGGGAGAGGGTGTGAAGGGGTGGGGGGAAGAGGGTGAAGGGGTGGGGGGGAAGAGGGTGAAGGGGTGGGGGGGAAGAGGGTGAAGGGGTGGGGGGGAAAAGGGTGAAGGGGTGGGGGGAAGAGGTGAAGGGGTGGGGGGGGAAAAGGGTGAAGGGGTGGGGGGGAAAAGGGTGAAGGGGTGGGGGGGTGAAGGGTGGGGGGGTGAAGGGGTGGGGGGGTGAAGGGGTGGGGGGGTGAAGGGGTGGGGGGGTGAGGGGGTGGTGGGGGGTGAAGGGGTGGGGGGTGTGAAGGGGTGGGGGGTGAAGGGGGGTGGGTGAAGGGGTGGGTGAAGGGGTGGGGGGGGTGAAGGGGTGGGGGGGGTGAAGGGGTGGGGGGGTGAAGGGGTGGGGGGGGTGAAGGGGTGGGGGGGGTGAAGAGTTGGGGGGGGTGAAGGGGTGGGGGGGTGAAGGGGTGGGGGGGTGAAGGGTGGGGGGGTGAAGGGGTGGGGGGGGAAGGGGTGGGGGGTGAAGGGGTGGGGGTGAAGGGGTGGGGGGTGAAGGGGTGGGGGGTGAAGGGGGGGGGGTGAAGGGGTGGGGGTGAAGGGGTGGGGGGTGAAGGGGTGGGGGGTAAGGGGTGAAGGGGTGAAGGGGAAGAGGTGTGATGAAGGGGGTGGGGGAAGAGGGTGAAGGGGTGGGGGGAAGAGGGTGAAGGGGTGGGGGGTAAGAGGGTGAAGGGGTGGGGGGGGAAGGGAAGAGGGTGAAGGGGGGTGGGGGGTAAGAGGGTGAAGGGGTGGGGGGGTTAAGAGGGTGAAGGGGTGGGGGGTAAGAGGGTGAAGGGGTGGGGGGTTTAAGAGGGTGAAGGGGTGGGGGGTAAGAGGGTGAAGGGGTGGGGGGTAAGAGGGTGAAGGGGTGGGGGGTAAGAGGGTGAAGGGGTGGGGGTAAGAGGGTGAAGGGGTGGGGGGTAAGAGGGTGAAGGGGTGGGGGGTAAGAGGGTGAAGGGGTGGGGGGTAAGAGGGTGAAGGGGTGGGGGGGAAGAGGGTGAAGGGGTGGGGGGGAAGAGGGTGAAGGGGTGGGGGGGGAAGAGGGTGAAGGGGTGGGGGGGAAGAGGGTGGGGGGGAAGAGGGTGGGGGGGTGGGGGGAAGGGGGGTGATGGGGGGAAGAGGGTGAAGGGGGAAGAGGGTGAAGGGGGAAGAGGGACATTTTATCGACTGGTGCATTTCTGAGCGTCACAACAGCAGCTTTTGCCAGTGTCTTCAAACAGAATCACTTCCACTTAGCCTCGCACTTTTTCATCCTACCTGAAGGAAGCTCTCACCTTTTTGGACAATGTCTGTATGTTTGGCTAACTGAATGAACAACAATCTCCCATTCAGCCTCTTCCTCAAGACCCCTGAAGTGAAAGCTGCCTCCCGACCGCCGGTTTCCCCATGAGCAGAGCCTGATACCTCTCGGTGCGTCCCCACCCCCCAACCAAAATGCCAGGCTCTCGGAGCAAGCCGTTAAAATGACCCGCGCCTCGGGTACCATCACTGCGCTGCGAGCGGGCGACTTCATTTTTACGCCCCGGTTCCATTTGTCCGTTGCCTTGGCGATTAAAGGCATCTGGTCGGACAGCTCGGTCGGGGGCTAGGGCCCCGGCAGAACATGCCCGCTACTGCGCTTGCGTTCATGATGCTCGGCCCCGGCAGCGCGCGCGTGCACGTCAGGGACGTTCGCCGCCCGTTTGCCGTGCCCGCGGATGGTCGCGGCTGCGCATGCGCCTGTTGATAGCGGGGTGGGGGTGGGGCAGAGAGACCCTCTCCCACAGCGGTGTTGGGAGGATGACATGAGATGGGGGTTGCCGTCTCCCTCAAAGGCTGCGTGCCGCTGTCAAGAAAGCAGTGAGGGCGCGGGTAGGGAGGGACCTGTTGAGGTGCATGTTGCCTAGCAAGAAGCCAGGCAGCTCAGTGCAAGGTAAAATTAAAATAGAAAATTCTGGAACAACCCAACAGGTGGAGGTAGTGGCGCCTGTGTGGTGGGGTGGGGTGGGGAGGGGGGAAGGGGGGCCAGTTCCAGGTCAACCAGGAGAAATTTCTGTGGGAGAGAATCTCTTCACTTGGTTTGATCAGGGATAGTTAACACTGTGGTGGTTCAATCCCTGCCCCTGGTCCGTGTGGAGTTTGCACATTCTCCCCGTGTTCATGTGGGTCTAACCCCCACCACCCAAAGATGTGCAGGGTAGGTGGATTGACCACGCTAAGTTTGGGGGGGGGGGAACATTTGGGTACTCTAACTTTTTTTTAAACCAGATATTCAGCATAGCTTTGTCAGAGGGAGGTCATACGAACAAGGAGATGACCAGGAATGTAGATGAGGGTAGTGCAGTTGATGTAGTTTATATGGATTTCCGCAAAGCCCTTTGACAAGATTGGACAAAGAACCAGGGAGGTGATGAGGAAATATTTATTTTGCACACCGATTTGGAACAGTCTGGCTGGAAGGATAGTGGGCAGCTGATTCAATAGTAACTTTCAAAGGAGAATTAAATATAGAGCTGGAAGGGAGAAGTTTGCAGGGCTATAAAGAAGTTCGATAGATAGGTCCGAATAAATTCTTCATGGTTAACTATATTTATCAACTGCAAGAACTATGTACATATGCCCAGTAAAGGGTTCAAACGAGGAGATGTCTCCATGCTTGTTTGTGCACATGGCCCTGTCCAACACTAGACTGTCCCCGAGGTGTGGGTCATGTGGGCGGCACTGTACTCAATTCCCATTAACACTTGTGTGTGCCAGAGCAGCATGGTGGTGCAGTGGTTAGCACTGCTGCCTCACGGCGCCAAGGTCCCAGGTTCGATCCCGACTCTGGGTCACTGTCTGTGTGGTGTTTACACATTCACCGCGTGTTCGTATGGGTTTCGCCCCCGCAACCCAAAGATGTGCACAGTAGGTGGATTGGCCACACTAAAATTGCCCCTTAATTGGAAAAAATGAATTGGGTACTCTAAAATTGCCAGCCAGACCCTTATACTTCCAGAAGTTAGACTAATTGGATAGATCTTTCACAGACACCCAACACCCCAAATTACTTTGAAAGCCAATGAGTTGCATTTCAAATGAAGCCAATGTTGTATAGTACAGCATCCGATTTGTGCACAGCATGTTCCCATAAACAGAAATCTGCTAACACCAGACAATCCATTAAATCTGCTAACACCAGACAATCCATTAGGGATAAATGTTGACTATGACACCAGAGGGGAGAACTCTCCTTTTTTTTTTGAGGTAGTGTCATGGGCTCTTTCACATCTCAGAGGAGAAACAGAGCTTCGGTTTAACATCCCATCCGAAGTTCGCCCTTCCTTCAATGCAGCAGTGGGATTTTTCAGCCTGGACATTGTGCTGAAATTCCTGAACTGAGTGGAATCACTCCCGTGACCATCTCAGCTGGATTCTCTGGTCCCCCAGCCACGTGTGTCTCAGCGGCGCGCCGTTCGCTGGTTCCATATCCCACCGCTTGTCAATGGGATTTCCCATTGTAACCGCCCCAAGCCGCCAGTTAAGCCATGTGCTGCCGACGGGAAAAGTGAATCACAACAACCGGACAATTCCGGCCTCTATCCCAGAGGCTAAAGTGTCACCAACTGAGCCAGGGCAACCTGACGATTAGAAACAATGTTCTCTCAGATTAAAAATTGCCACCATTTTGCAATTCAGAAACCAGCTGTTGGGGTTTCTCCCCTCCTGGATGCCCCTGCTTGTTTCCAGTGTGGCTGAGAAAATGGATGTGCTCACCGCATCCTTTGCAAAGCTGAGAATTTTGGCAAGAGAGCATCACGGTGCACAGTGGTTAGCAATGCTGCCTCGTAGCGCCAGGGTCCACAGTTCAATTCTGGCCTTGGGTGACTGTGTAGTGTTTGCACGTTCTCCCCGTATCTACGTGGGTTTCCTCCGGGTGCTCCGGTTTCCTCCCACAATCCAAAGATGTGCAGGTTAGGTGGATTGGCCATGATAAATTGCCCCTTAGCATCCAAAAGTTTAGGCGGGGTTATGGGGATAGGGCGGGGGTGAGCGCGCCTGGCTCTTCCAGAGGGTCAGGACAGACATGGTGGGCAGAATGGCCTTCTTCTGCACTGTAGGGATTCTATGATAACATTAGAAATTCATTCATGGTTAGCACGGTTGCCTCACGGCGCCGAGATCCCAGGTTCGATTCCGGCTCTGGGTCACTGTCCGTGTGGAGTTTGCACATTCTCCCCGTGTTTGCGTGGGTTTCGCCCCCACAACCCAAAACGATGTGCAGGGTAGGTGGATTGGCCACGCAAAATTACCCCTTAATTGGAAAAAAATGAATTGAGTACTGTAAATTTATATATTTTTTTTAAAAAAGAAATTCATCAAAATATTGCTCGTGTCGTGACTTGTGCCAAGTCTTGTCCACCCACCATCCACTGTGTGCTTCCTGGCTCCTGCTTTGGCAATGCCTCCATTTTACAATTCTCAACATTGGGTTCCAAAGCTTGCGTGACCTCAGCGCACCCCCCCCCCCCCCCCCCCCCCCCCGGCCCGCCTCCTCCCACTAAAATCTCTAAGCTTGTCCGTTTCTGGCCTTGCGCATATTCCCAATTTCCTATCCCCATCACTTCAAGTACAGTTTTGGCCTCCAACTTTAAGAAAGGATGTAATTGGAAGAGGTTCAGCGAGGGTTCGCTCGACTGATGCCTGACGGGGGGGGGGGGGGGGGGGGGGGGTGGGCTTGGGGGGGGGGGGGGAGGGAATTTCTGGGAATCCCTCGCCAGAGGGATATTTCTGTCCTGTCAACGGAGAGCCCCCACCGCCGGGGAAAGGAATTTAATGGGGACTCCCATTGTCAGCGGCAGGACCTGAAGATCCTGCCACCGCCTAATGGCGCTCCGCCAAGAGACACACGGGCCATGGAAACCCCCCCCACCTCCCAAAAAAAAAGAATAGTATTATGAGAAAAGGATGGGCAGGTTGCACCTGTAATCTGTTGGAGTTTCAGAAATTGAGAGGTGATCTTATTGAAACATGAGGGGGTTTGAACAGGTGGATGCTGAAAGGATGGTTCTCCTTGTGTCCGAGACTAGAACAATGGGACACAGTTTAAAAACACGGTGTCTCCTTTCTAAGATGGACGTGAGGAGGTTTCTTTCCTCTTAGGGGATCGCGGGTGTATGGAACTCTCTTCCCCAGACAGCAACGGAGGCAGCGCTGAGTACTTTTTGAAGGCTGAATTAGATAGATTCTTGACTGAGCAAGGCGTCACAGGGTTTAGCGGGTAGACAGGAAAGCAGAGGCTGCGGACAGGTCAGTCATCTTATCAAATGGCGGAACAGGTTTGAGGACCCGAATGACACATTTCTGCTCCGAATCAGTCCCTTCGCCCCGTCTACTGATGCCCGTGCCTTCAGCCCCAGTCTTGAGTTAGAAACCTCTGCACATCCTTGTTATCCCTCCTTCAAACCAATATCTTTAACCAAACGTGTGACTTCTGCCTTGCTTGTCACGGCAGTGCCTGCAGCAGTCTTGGTCCTAAGCTCTGGAATTCATCCATTCTCTTCCTTTAAGACTCTCCTGGAAACCAATCTCTAAGGTTAGGGTCATCTGCCCTTGTATCTTTTTTTGTTTCATTTAGCACTTGCTGCATGCCTTTGAATCTTATGACTGCATTAAAGGCACTATATCACGAGACATTGCTCAAACAGGCATGTTTGTTTACCACACAAAGCTCAATGAATGTTGGTACAACATGAGATTTTATTTTGACAAAATCTATTTCCTCATATGTGTGCTTCAGTGCATCATGAGTCTAATTCCAAACCTGACACCCAGGGTGATAAAAGGTCAAAACTGACTGTTCATGCTGCAAGGAGGGGAAGTAATGTGTGCTAACATTTCAAAAAATACTGTTCCAGTTCAAAAAGACAGGAGGAGACTATTCAGTCCTTCCTGCCTGTTTTGGCATTCAATTTAGATCAGGGCTGCCCTGAATTGAAGCATTAAGGGAGTGACAAAGGGCGACCGATTTGTTGGTAAAATTGTAACAAGTTCCTACATTACTACACTTCAAAGGCAGCACGGTAGCATGGTGGTTAGCATAAATGCTTCACAGCTCCAGGGTCCCAGGTTCGATTCCCGGCTGGGTCACTGTCTGTGCGGAGTCTGCACGTCCTCCCCGTGTGTGCGTGGGTTTCCTCCGGGTGCTCCGGTTTCCTCCCACAGTCCAAAGATATGCGGGTTAGGTGGATTGGCTATGCTAAATTGCCCTTAGTGTCCTAAAAAATAAGGTTAATGGGGGGGGGGGGTTGTTGGGTTACGGGTATAGGGTGGATACGTTGACTTGATCATTGCTCGGCGCAACATCGAGGGCCGAAGGGCCTGTTCTGTGCTGTACTGTTCTGTTCTATTCTAAAGGGACTTTGTGACTACTGTATTAAAGCTTATGGTAAGTCCTATAGCCACACCAGCTGCTATATAAATTCATGGCTCCTTCAGTCTCGGCCAGCAAAAAAAAAACCGACAAATTCTGACACCAATTTTCTTTTCTGTCACGCAGGAAGGAATGGCTCGGCGAGTGACAGTACCTTCCCCTCAGAAGTTCTTCGTGGTCTTGTCTGCCTGCACCCTCGTCCTGTTTCTCGCGCACTGCCTGTCCAAAATGGCTGAGCTGGAGTGGTCAACAGACGGGCTCCAGGCGGACGTTAGGTTCACTCCCGCCAAGGCTGCCATCAGGAAACCTGCCGTCGGCCGGCGCTGTCCACCCGGCTACTATTCCGCCATAGAGTTGGGGCCTGCTGTGTCACGTCGCCACGAGGACCGGGGAGTGCTGGGTGCCTCGGGAAATGCTGTGGTGCTGGACGGCCTCGGCTTCAAAGAGGCAACCGAGAGGGCCATTGGTTTCCAGAAGCACGGCTTCAACGCCTTCACCAGTGACAGGATCTCTATACACCGTGGCCTGGGACCTGACACCAGAGCTCCAGAGTAAGAATCTTTCCTGGCAATGGGGATTAAACACACTGGTGGCTGGGCAATCCCAATCAAAGTTGAAAATAGATCATGTGGCAGCTGAGCATGTAGCAAATGTCAATTGTATTTTTTTATTTTTTTCAAATGTTTTATTCTCCTCCTTTATCATCTTTTCTCCCAAATTTACACCCAACAATAAACAATAATCTAACGAATGCAATGTCAATTCTCACATCAGCAACAACAATCCCATCCTCCCACCAAACCCCCAAACATTATCCCGCATGTTAATATAAACAAATAACCAAAAGGAATCCGCAATCACCCATAGTCACCAAAAACACATACAGTCCCCCTCCCCCAACCCCTCCCCTAATGTTCGACGTCATCCAATTGTTGAAAGTGCACAATGAATGACGAATTGTAGAACCACCTCCATCCTTTGCCTCAGTTCAAATTTGACCTTCTCAAGAGTCGAGTATTCCAGCAGGTCCCACCGCCACGCCAGGGCACAGGGTTGATCTCCATCCCAACAGGATCAGCCTTCGGGCAACCAACGAGGCGAAGGCTACAACATCTGCCTCCGCACCCGTTTCCAACGGGTCTGACACCCCAAATATGGCCTCCCGAGGGCCCGGGTCCAGTTTCAGATGCACCACTTTAGAGATTACCCAAAAAACCTCCTTCCAGTAATCCTCTAGCTTTGAACAGGACCAAAACATACGAACATGATTTGCGGGTGTCCCCCCCACAACGTTCACACACATCTATCCCCTCAAAGAGCCACACACCACCTTCAGCCCTTCTTGCGCACAAGGTGGAGGTGTTCACCCTCCGGTGCACCTCACACCAGAACCCCTCTTCCATACCCTCTCCCAACCCTTCCTCCCACTTTGCCTTGATCCCTTCCAGCGGTGCCTTCTCCTCTTCCAAAATAGCCCTGTAAACAACCAACACTACCCCTTTCTCCAGTCCCCCTGTCGTCAGCACCTCCTCCAGCAATGTGGAAGCCGGCTCCACCGGGAAGCTCTGTATCTCCTTTCTGGCAAAGTCTTGAACCTGCATGTATCTAAATATTTCCCCCTGCTCCAGCCCATACTTTGCTCCCAGCTCCCTCAATCCTGCAAACTGACCCCCAAGAAAGAAATCTTTTAGTGTCCGAATTCCTTTCTCCTCCCATCTCCAAAAACTTCCCTGGTTCAAATCTATGGTTCCCCCATATTGGCATTTCTCTTGATCCTGCCCCCAACCCGAAGTGCTAACAATTGTATTTATATAGTGCTTTGAAAAGTTAGGAAAACATCTCCAAAGCACTTCACAGAAGCTTGATCAGAGGTGAGTTTTTAAGAGCATCTTCAAGGAGAAGAGAGAGATTTTGGGAGAGAAATCCGGAGGAGAATTCCAAGATGGCGCCGGAGCGAGGCGACTTCTTGCAAGCTGTGCCCAGCAGACCCGCTAATTCTATCTTTTACTCTCGTTCTATGCTTCTAAAATTTCATTCTAACTCTTTTACATTATATTGTGCAGCTCTCCTTCCTTCCCTATGTCCGGTATGCATTGTTTGTACAGAATGCAAGAAACAATACTTTTCACTGTATACTAATACATGTGACAATAATAAATCAAATCAAATCAGAGCTTAGACCCTCGACAGCCAAGGGAGATCCAGAGGCCAGAATTCCCAATCCCATGGCTACTATTTAAAAGAAGAGCAGGGGTGGTCTGCCTGATGTGTTATGTCCCAGGGAGTCAGTTGATGTGGGATATAACTGGAGCCAATATTTACGCATGTTTGTAAACATTTATTTACACAGCCTCGGATTTCAAGCAAGCCCCTCCAAACCTCACAATCATAGTTTTAAGTCAATGTCAATATTGTTAGGGGTTCAAATGAGTCCACACCATCAGTCACCTACAAGTACACACGATTAATATGCAATTAACATATTCCCTTCCCACTCAGTAAAAATTCGACTTCATACGTAAAACAAAAATGTCAAATCAAATTAAAATGAACAACCTCCATTTCCTCAAAGACACCTAATAATTTCTTCGCACATGCATTTCTTTTTGTTAAACATGCAGTCGATTACTTGCATTTAATTTTAGAGATTTCCTTTCTCTCCAGCCTTTGTTTCAAGTTGGCAAGGTCAGCCTGTCGCTTTTTCTCACTCACCTTTTTTTCCAGAGAATGTGCATTACCTCACAATGAACGATTATCTGAGTATTCTATTTTCGGTATGTTCCTTGTAGAGAATCTCACTGAAACGTTCAGCAAATAGAATCCCATATCGACTGCCCCCACAAGGGTTTCAGCAGCCAAAGTACTTTTAACAACCCTTTATATCTTTTTAACTTTCCAAAGCAAAGGAAACCCATTTTCACCCAGTTGAATGTTATGAAACCAGCTGTAGTGGGAATCCATCAAGAAGATTAGTGTGTGAAGCATCATTAAAGATGACTAGTGTCATGTTTTTTTGGGACACCTAAAGACAGGACTGCAAGTACATATTTCTTCAGGTTTCATTTTTTAAAATATCTTACTCTCAACAAAATTTTGAATTTGGGAAGTTTGAACGCAGTTGTTTTTGCTAAAAAAATTCTCTTCTTTATACCCAAAAGAAATTGAGGGATCTGCTTTTAGTTGGACACTCCTTAATTTCAGCACAGTAGATCTTACATTAAAAAAAAACACACTCCCAAGAGAGCATCATTCAAGCCAGCGTCGCACAGTTTTCCTACTGTTCCTGCTGCCTCGTTTGGGCAGCTATGGAAACACTTCTCTCGGGAAAAGTGTTGCTCTGCCGAAATGCAGCTTTGATGTCAATCGATCGACACCCTGATGAATATAATAATAATCTTTATTGTCACAAGTAGGCTTACATTAACACTGCAATGAAATTATTGTGAAAATTCCTTAGTCGCCACATTCCAGCGCCTGTTTGGGTACACAGAGGGAGAATTCAGAATGTCCAATTCACCTAAAGCACGTCTTTCGGGACTTGTGGGAGGAAACCGGAGCCACCGGAAGAAACTCACTCAGACACGGGGAGAACGTAGACTCTGCACGGACAGTGACCCAAGCCAAGAATCGAACCTGGCTCCCTGGCGCTGTGAAGCAATAGTGCAAAACACTATGTGACCATGCCACCTATGTATGTGAAGCAAAGGGCTAACAGGATTTCCCAGCTAACATTCTAACTGTGAGTTATCCACTCTGCTAACAGCACTTAAAACCAATAATTAATAAACAGGGCTTTATCATTGCTGTTTGTGGGAGCTTGCTGTGCATACATTGGTTGCTGTGTTTGCCCACATTGCAACAGTGAATAAGCTTCAAAAACTACTTCATTGTTGAAAGGTGCTTTTGGATGTCCTGAGGTTGTAAAGGTGCTGTATCAATGCAAAATCCTTCAGTTCATAATTTGGGTATTGTTTTTCATCTTTAGCCCCTCGCAGGTCTGGATTAAGGCCCCCGCTACACAGACCCCAAAAATATGTATTCTACTACTCTTTACACCTAACCTGCACATCTTTAGATTGTGGGAGGAAACCGGAGCACCCAGATGAAATCCGATGAGACATGGGGAGAAATTGCAAACTCCACTTGAACAGTAACTCGAGGCTGGTATTGAACCAGGGTTCCTGGTGCTATGTAGCAGCTAGGGACCAACCTATTAGCTGGTTTTACATAATTAGTTAATCTCGTTACCACTGTCCTACCATGTACCACATAGATTCTTCATGGCCAGTGTATCTTACCTGGCAGGGGTGAAACCGTGAACAAGAAGGTGGTTCGCCCAGAACGAGGCTAGCCCATTGCACTTCAGGTGTGCTGACGCCTGCGATGTCCCCAAATGCGGGATACTCGACTGCGAAATTTGTGGTAGTGGGGGACTGTGTCTTTTTTTCAGGGGCTGGTTTAGCACAGTGGGCTAAACAGCTGGCTTGTAATGCGGAACGTGGCGGGAGGGGGGGTGACAGCGGAAGCTCCTCTAAGTCCAGACTAAAGCAGATAATTTATGCTTCATAATTGATTTGGGCAGCAAGGCGGCACAGTGGTTAGCACTGCTGCCTCACAGGGCTAGGCACCCGGGTTCAATTCCAGCCTCGGTGACTGTGTGGAATTTGCTCCGGTTTCCCCCCCCCCCCCCCCCCCCCCCCCCCCCCCCCCCCCCCAGTCCAAAGATGCGTGGGTTAGGTGGCTTGGCCATGCTATGACATTGCCTCTTAGTGTCCAGGAATGTGCACGATAGGTTATGGGATTATAGGGATAGCGCGGGGTGGACACTCGTAAGTGGCCACAGTGCTCATTCAAATGGTCGGTACAGACCCGATGGGCCGAATGGCCTCCTTCTGCACTGTAGGAATTCTATGGTTTCTGTTTTTGTTTCAGATTCCAGCATCCACAGTAATTTGCTTTTATCTGTTTCATTTCTAACCTGACCCTTCCTAATCAAAGTATATTCCTTCCGCTAAATGCCGGAGAATATATCTGCCCTCATAGGGAGGCACAGGAATCAATCCAGTGAATCTTTGTTGCACCCGTCTAAGACAAGGATAGGTGAGGATCTTAAAACTCCTCACAGTAGTCCAGGTGTGACCTCACCAAAGCCCCATACAATTGGAGCAAAACTACCTTCCTCCCATTCTCTTGCAATAAAGGCCATCATACCATCTGCCTTCTACCAATTGCTTGTTTTCTGCATGTTCATGTACTTTCTGTGGTTCATGTACAAGGGCAGCTTTTTCCCTCTGAATACCAACATTTACCAGTCAAATTGAGAAACTGTGATGAAGGGGCCAAAGCCCAAGTTGCAATAACACTCGTTTTCAGAGCTTGGGGGGGGAACCAAGAGAAATCTTCAACGGTGAAACAGACTGGGATCATAGAATCCATCCAGTGCGGAACAGGCCATTTGGCACATCAAATCTGCGCCGACCCTCTGAAAGAGCACCCTACCTAAGCCCACACCCCCACCCTATCCCCCAACTTTGGACACTAAGGGTCAATTTATCATGGCCAATCCATCTAACCTGCACATTTTTGGATTGCGGGAGAGACCCTGAGCACCCGGAGGACGCAGACACGGGGCGAATGTACAAACTTCACGCAGACAGTGAGTCAGCCAAGGTCAGAATCGAACCCGGGTCCTTGGTGCGGTGAGGAAGCAGTGCTGACCATTGTATATCGGATGTGTGAAATAAGATTGAGGAAAGGTAATAACCGAGCTACTGGGTGGAGAAAGAGAAATGAGAGACTCACGGTCCAATTCCTTGACGCCTGTTCGCTTTCTTTCCCACCCTCCTCAGGTGCGTCACTCAACAGTTCAAGCGTTGTCCTCCCTTGCCACCTACAAGTGTGATCATCGCATTCCACAATGAGGCTTGGTCTACCCTGCTGCGGACTGTGCACAGCGTTCTGTACACGGTCCCCGCCCTACTTCTGAGAGAGGTCATCCTTGTGGACGACGCCAGCACCGAAGGTCAGGTGTTTCTAAGGGTATTTAGTATCTGCGTTAACACTTTGGGACTGAAACTGTTCTATAGGAACAAACACCAGCAGTTCTGCAATGTAGTAAATCATCCCATGGCCCTTCACAGAAGAGACATCAGGATTTGACACCCAGCCACGTGTGTGAGATATTGGGGCAGGGGTAGTAGGTTTTGAGGAGGAAATGCCAGCAATTTAGGCCCAGACAGCTGACGGCGTGCCTGACAGTGATGGAATGATTAAAACCATGGATGCGCGAGAAGCGTTGAATTGGAGAAACTCAGATATATTAGAGGATGCGGAGCTAGGGAAGGATTTGAGTTAAAACACGATAATTATAAATTTAAGGGGTTGCCATATTGAGAGCCACAGGAAATCCTGTGGTGCAGTGGGCAGCATCTCTGCCAAACAGGTTGAGTGTCAACCTGCAAAATCCTTCCAAATACATCAATGGCAGGCAGTAAGAGCAGGAGAGCGGCTCAGTGGGAGCGCCCTCACACCTGACTCAGAAGATCTCGGGTTCAAGGCCAGCTCCAGAGACCTGAGCCGCCATTAAGTAAGGTCACTCCAGGTGCAGCACGGCGCAGTGGTTAGCATTGCTGCCTCACGGCGCCGAGGTCCCAGGTTCGATCCTGGCTCTGGGTCACTGTCCATGTGGAGTTTGCACATTCTCCCCGTGTCTGCGTGGGTTTCGCCCTCACAACCCAAAAATGTGCAAGGTAGGTGGATTGGCTGCACTAAGTTACCCCTTAATTGGAAAAAAATTAATTGGGTACTCTAAATTTATTAAAACAAAAGAAAGGTCACTCCTCAGGGCAGTGCTGAGGGAGCGCTGCATTCTCGGAGGTACCACCTTCCGATAAGATGGTAACCCAAAGCCGTGTCTGCCCTCTGAAGTGGACGTAAAGGATTGTGTGACTGCTCCTTCATGATGGCACTTTATTATCCCCAGTGTCCGGCCCGGTATTTAACCCTCAGCCATCGTTACTGAAAAACAGGTCATTTATCTTATTGATATTTATTGGAGCTCGCCATGCTATGCACCTTGGGCAGCACGGTAGCACAGTGATTAGCACTGGGTCACTGTCTGCGCGGAGTCTGCACGTTCTCCCCGTGTCTGTGCGGGTTTCCTCCGGGTGCTCCAGTTTTCTCCCACAAGCCCCGAAAGACGAGGTAATTTGGACATTCTGAATTCTCCCTCTGTGTACCCGAACAGGTGCAGGAATGGGGCAACTAGGGGCTTTTCACAGTAACTTCATTGTAGTGTTAATGTACGCCTACTTGTGGCAATAAAGATTACTATAAATAGGCTACTGTATTTCCTACTTCACAACAGCGACTGCATTTCATTGGCTGTGAAGCGCATTGAGATGTTCTGAGGTTGTGAAAGGCACTACACAAATGCAAGTCCTTCCTTTGTATTGATGACTGACAGACTAGGGTCAGAAAGGCTGTTTAACTGGGAGCCACCCAATTGGGTGACAAAGGATCTGGTCACTCTCTGGTTGGCAAGGGGGGGGAGGTTCACAACAACGATGGGTGCGCAAGGCGGGAGCGGAAGACGTTGCCTGGTCGAACGCACATCTTGAAACCTGGAGTACGTCCGATCAGTGTTGATGAGCTTGACGCCCATCGTGATTTTGCTTGCAGCCTACTTGAAGGAACGGTTGGACAGCTACATCAAGAATCTCCCCATGGTTAAGATCGTCAGACAGCCGGTGAGGAAAGGATTGGTTTCTGCCAGGTTGCGAGGGAGCTCCCTGGCAAGAGGAGAAGTCCTGGCCTTCCTCGACTCGCACTGTGAGTAGAGATGCTTGTGCTTGCCCTCCATTTACCCGGCATTGTTGTACCCACCCGCAATATCCACCTCTTGTCAGGTCTCCCAGCATTCTGGAAACATCTGAATCAGTGCACAGGAGAGCCAAGCACACTAGGCCCAAGCTCCACCAGGGCCTGTGTCGTGTCAGAGTATAATAGCATAATAAATAGCGGCAGGAGTAGACCACAGGGCTGCCATTCAATAGGATCATGGCTAATCCACCTTCACTCAACCAACCCCCCCCCCCCCCCCCAGCCTCAAACCCCCTTCCCCCCCATATCTCTTGATTCCCTGAGAGAATCTGTCCATCCCAACCTTGGGTACATACAGCCACAGAGCACCCTCCACCGCCTGGGGTCGAGAATTCCAAACATTCACAACCCTTTGAGTGAAGAAATTTCTCCTCATCTCAGCCCTAATTAATTGATTGATCTCTTATCCTGAGACTGTGACCACCCCCCACCCCTCTCTCCTCTCCATATTCTAGATTCCTCAGCCAGCAGGAAACAATCTCACCATGTCCACCCTGTCGAACCCCTTCAGAATCTATAGTCTTATATTCCATATATCATATGTGTAGCTCTCTATTCCATACGTTGAACCCCTCACCAAATATTCCATACATTAAGCACCTAGCCCTATGTCCCATATGTGAAACACACAGCCCTATATATCGGGAGAATGAATTACGGGGAAGGCAGGATACGTGTGCTGCGAGGTACTGGAGAGTGGGCCCAGGTAGGGGTGGGTGCAGACTAGATGGGCCAAGTGGCCTCCAGCACTGTAGGAATTTTATGGTTCTATGGAGTGTTCTTATTTTTAAATTTAGAGTACCCAGTTTTTCTTTCCCAAGTAAGGGGCAATTTAGTGTGGCCAATTCACCTACCCTGCACATCATTTCAGGTTGTGGGGGTGAGACCCACGCAGACACGGGGAGAATGTGCAAACTCCACACGGACAGTGACCCGGGGCCGTGAGGCAGCAGTGCTAACCACTGCGCCACTGTGCCGCCCTCTATGGAGTGAGTTATTGAGAGGGGTGGGGTATCAGAGAATATATGGAGAGGATTGAGGGCTCAGAGGGCGAGGTACTGGCAGGTTGAGGTACTGGGAAGGGTGGGGTTTCAGAGGGTGAGGTACTGGGAGGGATGAGTTATTGTGAGCAGTGAATGCTGGAGGGTGGAGAGACTGGGATGGGTCAGTTACTAGAGGGCATAATAGTGGGAGCTGCAAGTACTGGGGTATGAGGTACTGGGGGATGAGGTTCTTAGCGGGTGAGATACTGAGCAGATGTGGAATGGGGGCGGTGGAGGGGGAGGCGGAGGGGAGGAGAGGGGGAGATGGGGGTGGGGGGGAGTACTGGAGTGAAATGTGCTGGAAAGCAACTTTAGACGGTTGCCCGAGATATGTCGGCACTCTGTCTGCGTATGGTCCCAGAGTCCAACCCGCCCCAACTGTTGTGTCTCAGATGTACTGACTGTGCCACCTGCAGGTGAATGCTTTGATGGCTGGCTGGAGCCACTGTTGGCCAGAATCGTGACGCTGGAGCAGGTGGTGGTGAGCCCACAGATCACAGCCATCAACCTACACACCTTCGAGGTGGAGAAACCCTCTCCCTACGGCCACAACCACTCCCGCGGCACCTTCGACTGGTCGCTGACTTTCAACTGGGCCGAGTTACCCGCTTACGAGAATGACGCGAGGAAGGATGAAAGCTTCCCCTTCAGGTCAGCAGAGGTAGAGCTTGTAACCTCTTCCCTCTCTCCTGTGATGAGGCTTTTTCTTCTTCAATCCACCATTTCATTTTATTCAATTCTGCACCAGTTTGACCTAACTTCTGAGCCAGAGATCATGGAGAATATATCTCAATCTTCGGCACCAGTGTCGCACTAAAGGAGAGGCTCAGTGGGTAGCACTCTGGCGTCAGAATCCGAAAGTCCTAGGTTCGAGTTCCCACTCCACCGACTCTCTAATACATGACTAAGGGAGCTCTGTACTGTCAGAGATGCCGTCCCTCGGATCAGATATTAAATCATTGGCCCTTTAACCCTGCCAAGTGAATCTCAAAAAACAGAATCCCATGCTGTTATTTCGAAGAAGAGTGGACAATGTTCCCTCTGGCGTCCTGGCCAGTATTCATCCCACAGCCAACATCATTAAAACAAATGAAGTGATCGATTGTTTGTGGGAGCTTGATGAACACAACTCTGTGTCCTACGTGACAATGGTGACTACAATTCAGAAGTGCTTCATTGAGAAAGATTTGGGACATCTCGAGAGTCATGAAAGGTCTGGGGCTGGATTCTCCGCCCCGCCTCGCCACGCCACATTTGTTTCAGCACGCCTGCGGAATGTCTCCGTTGTGGCGGCTGGTCAATTGCGTTTCCCATTGTGAGGCAGCCCCACGCCGTCGGAAACCCCGGACTACCGGCAAAACAGTGCATCCACTCCGGTAGTGTGTCCAGCCCCTGGTCTTTTTCCTTCCCAGCCTTTTGGGTGAAGTGTCAAACTGTGAGCATACCCACCTGCTCAGCTGGGTGCGGAAGAGGCTCTGCGACCTTTCGAAGAAAATTTGTGAGTTCCCCCAGCAAAGATCTGCCACTCAGCCAGAGATAACGGAGACAGACTAATTGGTCATTCATCTCATCGCTGATGATGGGACCTTGCTGAGTGCAAATTGCCTGCTGAGTTTGCCTTCAGAACAACTGACTCAGGGCAGCATTGTGGCGCAGTGGTTAGCATTGCTGCCTCACAGCGCCGAGGCCTCAGGTTAGACCCCCGCTCTGCCCGTGTGGAGTTTGCACATTCTCCCTGTGTTTGCGTGGGTTTTGCCCCCACAACCCAAAGATGTGTAGGGTTAGCCACGCTAAATTGCTCCTTAACTGGAAAATATGAATTGGGCACTCTAAATTGTTTTTTCAAAAAAGAACTGATTACACTTTGAAAAGTAATCCATTGGCAGTAAAGCAGCACAGGGTGTTGGGTGAATATAAAAAGTTACCCCTGTTGTGTCTGTAACTGCGTAGAGAATGAGTTTGGAAAAATGTATGGAGTTACACCGAATCATGGGCGCAGAAACAGGCCATTCAAGTGGTCTGTGCCGTCATTTATGCTCCTTAGCAGCTTCCTCACACCCACTTCGTCTCTCGCTAACAGCATTCTCTTTGATTTATTTCCCCCCTCAAGGGCCTGGCTAGGCTCCTCTTAAATGTATCAATGCTATTTATCCCAACCATTCCTTGTTGTAGCAGGTTCCACTCTCTGGGCAAAATAAGTTTCTCTCGAATTACCTGTTGGGTTTATTAGTGACTCCTTTACGTTTACAACCTCTTGTTTGAGAGCTAGCCGCTCACAAGTGAATAATTAATCTCTACATCCCCATCGGTCTTCAGGACCTCTAAATTAGGCCACCCCCCAAACATTCTGAGGTAGGCGGCATTTTGATCCACAGGGGGCTCGAGGGGTATGGGGCACAGGTAGGAAAGTGTTCAGGCCACAGCCAGATCAGCCATGATGGTATTGAATGGCGGACCAGGCTCGATTGGCTGAATGGCCTACACATGGCCCTTTGTTCTATTTTCTACTGAAAAGATGCCCCAACCTATTTGATCTTTCCTGCTGAGTATATATTTTTAGTTCTGGTGTCAATCTTGTGAATCTTTTATTTTTTGGAACTTTCTCTGGTCACTCTGTATCCTTTTCACAATATGGAAACCAGAATTGTTTATAGTGCTTCGTCTGGCCCATTTTTACTATTTTCTTCAAATTTTTATTTTTTTTAAATAAACTTAGATTACCCAATTCATTTTGTTCCCAATTAAGAGGCAATTTAGCATGGCCAATCCACCTACCCTGCACATCTTTGAGTTGTGGGGGAGAAACCCACGCAGACACGGGAAGAATGTGCAAACACCACACGGACAGTGACCCAGGGCCGGGATCGAACCTGCGACTTCAGCGCCGTGAGGCAGCAGTGCTAACCACTGCACCACCGTGCCGCCCTTGTCTGGCACATTTAACGTTAACTTCCCAACTTTTCTATTTGATCGCCGTAAGATGTGGGTTCAGTGCTTTCTCTGCTATTTTTTTACGGCCTTGTTAACTTTGGCATTGTCTTTTAGAAGAAAATAATTTGTCAAGAAGTGATGTTCGCCAATCAGCTGACACAAGATTTTAATGCTTCCCTTTTTTTGCAGGACCCCAGTAATTTCTGGTGGAATCTTTGCTGTCTCCAAGGCCTACTTTCAACATATTGGCACCTATGATGACCAGATGGAGATATGGGGTGGAGAGAATTTAGAGCTGTCTTTCCGGGTAACATAAGCTCCTTTCAGTAAGACTAAATGTAATGATTGAGTCATCTTGCAATATCCAGATGGCTTACATTTGTGAACCGCGCACCCTGTAGAATCTCTTTGTGCTGATCCCTGTTCGCCGTGATCAGGGAGCCCGTGTTTGCTGATACATTGGCTCCCAGTCTCAAAGATTAAAAATTCTCATCCCTTGTTTTCAAATCTCTCCACGACCTCACCCCTCACTACATCTGCCTCACTACATTTGCCTCCTCCAGCCCTGCAACCTCTGAGATCTGTGCACTCCTCCAATTCTGGCCTCTGCGATTTTCCATCACCTTCATCATTGGATACAATGCCGCGAGCTGCTTTAGCCCCGGAGGGCTGTGGAGTTGCCTCCGTAAACCTTTCATTCCCTCTCTTCCTGGTATATATTGCTGACCCAGACTCGGGGTTGAAAGGGCACAATTTCAAAATTTACAGATGGCACAAAGCTTGGAAGTATTAATGAACGGTGAAGTGGTCAGACTTCAAGAGGGCATAGGCAGACAGGTGGAACGACAGACACATGGCAAATAACATTTTACGTAGAGAAGCGTAAAGTGGTAGCAAGAACGAGGAGAGGCAACATAAAATAACAATTCTAAAGTGGCTGCAGGAACAGAGAGAGCTGGGGTTTTATTTGCACAAACCTTCGACGGTGGCAAGGCAAATACCGGTACCGGTGTCCCGCGAGATGGAAGCTCTCCTCCCCACACCACTCCCTCGTCCTTTGGAGAACCTGCAGCTCCATGGTGCCTTTATCCACATGCTGACTCTCCTTACCCTTAACTTCACAGACAGCAAGTACATCAGACTAGATACCGCCGTTAGATAGTTCACTTCCTGTGGATTCTTCTTCCCCGTCTCCCACCCGGGCTCCCCAACGCTTTTGGTTACACCAATCTGGCAGGGTGGCACAGCGGCACTGCTGCCACACAGCGCCAGGGAGCAGGGTTCAATTCTGGCCTTGGGTGACTTGTCTGCGTGCAGTTTGCATGTCCTCCCCGTGTCTTGCGCGTTTCTTCTGGGTGCTCCGGTTTCCTCCCACAGTCCAAAGATGTGTGCAGGTTAGGTGGATTGGTCACCTAACCTCCACGCTAAAATTGCCCCTTTGTGTCCAGGGGTGCACAGGTTAGGTTACGGGGATAGGGCTGGGTAGGGTGTTCTTTGGGGGGGGGGGGGGGGGTCGGTGCAGACCCGATGGGCCGAATGGCACTGTAAGGATCCTGTGAATCCCGTCCTCGGTCTACGTCTTACCACAAGGCGTGGCTGCAGTCTGGGACCATCTTTCCAAAAACTGCTGCTTTGAGAGCATCTCCAACTCAAACTGCACCTCTGGTGACTCTGACCTGGAGAGATTGGCCGCAGAGATATCGCCTGCTGATGTGTTTGTTCGGGACAGTCCCGATGCCCAAAATCTCCCACTCACTGCTCCAGACTCCCGATCACGCCTCAGTCCAGATTATTTAAAAAGATGTTTTTCTCTTTCTCTGCACGCTAATTTGCACAAAGCACTAAAGGACATGTGACTAAAAATGTAATTGCCTCAAGCTTACGTGAACAACTACTGGAGGCAAAATTGGAGAAACAAATCAACCTTCTGAGATCCCAACAAAAACTTTGTTTTTTTTTACAAATTTAGAGTATCCAATTACTTTTTTTTCCAATTAAGGGGCAATTTAACGTGGCCAATAGTGCGGCATGTGGCACAGTGGTTAGCACTGGGACTGCGGTGCTGAGGGCCTGGGTCACTGTCCATGTGGACTTTGCACATTCTCCCCATGTTTGTGTGGGTTTCACCCCCACAACCCAAAGATGTGCAGGTTAGGTGGATTGGCCACACTAAATTGCCCCTTAATTGAGAAAGAAAAATAATTGGGTATTCAAATTTATTTGAAAAAAAAGAAAAAAAATTTGTGTGGCCAATCCACATGCTGTGAACATGGTTTTGGGTTGTGGGGGGGTGAGACCCACGCGGGCACGGCGAGAATGTTCAAATTCTAACCCGGGTCCTCGGCACCGTGAGGCAGCAGTGCTAACCACTGCACCACCGTGCCGTCTTATCAAATACTTTGTTGCTGCAACTCTTTTTAATGATCAGTGCAATTCGGTAGTGGTCACGCTATAGGCTATTCACCTTTACCCGAAGACAGCTAGCCAGATTGAAGCATTCTTAATCTACACCCTGGGCAACACAGGATTGTTTGGGCTACTCATTTTTATATAGAGTTTCAAAGTACAGGAACAGGCCACGTAGCCTGGCAGATCCGTGCCGGTGTCTCCTGGCTCCCAGCAAGCGTCTACCCCAGGGGTGGGCAAACTACGGCCCGCAGGCCGCATGCGGCCCGCCAAAGGTCTTTATGCGGCCCACCAAGATTAAATCATTTTTTAAAAAATTTTAAAATTTTTTTTTTTTTTTTTTAATTTTTTATATTTTTTTTATAAGGTTAATGGGGGGGGGGGGGCTGTTGGATTACTGGTATAGGGTGGATACGTTGACTTGAGTAGGGTGATCATTGCTCGGCACAACATCGAGGGCTGAAGGGCCTGTTCTGTGCTGTACTGTTCTATGTTCTATATGAGGCGCCCAGAATCATAACCGGGTGAAGCGCCATTTTTGAAAAGTAGAGAAAAAGAGGGCTAAAGGCAGGATGCCGGCGGGGGAAGCGCTGAGGTATATGCCGCACGCTAATTGGTTACAACCGGGACTATTAATTAATATACTATGCGGCCATTTAAAATTGTGAATTTCTGAATGTGGCCCTTGCATGGAAAAGTGCCCACCCCTGGTCTACCCTCTCTCGCCCTGCGAGAATATGTCCTTTCTCCCTCATGTGTTTATCTAGATTCCCCCCTCATGTGTGCATCAGTTCAGATGAAATGTCAAACCCAGGCCCTTTCTGCTGAGATGTAAACCATCCCACGGCCACGGCTTCAAAGACATTTATCGCTCAGGCAACGCTTAAAACAGATGCGCTTTTCTTTGCTGGTTGTGGGATCTTGCTGTGCATATGTTGGCTGGCACGTTTCCTCCATCGCTGACCAGACTTCAAATTGTGCAACCATCGAATTGCTACAGTGCGGAAGGAGGCCGTGTGGCCCATCGGGTCTGCACCAACCCCCTGAAAGATCACACTAATGAGACCACTATCCCTGTAAACCCATAGCCCCACCTAAACTGTACATCCCTGGACAGTAAGGGTCAATTTAGCAAGACCAATCCACTTACTGTGCACATTTTTGGACTGTGGGAAGAAATCGGAGCACCCAGAGGAAACCAACGCTGACTCGGGGAGAATATGCAAACTCCACACAGTCACCAGAGCCCGGAAGCGAACCCTGGTCATTGGTGCTGTGAGGCAGCAGTGCTAACCACTGCGACACCATCCCACCCAGAAAGCACTTAATTGGACGGTAAAGCCCTTTGAGACAGCTGAAAACCATGAAAAGCACTGGATAAATGCACAGTTCTGAATCGGGGGTGGGGGGGGGGGAGAAAGTCAAAATTCATGAAGATTTTAACCACCTCCCGATTCCCCCTCCCCAGCTCTCCGCACCTCCCCTGTACCAGGACTAACTGAATGTTATCACTCGCAGGTCTGGCAATGTGGCGGGCAGGTTGAGATTGTGCCCTGCTCTGTTGTGGGACACGTGTTTCGCAGCGACACCCCGTACACCTTCCCAGATGGAGTGCAGGTTGTGTATCGCAACCTGGTGCGGCTGGCCGAGGTGTGGATGGACGAGTACAAGAACATCTTTTATCATCGGATCCAGAGAGCAGCGGAGATCGCGCAGAAGGTGACTCCGGCCGAGAGGGTTGGGATGTTGTGGGGGCTGCCTCAGCAGGGCCATTCCTGGAGTAATTTCAAGGACAGTTAATAAAACGTCCAGGATCCTGGGCTTTATAAATGGGGCATAGAGTACAACAGCGAGGAAGTTATGATAAACTTGTATACAAACACGGTTTGGGCCCTCAACCAGAGCATTTTGCATCCAGTTCTGGGCCTCACACTTTAAGAAAGATGGGAAGGCATGACAGAGGGTGCGGAAATGTTTCCCGAGGTCCAGGGATGAAGTTGAATAGATAGATCGGAAAAGCTGGGGTTCGTTTTCCTTGGAGGAGAGAAGGTTGAGATGAGATTTGATAGAGATGTTCAGAACCGTGAGGGACCTGGACGGTGTAGACTGGACAAACTGCGCCCATTGGTGGAAAGATCGAGGAGCAGAGGGCACAGATATACGGCCATTAACAAAAGGAGCGATGGCGATACGCAATAAAAAAACCTTTACAACGAGTGGTTGAAATCTGGAATGCGCTGCCTGGGAGTGTGGAAATCAAAGGGAATTGAATCATTAGCTAAAATGGAAACATTTACAGGGCTGCGGAGCAAAGGCAGGGCATGGGTCTTGTAGCGGACTGGCATGGGTCTTGTAGCGGACTGGCATGGGTCTTGTAGCGGACTGGCATGGGTCTTGTAGCGGACTGGCATGGGTCTTATAGCGGACTGGCATGGACGCAATGGGCCAAATGGCCTTTCTTCTGTGCTTGGAACCGTTCTATTACTCTCTTTGAATGGAACAGTTAAACTTAGTCGGAGAGCACATGGAGCTCCATGAGATCATGCATGGAGTACTGCACGATCACACGTGCGGCACTCTGGAACCACGCTCGGGGGAGCGTCCAAACTTCTGGGGATGACATTTACAGCCCTGTTGCGGCAGGGGGTGGGGCCGGAAAATGCGGCAAACCGCACAAAACTCTATTGAGTTCAGTGGGACTGGAAGATCCATCGACAGGAGGGGCCGTAGAATTTCACCCCTGGTCTTCATTTTGGATAGCAATGGTGGAGAAACGATTTTATAGGGATGTTACCAGGGACGATTTGATAAGTCGGACCTGATTTCTGTCGACAAGAGAATGCTGATGGATGATATTTCCCACTGTCCCTTTACCCCCATACTTTTTAGTCTATTTACCTAATTAACCTTTGCCGACCCGCCCCATGTCTTTGGCTTCGTTTGTGTTGAAAATTCTTGCTTCAGGCTGAGTGTATCACTTTCAAGCTTAACGTGGAATTCATTTGTATTGTGGTAACCAATTCCCATCTTTTAATATGAGATTACTAATTAACCTACCTCATTGCAATCACAACACTAGAGCGTCAATAACAATTTCTCGCTCCACAGTTCTCCCCCTAGCTCGAGGGCTCATTCCTCTTCCCACCTCTCTCTTGACCGTCCAGTGGAGCCCTTGCCTCCTCTAGCAGTCATCCGTAAATGTCTGCCCACTTTCCTTCCCCTAACTCGGACTGTGATATCAGTCTGTATTGCAGGGTGCGCCTGGGTAAATAGGGAAAGATCAGGCTTCCTGTTGGAGGAAGTCCCGTATCTGGAGCTATCTGCTCTGTTAGTTCCTCCAAAGGTTCCACTCTGTCGTCCACCTACATGCCTCTGAACCTCAACACCCCTTCTTCCTTTCCCCAAGTCCTGTATGTGGCATCCATTCTGGCCAGGATGAAGCTATGGTTTTGTCTCTCAGCTTGAAATAGTGCCTTAGCTGGTTTCAGGCTTCCAGTGACGTTGTCAGCACTGGGCACAACGAGTGTTTAGCTGAGGAAAATGGGAGTGGGGCAGTGACTAGTGCCCGCAGGGATGTCTCGACAGAAGAAGCCTCTTTCTGTCTGCGCCGACTCCAATTCCGGCTCCACCGGCCAACCCCACACCCTTTCCACATTTGCTGCCCAGTAGTAGTGCAGAAAGTCTGGCCACACGAAGGCCAAGATCAGTTTGTCTACCCTGCGAAAAAGGATTTGGGGATGAAGATCGGGAGCGATCTAAACACGAATAGAAACCTCGGCAGGACGTACATTTTTATCGTCTCCACTCTCCCTCCCAGGGAGAGTGGGAGTGAATCGCTTGTGGAGCTCAGCCCAGTTGTGAGCTATCTAGATCTCCAGATATCTGACCTTGGTTTGGGCTCGTTTGAACTGCAGCGTTCCCAGCTCTGCTCATTCCCCCCTTTGGGTTTACTGAAAAGATTGCGCTCTTACTCAGGTTTAGGTTGTATCCCAAGATGTCCTCACACAGTCCAAAAATGGGCAGGTTGGGTGGACTGGCCATGTTACATTGCCCTTAGTGCCCAAAAATGGGCAGGTTGGGTGGACTGGCCATGATACATTGCCCTTAGTGCCCAAAAATGGGCAGGTTGGGTGGACTGGCCATGATACATTGCCCTTAGTGCCCAAAAATGGGCAGGTTGGGTGGACTGGCCATGATACATTGCCCTTAGTGCCCAAAAATGGGCAGGTTGGGTGGACTGGCCATGATACATTGCCCTTAGTGCCCATAAATGGGCAGGTTGGGTGGATTGGCCATGATACATTGCCCTTAGTGCCCAAAAATGGGCAGGTTGGGTGGATTGGCCATGATACATTGCCCTTAATGCCCAAAAATATGCAGGTTGGGTGGATTGGCCATGATACATTGCCCCTTAGTGCCCAAAGATGTGCAGGTTAGGTTATGAGGATAGGGCGGGGGACTGGGCCCAGGTTGGGTGCTCTTTCTGTGAGTCAGTGCAGACTCGATGGGCTGAATGGCCTCTTTCTGCACAATGATATGTGTCACACCCCCTCCCCCGACGTTGCTCCCGTTTACCAGCATGTTCGCTAGCATGGTGGCCCCCCGGAAACAACGCCCGATTCTGACCCGTCCGATCCCCCGCAGCCTCGAATCTTTACTTTCCCTATTTAATGTCGCCCAGTTTAGACGGAGGATCGATCTTGATGCCCAAGGAGGAGTACCAGACTCCTTGCCACGCTGGAATGGCCCAGCTACTTGTAGGGTCCCACCCTGTAACCACAACCCACGAGATCTATGATCCCTAAAAGAGCAAATACATGTGGTAATTCCCCACCAGATATCCGCAGAAAGAGGCATAATAAAAATAACCACAAAAAAGGAACAAAAACTACAAAGGAAAAAAAAACATAAAGAATGCATACACCCCCAAAGTTCATAAATGTCCCTGACCTTGCACCCACCCAGTCATTTGTTGCCTAGAGTGTTCCTTTACACAAATTTGTTTTCCTTCTCTGACGTGTTAAAAAAATAGTTCCCTGTCTTTGTACGTAACCCAGAATTTCGCCGGGTATAGAAGGCCGAGTCACACTTTGTTATGGGCCAGGGTTTACCTGACCCACCTGACCCACAACTTTTAATAGATTGTGGTATGGGGAGCACACGGCCCACTCTACAGGTGTGGTACAGCAGAAATGGAAAAGTATTTTTTGAAGCAAAACAATGTTTATTCTGTGAACTCAAGTTAACCTTTTTAAAACATACAGTGAACATCTTAGCAACTATCAATTCAAATACAACCCCCAAAGAATACAACACTAAGTAAACCTTAAGCTGTCATTTTAACATCCTTAAGACTTAAAAAATAACTTTTAACAGAAGCACATCAGTTTAAAGTCACTGCTGAGAGCAGTTATCAGTTTTAAATCACCAAAGGATCGATTTACAGTTTTTAAATTACTGAGAGAGAGACTAAAACCCCTTCTGGCTGTGACTGCAGCTGTCCAGCTCTTAGAACGAAACTAAAACACACCCTGCAGAAAACAGCCTCAAACGAAAGTAAAAAGCTGACAGAGCCCAGCTCCACCCACTCTCCAACATCACTGCAGTAATAAACACCCAAAGGTACATCTTAAATATCTTTTTTTTTTTTAATTTTTTTTTTTAGAGTACCCAATTAATTTTTTCCAATTAAGGGGCAATTTAGAGTGTTCAATCAACCTACCTTGCACACCTTTGGGTTGTGAGGTAGAAACCCACGCAAACGCAGGGAGAATGTGCAAACTCCACACGGACAGTGACCCAGAGCCAGGATCGAACCTGGGACCTCAGCGCCGTGAGGCTGCAGTGCTACCCACTGTGCCACCGTGCTGCCCATCTTAAATATCTTAATAAACATCTTAAAGGTACTCTCACTATGGATATTTACTTCATGGGTCATCACCCCTCGGGCCTCCAGACGTTGCTCCACCTTGTCCATCGCCCCAGGTAAGGAGGCCAGCACGGCCTTGATTGCCGTCTCCATCGCCGACATTAGGCCCTTTACTGCCTCCCTGTGGAGTTTGATTGAGATGAACTCCATCAGCCTCTCTGTTGAAAACTGGGATGTGTTGGCAGCTCTGCTGGCTCCGCCATGTTCGGACTCGTGTTGCCAGGCGGGTCCACTGGCTCCGATGCTGGGCCTGTTGTTGCTCCCCTTGCATCCTGTCTGGTGACAGGCTGGCAGCCCGGATCGGGTGAGTTACTGATGAGGGTTAGATTGGTGCAGTTTATTTCCAGATTTGATGCTCCTTCGACAGCATCTTCCAAACCCACAACCTCTACCATCTGGAAGAAGAGCATCAGATACTTGGGAACACCACCACCTAGAGGTTCCCCTCCAAGTCACTCAGCATTCTGACTTGGATTTTTTTCAAAATTCATTCATGGGACATGAGTGTCTCTGGATGGGCCAACAATTATTGGCCATCCCTAATTGCCCTTGAACTGAGTGGCCTGCTAGGTTATTTGAGAAGTTTGTTAAGAGTCAACCACATTGCTGTGGGTCACATCTAGACCAGACCAGGTATGGGTGGCAGATTTCCTTCCCTTTTATCTGGAAACAAAATTATTAATTGTCCCCTGTTTGTTATGAGTTGCTGAAATAGTCTGGTGGTCATCATATCACCGTCCATTCCTTCACTTTCACTGGATCAAAAACCTGGAACACCCTCCCTAACAGCACCGCAGATGTACCTACACCTCAGGGACTGCAATGGTTCAAAGTGGCAGCTCATCACCACCTTCTGAAGGACAACTAGGAATGAGCAATAAATGCTGATCTAGCCAGCAATGCCCACATCACAGTATGACTGAAAGAGAATAGAGTGAAATATAGAGAGGGTTGAGATGAAGGAGATTGTGAGGAGACTTGTGTGGTGTAAACATCAACAGTCTAGTTGGGTTGAGTCAAGGTGGGGGCAGGATATGGAAATAAGGCAAGTTAATATGCCAATCAGCTATGATCTCATTGAATGGTAGAACAAACACATGGAGCTGAATGGCCTCCTACTGTTGCTATGCTCTTTCCTTCCAATTTGATGTAGCCAACATATGGATTATGACAAATTTCCAGCGGACTACCTTCAACGGTGGCCCAGGGGAAACAGGGGCCATTAATAATTGTGATTCCTTCGCCCTTATTTCTTTTGGCTCATTAGTTGTGAAAATGTAGTGGGTCGGGGAGGAAAGGCTGTTTTGACTGGCAGCAGAGCCTTGGGTAATGAAGTTCCCTTTCCAATTGGCGGTGGGAAGTAAGGCGCAGCTCCCAAGGATGGACATGTTGGGTGGCAAATGGTGGGACCGTGGAGTGAGGGAACACTTGGAGGTCAGAGGTCACATGACGAGGATTCCAGGGTGACATCCAACCAGAGTTGGCTGCCTGAGTCCCCAATGGCCGACTGAACATTGTCAGCTGAAGCAGGACTTTAGTGGGAAGCACCCGGGGGGGGGGGGGGGGGGGGGGGGGGGGGGGCAGAGGAAACCAGCATTTTCTGGAGATTTGGGAATGCTGAACCAGGGGAGCATGGCGGAGTAATCTGTGTCCTCCCCCTTTCTTTCAAGGGTTTGTTCGGTGACATATCTGAGAGGAAGAGGATTAGGGAGAGGCTGCAATGTATGAATTTCACTTGGTACCTCAACAACATCTACCCAGAGCTCTTTGTACCAGACATGCGCCTAACAGCGTACCCAGCGGTGAGTAGGCCGAGCTTTCCCTGTGGATTGATTGCTTCAGAGTGCAGGAGCTTTACTGAAGCTTCGCTTGCGGATGTTCGCAATGTCAATACAAAACAACAACAACTTACATTCATATAGCCCCTTTAAACGAGCAAATCACCCCAAGAGCACGATCAGACAGAATTCCACACAGAGCCACTGAAGGGAATATTCGATCTGGTGACCTAAAAGCTTGGTCAAAAGAGGAGGTTTCAGGGAGCACCTCTGTGGAAGAGAGCGAGAGAGAGAGAGAGGTGGTGAGGTTTTCTTTTCGTATTCTTTGATGAGATCTTTGATGAGATTGGGGCAGCACGGTAGCATGGTGGTTAGCATAAATGCTTCACAGCTCCAGGGTCCCAGGTTCGATTCCCGGCTGGGTCACTGCCTGTGTGGAGTCTGCACGTCCTCCCCGTGTGTGCGTGGGTTTCCTCCGGGTGCTCCGGTTTCCTCCCACAGTCCAAAGATGTGCGGGTTAGGTGGATTGGCCATGCTAAATTGCCCGTAGTGTCCTAAAAAGTAAGGTTAAGGGGGGGGGGGGGGTTGTTGGGTTACGGGTATAGGGTGGATACGTGGGTTTGAGTAGGGTGATCATTGCTCGGCATAACATCGAGGGCCGAAGGGCCTGTTCTGTGCTGTGCTGTTCTATTCTATTCTATCTGTGTGTCTCTGGCAAGGCCGGTTTTTGTTGCCCTTGAACGGAGTGTTTGCGCAACCATATCGGAGGGCAGTTTGGAGTCAACCACTGATTGCTTTGGGTTTTGGGGTCACGTGTAGGTTGGACCAGGTAATGACAACAGGCTAGGCAGGCTGTGATGTCACTCATGGGAGGGGCTAGGCCTGTTTTAAGTTTTGTTATCAGCCCTGCCCTGTGTCTATAGTTTATAGTTTAATTTTTAAGAGTTCTGCTCTGCTACCTGAGGAAAGGAGGTGTGTTTCTCAGACTGACTTCAGGAAGCTTCTCTCTCAAGGACTTTGTGAATAAATCTGTAATCCACTGAGTGTTAACTGTATCAATAAGTGGCATTTGACCTGTGGGTGTGGATTTTGCTTAATTGAAATTTTCTAAAGAGATGATAAAGTTCGCTGAAAGACCTTTCTTTTTTGTGAGGACTGTTGAACAATTGAACAGCTGTTTTTTTGCTTAGATGTTAATGGGGTTAATCCACTATAAAAGATCCTTAGGTATCAGTGGAATCGAGCCTAGAGGGAAGTATCCTTTCCTCAGTTTGCAAATTGAAAAATTGTTGGGGGGGGGGGGCTTGTCCAGTTTCCTGACAAAAATAAGGGTCTGGCCTGGGTACTTTAACAGGTAATAATGACGGGGGGAAGGCGGATAGGCAAGACCTGAGGAGGGTTTCAAAATGGAGACAGCACGGTAGCACAGTGGTTAGCACAGTTGCTAACCTTTACAGCGCCAGGGTCCCAGGTTCGATTCCCGAATTGGGTCACTGTCTGATCGGAGTCTGCATGTTCTCCCCGTGTCTGCGTGGGTTTCCTCCGGGTGCTCCGGTTTCCTCCCACAGTCCAAAGATGTGCGGGTTAGGTGGATTGGCCACGCTAAATTGCCCTTAGTATCCAGAAAGGTTAAGTGGGTTTACTGGGATAGGGTGGAGGCGTGGGCTTGAGGAGGGTGCTCTTTCCAACGACCGGTGCAGACCCGATGGGCCGAATGGCCTCCTTCTGCACTGTAAATTCTATGATTCTATGAGACCCGACCAATATTCTAGGGGGGCAGACAGTTAACTTGCTGCAGAAGGTGGACAGAGGCTGCGAGTTATTCCCAGGTTGATTTCCAGCCCTTAAAATGAAAGGAAATACTGCGGCTGCTGGAGATCTGAAATAGAAACTCAGCTGGCCTGGCAGCATCCTGGAGAGGGAAACAAGAGTTAATGGGCGGAATTTACCCATTTTGTTTTGAGCCAAAGTGTGAACTCCGGCTGGAAGAGCGGAGGGTTGCCCGCCGGCTTTTTGCGCTTCCGGCTTTTGCCGCCACATTTTTAAATGCTTTGACAAGGGGTGTATCCCACAACCTCACCATGTGGGGGCGGGCTCTGATCGCGCCTGCCCCGCCAGTAACTTTGGCTTTCAAAATGGTGCTCCGATGTTCAAACCCCCCCCCCCCCCCCCTCCCCCCCACCCACCCTCTGCACCACGAGGGCACAGTTCACTTCCCCAAGGTATTGCCCCAAGGCACAAACCCGAAATATTAAATCTTGTTTCACTCTCCACAGATGCTGCCAGACCTGCTGAGATTTTGGCTCAGTGGGTAACTCACCCAGTTGTCCCTCCGTCAGAGGTTTGTGCGTTCAAGATCCACTCCAGAGATGTTTTAAAAATATATTTTATTCAACGCATTTTCATAGAAACAAACTAAAGTAGAAGATCAACCAAACAGTTTTATAAACAACCAACGCCCACTCCCACCCCTCCTGCCCCTGGCTCCTCTAATACCGCCCCCTTCTCACATCCTGCCTTCCCCATTTTAAACCCCTTGTCCCCACCCCCCCACCACCCTCACCCCCTGTGTTGAATGTATTACTGCTACCATTCACCATTGTATTGCATTACACTGTATTATATTGTGTTGATGCCCTTCTGGGCTCCGCCTATGGCTCCGCCCCCTCGGGGGAGGTATATAGATCTGCAGCCTGTAGGCGGCACTCAGTACAGAGCAGTCGCAGGCAGGCGCAGATCTAGCTGATTAAAACCATTGTCAACTTCAACTCTTCGTCTCGTGTGAATTGATGGTCACATCACCCCCGACCCCTCAAACCTCCTTAAAGAAATCAGTAAACGGCTCCCACCTCCAGGTGAACCACCCGCCGTCCCCCCTCAAGACGAACTTAGCCTCCACCCGCAGGAATTCCGCCGGGTGGCTCACCCACACCCCTGCTTTCGGCAGCTCCGAGTCCCACCACCCAAGCAAAATACGTCTCCGGGCTGTCAAGGAGGCAAAGGCCAAACCATCGGCCTCTCTCGCCCACCTGCTCTCCCAGATCGTCCGACACCCAATATCGCCACCTCTAGATTCGGGACCCCTGCCAGAACCCCCTCCATCTTGGACATGCCCAGATCATGCGGACGTGATTCGCGGGGCCGCCCCGCACTCCGCCAACACCTATCCTCTACCTCCTCAACAAACCTACTCATCCTTGCCACCATCATATGCACACTATGGATCACTTTAAACTGATTGAGGCTTAACCTCACACACGATGAGGACACGTTCACCCTCCGCTAGGCTTCTGTCCATGTCTTGCCTCCCCCACTTCCCTTCCCAATTCCTCCTCCCACTTATGCTGTATGCCCCGCCAGGGCTTCCTCCTCATCCATTAACTCCTTATCGACATTAGACAGCTTCCTCTCCCCTATCGCCTCCCTCAACAGCACCTTGTCTTGCAACCCCAGAGGCGGCAGCCCAGGAAAGGATGGCACCTGCCTCCTTACAAAGCCCTGAACCTGCAGGTACCCAGAGCCATACCCCCCCTGGGCAACTCGTACTCCTCCTCCAGGTCCTCCAACCTCTCAAATTTGCCCCTAGATCGGTGCCCACACCGAGGCACCCTCCAACCCCACCACCTCGCCCTCACTCCAAGAAAGCTCTCCTAACCCGCAGGATCTCTCTCTCTCTCTCCTCCCCCCCCCCCCCCCCCCCCCCCCCACACACACACACACACACACACACACACACACACATAAATCCAGAGATCAGCCCATTGACCTTCCTAAAAAATGACTTGGGGATGAAGATTGGGGGGCTCTGGTACACAAACAGAAATATAGGCAGCACTGTCATTTTTACTGTCTCCACCCACCCTGACAGCAGCAGCACATCCCACCCTTTCATCTGCTCCACCAGCCGAGCCAGGTTCAACTTGTGCGGCTGCGCCCAGCCCCACGTCACCTGGATAACCAAACATCTGAAACAGGCCTACCACCCTGAAAGGCAACTCCCCCAACCTCCTTTCCTGCCCTTCAGTCTCAATCGGGAACACCTCGCTCTTCCCCATATTATGGCCAAATTCCTCTCAGGTCCCCATGATGTCTCCGATGCTGCCCAACGTGTCTGAAATATACAGCAACAGGACGTCGGCATACACTGAGACCCTGTGCTCGACGCCCCCCCCATCACCAGCGCTCAATCCCTCTCCAGTCCTTCGATGCCCTAAGCGTCATTGCCAGCGGCTCTATCGCCAAGGCAAAAAGCAACAGGGACAGTGGGCACCTCTGCCTTGTCCCATGATGCAGCCCGAAGTACCCAAACTCACTCGGTTCGTCCGCACGCTTGCGAACGACGCTTTATATGGCAGCCGGACCCAATCCACAAACCTCTGCCTGAACTGCCCCAACACCTCCAGCTGATACTCCCACTCCACCCGATCGAACACCTTCTCTGCATCCATCGCCATCACTACCTCACCTCCTGCCCCTCTGAAGGCATCATGATTACATTAAACAGCCTCCTCACGTTCGCCGACAACTGCCTCCCCATCACAAAACCTGTTTGATTTTTGCCTATCACCACCGGGACGCAGCCCTCGATTTGCCCCCCCCCCCCCCCAAGCCATATAACCTTCTATAAAATGCCTCAAATGCGCCATTCATCCCCTCTGGGTCCATCACCACCTTACCCTTATCATTCCTTACTCTGTCAATTTACCTCGTCACCTCTTGCTTTCTCAACTGATGGGCCACCATCCTGCTCACCTTCCCCCGTACTCTGACCCTCCGTAACTGACCCACCACCTTCTCTGTAGACTCCATCTGGAGCCTCTGTCTCTCCTTCAGGAACCCTGCCTCTGACGCCTCCGAGTACCTCCTAAACACCCTCAAAATCTCATCCAGTCTTGCCGTCTCTACCAACTCTGCTTTCTCCCCATGTCCACCCAATGTGGCGAATGGTCCCTCAGCTCCTTCACCACTGCTGACTCCCTCGACGGCTTGGGACTCGACCGGTCCAAACTCAGTTCTACAACTATTAAAATCCCCCCCTCCATAATCAGCAGATTCAAGAATAAGTCAAGAATATTCCCGAACACCTGCCTAATAAAACCAACATCATCCCAATATGGGGCGTAGATATTTACCAGAACTACCGGCATCCCCTCCAACTTTTCACTCACCATCACATATCACCGTCCCCCAACTCCGGATCGGCCACAACACTCCCTACCTCAAACGCTATCCGTTTATTAAACAACACTACCACCCTCCTCGTCTTCATAACCAGCCCCGAATGGAACACCTGCCCCAGCCATCCTTTCCTCAACCTTGTCTGATCCCCTATCTTTAGGTGCGTTTCTTGAAATAAAAGGCCCGAAGACACGCGACCGTTTGACCAGCCCATTCAATCCCCTCACGTTCCACATGACCAGCCTGGTCGGGGCGGGGTGGGGGCTCCTCGCCCCCTTCCCCTGCAGATCAGCCATACCCTTTCTTGAGCCAGCCTCTGGCCCGTGTCAGACGACCCTCCAGATCCGCCCTCGGATGTCCAGCATCATCGATCTCCTTTCAACTGCGCCACACCAACCGCACCCTTGTCAGCAACCCTCCCCTCCCTCAAACAAAGAACTGGATTTATCCTCCCCTCCCCCAACACCTGCCTCCTGGCAACCCCCCCACCTCACAAAATATAAGCCTTTTTTTAAGCTTGGGAAATTAACATGTAAAACAGGATAAAATGTCAAGTTTAACAACATGGTGGAATAATACATTGAGAAGCATGTTGGGAAGTTTCACGGCTAACTCGAGTTATTTTATTGGTGAGTTAACCAGGTTCGAGACTGAGTCCCGGGTGGGTGTTAAATTAACGAGTCTCGGCCTTTGCAAGTCAGGTCTGGAGGTCACAGCCAGGGTCGAGGGTTTCAGTGGGTTCTCCAGATAAATCAGCTGCAAATCTGCAACGTGGCTTCACACCAGTGACTCTTCCCCGAAGCCATTTCTTTTTTAGAGTACCCGATTACCAATTAAGGGGCAATTTAGCGTGGCCAATCTGTACATCTTTGGGTTGTGGGATAAAACCCACGCAGACACGGGGAGAATGTGCAAATTCCACATGGACAGTGACCCAGGGCCGGGATTCGAACCCGGGTCCTCAGTGCTGCAGTCCCAGTGCTAACCAACCCGAAGCCATTTCTAACGTTCATTTTTACTACCGTTACAGCTGATGAATAGAGGGACCCAGCTCTGTTTGACCATTGGACTGGCTGGAAGCTCTGTGTTAATGTACCCCTGCCACAGTCTCCAGGAACATCAGGTAAACAGGCGAGAGGGAGAAATAACAGCGAGGGAAACCTCGAAACGTGCCCGGTGATTCTGATGGCCACTCGGCAGTTCCTGGCTTCACTGTTTTCTGAACTGTGCCGACAAGAAAGTGCCTGATCCCTGCTCTGCGTTGGCCACAGTCACAGCGGATGTCAGTGACGACTCAGTTCTCACCTCTGGGTCAGCATGTTCAACACCCACTCCAGCGACTGGAGCACATAAATCTAGGCTGACATTCCCAACACAGTACTGCGGGAGCGCTGCACTGTCAGAAATGCCAGTCCGTGTACAAAACTTTAAACAGGGGCCCTGTATGCCTCTGGGGTGGTTGTAAAAGACGCCTTGGCAGTGTTTTGATTAGGAAGAGGGAAGTTATTCCCAGTGCGCCAGGAGCAGGGATGTGTTGCTACAATTATACAGGGCCTTGGTGAGGCCACACCTGGAGTATTGTGTGCAGTTTTGGTCTCCTTATCTGAGGAAGGATGTTCTTGCTTTCGAGGAAGTGCAGCAAAGGTTTACCAGACTGATTCGAGGAATGGCGGGACTGTCCTATGAGTAGAGATTGACTAGGTTAGGATTGTTCTCGCTGGAGTTCAGAAGAACGAGGGGGAGGATCTCATAGAGACTTATTGGATTGGATTGGATTTGTTTATTGTCACGTGTACTGAGGTACAGTGAAAAGTATTTTTCTGCGAGCAGCTCAACAGATCATTAAGTACATGGGAAGAAAAGGGAATAAAAGAAAATACATAATAGGCAACACAAGATATACAATGTAACTACATAAGCATTGGCATCGGTTGAAGCATACAGGGTGTAGTGTTAATGAAGTCCGTCCATAAGAGGGTCATTTAGGAGTCTGGTGACAGTGGGGAAGAAGCTGTTTTTGAGTCTGTTCGTGCGTGTTCTCAGACTTCTGTATCTCCTGCCCGATGGAAGAAGTTGAAAGAGTGAGTAAGCCTGGTGGGAGGGATCTTTGACTATGCTGCCCGCTTTCCCCAGGCAGCGGGAGGTGTAGATGGAGTCAATGGATGGGAGGCAGATTTGTGTGATGGACTGGGCGGTGTTCACGACTCTCTGAAGTTTCTTGCGGTCCTGGGCCGAGCAGTTGCCATACCAGGCTGTGATGTAGCCAGATAGGATACTTTCTATGGTGCATCTGTAAAAGTTGGTCAGGGTTAATGTGGATTTATAAAACTCTTAACAGGACTAGACAGGGTAGATGCAGGGAAGATTTTCCTGATGGTGGGTGTGTCCAGAACCAGGGGTCACAGCCTGAGGATTCAGGGTAAACCATTTCGGACAGAGATAAGGAGACATTTCTTCACCCAAAGAGTGGTTTGCCTGTGGAATTCATTACGACAGGAAATAGTTGATGCTAAAACATTGAATATATTCAAGAGACGGCTAGATGTAGCAGTTGGGGCAAATGGGATCAAAGGCTATGGGGAGAAAGCAGGATTAGGCTATTGAGTTGGATGATCAGCCATGAAATAAAAATCGCTTATTGTCACGAGTAGGCTTCAAATGAAGTTACTGTGAAAAGCCCCGAGTCGCCACATTCCGGCGCCTGTTCGGGGAGACTGGTATGGGAATCGAACCATGCTGCTGCCCTGCCTTGGTCTCCTTTCAAAGCCAGCGATTTAGCCCTGTGCTAAACAGCACGAACAGATCATGATAAATGGCGGAGCAGCCTCAAAGGGCCAAAAGGCCTCCTCCTGTTCTGACCTTCTATGTATCTATGCTCGACCAGCAGCACTAAAAAGAATCCGATCATCTGCTCGTTGTTTGTTGAAGCTTCCTGTGTGCAAATTGGCTGCTGCATTTCCTGTATCGCAGCTGCACTTCAACAAGTACTCGACTGGCAAAGCGGCATGTGGCGCAGTGGTTAGCACTGAGTCTGCGGCGCTGAGAACCTGTCGAATCCCGGCCCTGGGTCACTGTCCGTGTGGAGTTTGCACATTCTCCCATGTCTGTGTGGGTTTCACCCCCACAACCCAAAAGGTGTGCAGGCTAGATGGATTGGCCACGCTAAATTGCCCCTTAATTGGAACAGAAAATAATTAGGTACTCTACTTATTTTAAAAACGTACCCAACTTTTGTAAATGCGTTGGGGCTATCGGGAAGAACTCTGTACCAATTCAAGTATAACTTTCTCCGGTGACGGTACTCAAAATGGATTCTTACCCTGTTCATGTTCTCTGACTCCCGACAGTACTTTGAGTACACGCCACTCGGTGAAATCCTCACCAAATCCTCCCGCCGTCTGTGCCTTCAGGCTGGGATTCCCACAGTGCTGCTAACCAATTGCGCCACCTCCGGATGGATCGCCAACGCACTGGGGGCTCAGAGATTCCACATGAGTGAGGTAATGCAACACGGGCAGCATTCACAATTCTGCAGCACACGGAAATCAAGTGGGAAACTTTTCTAATCTGGGTGGCTTCCCGATCTGTAAACAGTCCGGAGATCCACTTCCTGACCAAGCATTTAGATTGTAGAGCATTCCTCAACAACACCGTCATACTCTCCCTCCCGCAAATCATGTCCTCTCCCCTAATGGCTGAGGAAATCATCAGGCGTACATCAGTCCCCGTAGGTCCTTTCCCCCTCTGAGACTGTGGGACAGTGGGTCAGACACTGTCCTTTCCCCTCTGGGACTGGGCAGGACAGTGGGTCAGACACTGTCCTTTCCCCACTGGGACTGGGTGGGACAGTGGGTCAGACACTGTCCTTTCCTCCTCTGGGACTGGGTGGGACAGTGGGTCAGACACTGTCCTTTCCCCCTCTGGGACTGGGTGGGACAGTGGGCCAGACACTGCCCTTTCCCCCTCTGGGACTGGGTGGGACAGTGGGTCAGACACTGTCCTTTCCCCCTCTGGGACTGGGTGGGACAGTGGGTCAGACACTGTCCTTTCCCCCTCTGGGACTGGGTGGGACAGTGGGCCAGACACTGTCCTTTCCTCCTCTGGGACTGGGTGGGACAGTGGGTCAGACACTGTCCTTTCCTCCTCTGGGACTGGGTGGGACAGTGGGTCAGACACTGTCCTTTCCCCCTGTGGGACTGGGTGGGACAGTGGGTCAGACACTGTCCTTTCCCCCTCTGGGACTGGGTGGGACAGTGGGTCAGACACTGTCCTTTCCCCCTCTGGGACTGGGTGGGGCAGTGGGTCAGACACTGTCCTTTCCCCCTCTGGGACTGGGTGGGACAGTGGGTCAGACACTGTCCTTTCCCCCTCTGGGACTGCGTGGGACAGTGGGTCAGACACTGTCCTTTCCCCCTCTGGGACTGGGTGGGACAGTGGGTCAGACACTGTCCTTTCCCCCTCTGGGACTGAGTGGGACAGTGGGCCAGACACTGCCCTTTCCCCACTGGGACTGGGTGGGACAGTGGGTCAGACACTGTCCTTTCCCCCTCTGGGACTGGGTGGGACAGTGGGTCAGACACTGTCCTTTCCCCCTCTGGGACTGGGTGGGACAGTGGGTCAGACACTGTCCATTCCCCCTCTGGGACTGGGTGGGACAGTGGGTCAGACACTGTCCTTTCCCCCTCTGGGACTGGGTGGGACAGTGGGTCAGACACTGTCCTTTCCCCCTCTGGGACTGGGTGGGGCAGTGGGTCAGATTGTTACATATAAATGTTACGGTCGCCAGACCAGATCTTGACAATGGCTCAGATATTGGTCCAGAACCGCAACGGTTTAAAACATTTTTTAAGAGTGTGCAGACAGACCGATTAGCCTCAGGAATGATTGCATGAAAAACGGGGCTTGGTTATTTTTACAAACATAACTTTATTATAACAAAAGGAAAGCAATATTTAAACTTTTAAACTTCAAACCTAAGAAGAACAGCTTACATCTATCTCTTAACCATAACACCTGATGTGCCATTAAACAGCATACAGCTCTCAACACCACTTACACAGTCAGGCAATAACCTGGAACGCGCTGCCCACTCGGGTGGTGGGAGCAGAGATGGTCAACGATTTCCAATCTGCACTGTTTAAAAATAAGGAGTCGCGCATTTAAGACGGAGATGAGGCAAATCATTTCTCTCAGAGGGGTAGTGAATCTTTGGAACTCTCTTCCGAAAAGACGATATAAGCAGAGTCTTTGAATATTTTTAAGACCGAGCTACATGGATTCTTGATGAGCAAGGAGGCCAGAGGTTATCAGCAGGGGGCGTGGAGGGGTAAATAAACTTTGCAGGGCTATGGGATACAGCAGGGATTGTTTGGCTTGCTCCACGGAGAGCCGTCATAGAACCGATGGGCCAAATGGCCTTCTTTTGCGCCATAAGTGATTGTATGATTCCTGTACAGAGGGTGCAGGAGAGGTTTGCAGGGGTGGTTCCTGGAAGGTGACTGATGTGATTCTTGTTGTGTTTTTAACCCAGGATGGAATGATACTCAATGCCGCACTGGGCCTATGTCTGTCCGTGAAGGGAGAATACGTGAAAATGATGCAGTGTGATCCAGCGGACAAGCAGCAGCACTGGACTTTCATCAGCGGAGGATTTGACTGAGACATTTGCACGCTGGGCATCATGACCTGCCTCGCAGAGCAGAGTATCTATACCCGTGCACCTTGATGGCACCTACGCTGATCCTGGAGGTCTAATCACAGGAAGCCCCCGTCGCTAAACATTCCGCCCTCACATGTCCGTCATTGGTCACCTGTTGTGTCCAACGCACTCTTCCTCACATAATTGGACGAGTCCTAACTGTGAGAATTTCCCACGTCCAATATTTTAAAAACTTGTTGACATTTTTTATTTCCTTACTTTGAAGCCTCCACGGGTTTTCTCCTGCAATTTGTCTCCCGGCGGGGGGGGGGGGGGGGGGGGGGGGGGGGGGGGGGGGGGGGTTTGCCTCTTATTTCCTGGTGATTTGAGGGCAATTTTGGAGGGTGTTTGGGAAGCCGAGGTTGGAGCTTTTGAGCTTGGTTCAACTGAGCTGAAGCAAGTGTGGTTTAGCACACTGGGCTAAATCGCTGGCTTTTAAAGCAGACCCAGGCAGGCCAGCAGCACGGTTCGATTCCTGTACCAGCCTCCCCGAAGTGGCGCCGCAATGTGGCGACTAGGGGCTTTTCACAGTAACTTCATTGAAGCCTACTCGTGACAATAAGCGATTTTCATGTCAGGAATCCTTCACAATGCACTGAACAGTGTCTTTCCAAGATGTCCTTTGCTGAGTTACAGGGCCAGAGGCTGGAGCCACCGAACGTACAGGCTTTGAAAATGTTAACGAGAGATGTTTTAAGGAACACATCCTCCCCCCAGTTTTCCAAACGTTTTGTCGCTGATTGTGACTTTGTTTTACAAGTTATTTTCACCTGTCGTTTCTTGTCAAAGATTAAACAGTTCCATTGGGAAACATGTTAACAATGATGTTACCTTTACTCATAGCAAAAGGAAGGCCAGCCAGCCCCTTGGGCCTGCTCCGCCATTCTACTAGACCTGGGCTGATCCACATCTTAGCACCAGCTGCCCACCCTGACTTTGTAAAACATATTAGATTAGCCATGGCAAGGGCAGCACGATGGTGCAGTGGTTAGCACTGTTGCCTCATGGCGCCGAGGTCCCAGATTCGATCCTGGCTCTGGACACTGTCCGTGTGGAGTTTGCACATTCTCCCCGTGTTTGCGTGGTATTCGCCCCCACAGCCCAAAGATGTGCAGAGTAGGTGGATTAGCCACGCTAAATTGCCCCTTAATTGGAAAAAATGAATTGGGCACTTGAAATTTATAAAAAAAAGATTAGCCATGGCTAAGAAAAATTTAGCGCTGGAGAAGAGTTATAGGAATTCGATGCATTGGGCCCGATTTGACGGAAAAGCTCCGATCCGATTGCCACTCTGTGCCTGAAAGTCAGCTCACCGTGGCGTAGCGTGGCCGATAAGACCGTGCAACACCTCGTGAGATCCCACGCTATCCCGTGAGGCGTTATGATGTAAATCCCGCCCATTGTGAGTGGGATCACATTTTGGAAAATCTGCATATTAAATCACGGCAGCTAGTCTCACTTTAATGTGCAGATTCCCGAGGTACCTGAGCCTTTGGGATTCATCCCCTTTGCCTTGGAGACCTTGGGTGAGCGCTGGGGACCAGGTGGAATTGCACTCTTGGGGGTCTCTGAGGGGATTGAAGGCCCCCAGCTGCATGACCTTTGGGCAGGGTAGTTCCCTGGCACTGCTGGTGTCACATGGACACCCTTGCAAGTGGCACTGGCAGGGATGGTGCCATAGTATGGCCAAGCTAGCATATTATGCGCTCATGTGATTGGGCTGAGTGCCCTGTGTGAGTGTTGGGGGGAGTCCGGGAGGGGGGCGGGGGGGTGCTATGAGGCTATAGGGTCACTATGAGGCCCCCCCCAGTTCAGGCCTTCCCACCCCCCCCCCTCCTTCCCAAACCCATGACCTCTACCATCTAGAAGGACAAGGGCAGCAGATACCTGAGACCATCACCCTCCACTATATCCTCACTTGGAAATATATTGGCCGTTCCTTCACTGTCTCTGGGTCAAAATCCTAGAATTCCCTCCCTAACAGCACTGTGGGTGTACCTACATTCTATGGGCTGCAGCAGATTCAAGAAGTCAGCGCACCACCAGCTTCTCAAGGGTGACGGCATCCGCGTCCTGTAAATGAATACAAAACTAAAAACAAATCTCTGCAGCTTTGCAAGGACCCTCATATCCTTCTAAATTTGTGATGACCAGAACAGGAGGTGGTGCAAGGACCCTCATATCCTTCTAAATGTGTGGTGACCAGAACAGGAGGTGGTGCTCTAATTGGGGACTTACCTGAGTTTGTAAATGTGCAACATAACTTCCTTGCTTCAATGCCTCTGTTTATGAAACCCGAAATCCCACAAGCTCTTCCGCTCTTTCATCAGGTCCTGAAACCTTCAAAGGTCTATGCACATGCACGCCCCGGTCCTGTGACTCTTTAGAACCACTCCGTCTATGTCGCCTCTCCCTACCCTTACTGCCAGTGTGCCTCGCCTCACACCTCTCCACATTAAATTCCATCTGCCGCTTGTCTGCTCATTCTGCTGGCCTAACTATGTCCCTTTGCAAACGTTTTGTATCCTTCTCAGTGTTTGCCGTTCTTCCAAGTTTGGCATAATCGGGAAATTTTACTCTGGATCCCAACAGTATTTTATGTGCAGCAAAAGCAGCTGTGGTCGGAGCACTGACCCCTGGGCATCACTGCTGCCCAACATCCTCCAGTTGTAAATACAACCATTTACCTTGATTCGAATGGGCGGCATGTGGTGCAGTGGTTAGCACTGGGACTGTGGCACATTCTCCCCATGTCTGCGTGGGTTTCACCCCCACAACCCAAAGATGTGCAGGGGAGGTGGATTGGCCACACTAAATTGCCCTTTAATTGGAAAAAAAAAATAATTGGGTATTCTAAATTTATTTTATTTATTTGTTTTAATTTATCTTGATTCGCTGGATGTCCTTAAGCCAATTTTTTTTTTAGGCAGCACGGTGGCGCAGTGGTTAGCACTGCTGCCACACGGCGCTGAGGTCCCAGGTTCGATCCCGGCTCTGGGTCACTGTCTGTGTGCAGTTTGCCCCCACAACCCAAAGATGTGCAGCGTAGGTGGATTGGCCACGCTAAATTGCCCCTTAATTGGAAAAAAAATTGGGTACTCTAAATTTAAAAAAAAAGCCAATTTTGTTTTTTAATCCAAGCTGATTCGACCCTGATCCTATTCCATGAGTATCAAATTTGTCAACCATACAGACAACATCCGACACCTTCCCTTCCTTCATCATGGGGTGGCAATGGCGTAGTGTTATTGTCACCGCACTAGTAATCCAGACACCCAGGGTAGTCCGCTGGGGACAGGAGTTCGAATCCCTCCAGGGCAGATGGTTTTAATTTGAATTCAACCAAAATATGGAATTAAGTCTAATAACAACCATGAAATCATTGTCGATTGTGGCAAAAAACCATCTGGTTCACTAATGTCTTTCAGGATAGGAAATCTGTCATCCTTACCTGGTCTGGCCTACATGTGACTCCAGACCCACAGCAATGTGGTTGACTCTTAAACGCTCTCAGGGATGGGCAACAAATGCTGGCCAGCGATGGCCACATCCCGTGAACAAATAACGAAAAATCAACCTTCTCTACTATTTTTTTAATATTTAGAGTACATTTCTTCCAATTAAGGGGCAATTTAGCATGGCCAATCCACCTAACCTGCACATCTTTGGGTTGTGGGGGCGAAACCCACGCAAACAATCGAATGTGCAAACTCCACACGGACAGTGACCCAGAGCCGGCTCGAACCTGGAACGTCGGCGCCGTGAGGCAGCTGTGCTGCCCCCCCCCCCCCCTTCTCTACTATTTTAACAAAAATTCAATTAATTGGTAAAGCACAATCTGCCTTTTACAATTTTGTGCTAACCACCCTCAATAGAAATCAAACCTCTCCAAGTGCCGGTTGATATTTTCCACCCGCAATTATTGTTTCTCTCACCTTACCGCTGATGTTAAACTAACTGTCCTGTAGTTACCAGGAATATCCTCACACCCTTGAATAAGGGTGTCACATTTGCTTGTCTTCAATCCCCTGTCTCAAAATGCTACAAAATGTCCAATTAACAATTCTGTGGTGTACAAACCACACACACTGCAATGATTCAAGAAGGTGCGTCACCACCACTTTCTCAAGAAACTTCAGCTTTTGATCTATATAATATTTTGGTTTTTCAAGAGATTCCCTCCTGATTTATGAACCTGCATATCTGGTTCCTTTGATTCCTTCATGGAATGTGGGAGTCACTGGCTGGGCTAGCATTTATTGCCCATCCCGAATTGCCCTTTGAACTGAGTGGTTTGCTGGGTCATTTCAGAGGATATTTAAGAGTCAACCACATTGGGTCTGCAGTCACATGTAGGCCAGACCAGGTAAGGATGGCAGAATTCCTTCCCTAAAGGACGTAAGGGAACCAGATGGAGTTTTACGACAATTGACAATAGTTTCATGATCATCACTAGACTTTTCTGGACCCTAGTTTTCGCACTTCCCCGTCCGTAGGTTGACCAACTGTCCTATGTTTTAAGGGATTGTCCTGTAATTTGCCTTGCAGCCCAGAATGCCATTTGTCCTGGATTTCTGGGAGACTGCTGGAGTCTACTGGAATCATAGAATCCCTACAGTGCAGAAGGAGGCCTTTCAACCCTTGGAAAGTGCACCCTACCTAGGCCCATGCCCCCACCCTATCCCAGTAACCCCACCTAATCTATTGGACACTAATGGACAATTTTCCATGGCCAATCCACTTAACCTGCACAGCTTTGGACTGCGGGAGAAATCCAGAGCATCCGGATTCTCCACAGTCACGGGGAGAATGTGCAAACTCCACATAGTCAGTCACCCAAGGCTGCAATTAAACTCAGGCAGCTGGCGCTGTGAAGCAGCAGTGCTAACCACTGTGCCACCGTTAATTAAGAATTCAGCTGCTGGCAGCCATCTTCTAATTGCAAATAGGCACCAATTGTTTTTTTAATGAAATTGAAGCTGAACATAAATAATTGAAATATTAAAATACAGCCAACATTTACATATTTGAAAGCACTTTCTGGAGGAGCCTTGCAGTGGCAGTACACTTCCCAGCTCATGTGCATACTTTTTTTTTAATGTTCAGAATTTGTTTTAATCACTATTGTCAATTGCATAAAATTATACAAAAGTAGTTTACGTCTCTGTACAAAAGGAAAAAAATTGTTACATCGACCATCGGGAGCACAGCCTGCCTTCATTTTACCTCACGTTTGGGAAAAGAAAACTAGTAATAAACTGGATCAGCAAGCAGTCATAAGACCTGGTTCAGCTCTGATAGCAAATTCAGTCATATTGTCAGGAGGTGGTGCCTATTCCACATTGGTCTATAATATCATACATAAAGTGGATAGAAATAAACTCCAAATTAGTTGCCACTTATTTCTGTGGGCAGTACTGGAATCAAGATGAACAAGTAAAAACTTCAGAGAAAGGTTAGTTAGATTAAGCTTGCAATCATTGATGCATTCTGTAAAATTTATCAACTTTTCAGGTAATGTTTTCAGAACTCTGATCTTAGAGCCAAAAATATGGAGTGGCTCATGTGTATACTTGGTGATCATTTCCACAACACTAGCCATCAAGAGAGTTGTACAATTCAGCAGGTGGGTGGTTTGGGCGGGGCAGTACAATGGTGGAGTGGTTAGCAATGCTGCCTCACGGCGCCGAGGACCTGGGTTCGATCCTGGACCCAGGTCACTGTCCGTGTGGAGTTCAAGTTCTCCCGTGTCTGCGTGGATCTCACCCCCAACCCAAGGTGGATTGGCCATGCTAAATTGCCCCTTAATTGGAATTATTTTTTAAAGTGGGTGGTTTGAGGCAGGCAGTTCCAAGTGGGTGGGTCCCTTGTGGCCTGAGTCGGGTAGAAATCCCGGGGATCCAGGGTCTCAGCGGGTTGGGGTGGTCAGATGGTCCGGCATCCGTGTTGACTGGCAGCCCCGGGAAGGGGCATCCAGCTGACATGGTAGGAATGGGTCTGGCAGGCCCATGGAGATATGATCCTTCAGTCCGAGGGGGATGACCAGCAGATATGGGGGTCTAGCAAGCCCATGGGGGAGGGATGTTGGGGAGGGGACTTCTGAATGGGAGGTGTGTTTGGGAGGGGGTTTCTTAGTCAGCAAGGAATGGGAAGAGGGGCTGCTGAAGTTATTTGTTTAGGGTGAAGTGAATTAGGCATAGGTGTGTGTATGGGTTGGGGAATAGCATGGAGCATCATGGAACAGCAAGGGAGCAGTATGCACAGCTGCAACAGAGTCGAGGAGGCAAGTATTGTTTGGAGCAACCAGAGTTGAGACCCTAAACTGCTCTTTTGGGCCTCCTCAATGTCAATTTTACGCACATTGATCCCCTGGAGTGACTCCCTACCCACGGCATCGGGCAGCACGGTATCATAGTGGTTAGCACTGTGGCTTCACAGCGCCAGGGTCCCAGGTACGATTCTCCACTGGGTCACTGTGCGGAGTCTGCACATTCTCCCCGTGTCTGCATGGGTTTCCTCCGGGTGCTCCGGTTTCCCCCCAAAGTCCAAAGACGTGCAGGTTAGGTGGATTGGCCATGCTAAATTGCCCTTTGTGTCCAAAAAGGTTTGGAGGGGTTATTGGGTTATGGGGACAGGGTAGAAGTGAGGGCTTAAGTGATGGGCTGAATGGCAACCGTATGTACAGCGAACAACGTACAGTAACACTGTATGTTCGAATGTTCACCCACCCAGCTCCCTCAGATTTCCATGATGTGGAGATGCCGGCATTGGACTCAGATGAGCACAGTAAGAAGTCTTACAACACCAGGTTAAAGTCCAACAAGTTTGTTTCAAATCACTAGCTTTCGGAGCACTGCTCCTTCCTCAGGTGAATGGAGAGGTAGGTTCCAGAAACATTTATATAGACAAAGTCAAAGATGCGAGACAATACTTTGAATGCGAGCATTTGCAGGTAATTACGTCTTCACAGAGCCAGAGAGAGGGGTAACCCCAGGTTAAAGAGGTGTTGTCTCAATTGTCTCAACCCGGGACAGTTGGTAGGATTTCGCAAGACCAGGCCAGATGGTGGGGAGTGAATGTAATGCGACATGAATCCAAGGTCCCGGTGAGGCTGTACTCGTGTGCGGAATTTGGCTATAAGTTTCTGCTCTGCGATTCTGCGTTGTCGCGCGTCCTGAAGGCCACCTTGGAGATCGCTTGCCCGAAGATCAGAGGCTGAATGCCCTCGACTGCTGAAGTGTTCCCCGACTGGAAGCTGCCTGGCGATTGTCGCGCGATGTCCATTCATCCGTTGTCGCAGCGTCTGCATGGTCTCGCCAATGTACCACGCTTCGGGACATCCTTTCCTGCAGCGTATGAGGTAGAAAACGTTGGCCGAGTTGCACGAGTATGTACTTAGTATCTGGTGTTCTCACATGTAATGTGATGTAATGGGCAGCAGGGTAGCATGGTGGTTAGCATAAATGCTTCACAGCTCCAGGATCCCAGGTTCGATTCCCGGTTGGGTCACTGTCTGTGTGGAGTCTGCACGTCCTCCCCCTGTGTGCGTGGGTTTCCTCCGGGTGCTCCGGTTTCCTCCCACAGTCCAAAGATGTGCGGGTTAGGTGGATTGGCCATGCTAAATTGCCCGTAGTGTCCTAATAAAAGTAAGGTTAAGAGGGAGGGGGGGGTTGTTGGGTTACGGGTATAGGGTGGATACGTGGGTTTGAGTAGGGCGATCATGGCTCGGCATAACATTGAGGGCCGAAGGGCCTGTTCTGTGCTGTACTGTTCTATAAAATAATTTTTATTGAAGAAATTTTTCAAAATACAAACATTTTAACCCCCCCTACATTTACATTTAAATTATAACAAAACAGGGCAGCACGGTGGCCTAGTGGTTAGCACAAGCGCCTCACGGCGCTGAGGTCCCAGGTTCGATCCCGGCTCTGGGTCACTGTCCGTGTGGAGTTTGCACGTTCTCCCCGTGTCTGCGTGGGTTTCGCCCCCACAACCCAAAAATGTGCAGAGTAGGTGGATTGGCTATGCTAAATTGCCCCTTAATTGGAAAAAATAATTGGCTAATCTAAATTTTTTAAAAAAAAAGAAAAAAAAAAAAAAAAAAAATTATAACAAAACAAAGTCAAACCCCCCTACTTAACAAAAAAAAAAGTCCCCCCCCCCTACTCGCGCGTCCCCCCCCCCCCCTTGCCGGCGAACCGACAGTCAGACCAACTTATCATTTCTAGCAGCGTCCTCGGGCAGGCCTTGCCCGTGCCACCACCGCTACCGTACTTCCTTCATCTTTGTCCCCCCCCCCCTCCTCCCCCCTCCCTCCCGCCCTCCCCTCCCCTCCCGGGTTGCTGCTGTCACGGCCTCAGTTTCTATCTCTGATCCAAGAGGTCTAGGAAGGGTTGCCATCGTCTGAAAAATCCCTGCACCGACCCTCTCAGGGCGAATTTGATCCTTTCCAATTGGATGAAGTTTGCCATGTCGTTTAACCAGGTGTTAACACTCGGAGGCCTTTCGTCCCTCCACTGAATCAGGATCCTCCTCCGAGCCACCAAGGACGCAAAGGCTAATATTCCAGCCTTCCTCGCCTCCTGTACCCCCGGTTCCACCCCAACCCCGAAGATCGCAAGTCCCCATCCTGGCTTGACCCTGGACCCCACCACTCTCGACACCGTCCCTGCCACCCCCTTCCAGAACTCCTCCAGCGCCGGACATGCCCAAAGCATATGTGCATGATTCGCAGGGCTTCCCGAACATCTAATACACCTGTCTTCACCCCCGAAAAACCGACTCATCCTTGTCCCCGTCATGTGGGCTCTATGCAGTACCTTAAATTGAATGAGACTTAGTCTCGCACATGACGACGACGAGTTGACCCTCTCCAGGGCGTCTGCCCATGTCCCGTCCTCTATCTGTTCCCCCAGCTCTAACTCCCACTTATCTTTCAGCTCCTCTACTGGTACCTCCTCCACCTCCTGCATAATCTTATAGATGTCCGAGATCTTCCCCTCCCCGACCCAGACCCCTGATAGCACCCTATCACTCACCCCCCTGTCGGGGAGCGCGGGGAACCCCGCTACCTGTCGTCTGGCAAATGCCTTCACTTGGAGGTACCTGAACGTGTTCCCCGGGGGGAGCCCAAATTTCTCCTCCAGCTCTCCCAGGCTCGCAAACCTCCCCTCTATAAACAAGTCCCTCAGTTGTCTAATACCCGCCCTCTGCCAGCTCTGGAATCCCCCTCCTGTGTTTCCCGGCGCAAATCTGTGGTTCCCTCTTAGTGGTGCCCCTATCAGACCTCCCACTTCCCCCCTGTGTCGCCTCCACTGCCCCCAGATCTTGAGGGTGGCCGCCAACACCGGGCACGTGGTATACCTCGTGGGAGGGAGCGGCCATGGTGCCGTTACCAGTGCCCCTAAGCTTATGTTGCCGCAGGACGCCCTCTCCATGCGCTTCCAGGCTGCCCCCTCCCCTTCCATCATCCACTTTCGTACCATCGATGTATTTGCCGCCCAGTAATATCCTGAAAGGTTGGGTAACGCCAGCCCTCCACTATCCCTACTCCGCTCCAAAAAGACCCTTCTAACTCTCGGGGTGCCATGTGCCCACACATACCCCATGATACTACTCGTTACCTTCTTGAAAAAGGCCCTGGGGAGGAAGATGGGCAGACACTGGAACAAGAACAAGAACCTCGGGAGGACCGTCATTTTAACTGACTGCACCCTCCCTGCCAGCGACAGCGGCACCATGTCCCACCTCTTAAACTCCTCCTCCATCTGTTCCACCAGTCTGGAAAAGTTCAACTTGTGGAGGGTCCCCCAGTTCTTTGCCACCTGCACCCCCAAATACCTAAAACTTTTAACTGCTCTTTTGAAGGGGAGCCTCCCAATTCCCTCCCCTTGGTCTCCCGGGTGTATTACAAAGACCTCACTTTTCCCCAGATTTAATTTATATCCCGAAAAGTCCCCGAACTCCGCTAGTATCCCCATTACCTCCGGCATTCCCCCCTCCGGGTCTGCCACATACAACAACAAATCATCCGCATAGAGCGAGACCCGATGTTCCTCCCCTCCCCTTGTCAGTCCTCTCCACCCCCCTGAACCCCTCAGTGCCATCGCCAACGGCTCAATCGCTAATGCAAAGAGTAAGGGAGATAGGGGACATCCCTGCCTAGTACCTCGATGGAGCCCAAAATATTCTGACCTCCTCCCGTTTGTTACCACACTTGCCATCGGAGCTGAATAGAGCAGTTTTACCCACTTGATAAATCCCTCCCCAAACCCAAACCTTTCCAACGTCTCCCACAAGTATTCCCACTCCACCCTGTCAAATGCCTTCTCCGCGTCCAGCGCTACCACTATCTCCGCCTCCCCTTCCACTGCTGGCATCATAATCACATTTAACAATCTCCGGACATTTGTGTTAAGTTGGCGTCCCTTCACGAACCCCGTCTGGTCTTCATGGACTACCCCTGGCACACAGTCCTCTATCCTGGTTGCCAGGACCTTTGCTAACAGCTTGGCGTCAACATTCAGGAGGGAGATGGGCCTGTAGGACCCGCACTGGACCGGGTCCTTGTCCCGCTTCAAAATCAAGGAGATCAGGGCCTGCGACATTGTTGGGGGTAGAACCCCCCCCCTCGCGCGCCTCATTAAAGGCTCGCACCAGCACTGGACCCACCAAGTCCACAAATTTCCTGTAAAACTCCACCGGGAACCCATCCGGCCCCGGCGCCTTCCCCGCCTGCATCTGGCCTATCCCTTTAATTAGCTCCTGCAGCTCTATCGGCGCCCCCAACCCTTCTACCAGCTCCTCCTGTACCTTTGGGAACCCCAATTTGTCGAGAAAGTTCTTCATTCCCCCTCTCCTCTTCGGCGGTTCAGACCTATACAATTCCCTATAGAAGTCCCTAAAGACCCTATTCACCTCTTGCCCCTTCTGCACTACGTCCCCGCCCCTCTCTCTCACTCCCCCAATCTCTCTGGCTGCATCTCGCTTACGAAGCTGGTGTGCCAGCATCCTGCTCGCCTTTTCCCCGTACTCATACGCCGCACCCTGCGCCCTTCTCCACTGCATTTCCGCCTTCCTAGTGGTCAGTAGGTCGAACCTGGCCTGCAAGCTACGCCGCTCCCTTAATAACCCCTCCTCTGGTGCCGCCGCATATTTCCTATCTACTTCTAGGAGCTCCCCCACCAGCCTCTCCCTTTCCTGCCTCTCCTTCCTCTCTCTGTGTGCCCTTATGGAGATCAGCTCTCCTCTAATCACTGCTTTCAAGGCCTCCCAGACCGTCCCCACCTGCACCTCACCTGTGTCATTCGTACCCAGATAGTTCTCAATGCCCGTTCTCACCCTTCTGCACACCTCTTCGTCCGCCAACAGCCCTACATCCAGGCGCCACAACGGGCGTTGGTTGCTGTACTGTTCTATGTAATGGTGGTACCCATGTCGATGATCTGGCATATCTTGCAGAGATTGCCATGGCAGGGTTGTGTGGTGTCGTGGTCGCTGTTCTGAAGACTGGGTAGTTTGCTGCAAACAATGGTTTGTTTGAGGTTGCACGGTTGTTTGAAGGCAAGTAGTGGGGGTGTGAGGATGACCTTGGCAAGATGTTCGTCTTCATCGATGACGTGCTGAAGGCTGCGCAGAAGAAGTCATAGTTTCACCGCTCCAGGGAAGTACTGGACGAAGAAGGGTACTCTTATCGGTTGTCTCCCACGTTTGTCTTCTGAGGTCGGTGCGGTTTTTTGCTGTGGCACGTTGGAACTGTCAATCGATGAGTCGAGCGCCAAATCCCATTCGTACGAGGGCATCTTTCAGCACCTGTAGATGTCTGTTAAGTTCCTCCTCATCTGAGCAGATCCTGTGTACACGTAGGGCTGTCCATAGGGAATGGCTTCTTTAATGTGTTCAGGATGGAAGCTGGCGAAATAGAGCCTGAGGAAGGAACGGTGCTCCGAAAGCTGGTGATTTTAAACAAACCTGTTGGATTTTAACCTGATGTTGTAAGACTTCTTACTGTGCTCAGATTTCCAGTGTAACAGGCAATGCAGCCCCCTCCCCCAGCAAAGGGTGAGACCCACGCAGACACGGGGAGGATGTGCAAACTTAACACGGACAGTGACCCGGGTCTGCTGTGCCGCCCTATTGTGTACTTTATTGGATGGTTCTTTACTTCCCTCTTTTTAAAAAAGGGCTCACTTTGATTGATTTGTTTTTATGTTTAATTGGGGAAAGGTGGTGGGCACCAATGTCTCCTCATTTGGTTTCATTGATGAAAAGGCCACTCATTTTCATTTCATTCATTCATCCGTCCCCGAATATGCCTGCGCAGAACCAAAAATAAATCCAATTTAAGAAGAAACGAACCAAAGGAGTGAGTAACGGGTTTTATTATTTTTTTTAAATAGCGCAGGAATAACGTTTTACTTTTTTTTTTTAAATAGAACGGTCGAGGCGAGTACAGCGGGCAGCCGCTTGGCTCGGGGTCCTGATTGTCCATGGGCGCCACGTGGCCTGGTGTCTTTAAGAGGTGCGCACCCCCAAAAAAGTAGTCAGGCTGCAGCTTTTGGCAGAGGTAAGAGGGAGGTTTAGGAGTGGGAGTATGTTAAGGGAAGGAAAGTGAGTGAGATTGATGAGTGCAATCGTTTTTAATTTGCTTCAGTGCAGAAATCAGAGCTTTTAAAAAAAAAACTCAATGTATGATCTGCTTGTGAATGTTGCAGATTTCTGCTACATTTTCCGAATGTTGCAGATTTCTGCTACAGGTCCTGGATTTCCTCAATCTTGAGATCAAGTCCTGGTTGGTTTTTTTTCCTGGGGGTGGAAGACAACCCCAATCCCAGCTAAAACCTGACAATTTGTTTTAATACTGCTGGTTCTTCTCTCTCTTCCCATCCCCAAAGTTTTCCCCCCTCCAGAAAAGGGCAAAGTAGTTCACTGGGAAGAGTGATTTCGAGAAGTACATTTCACTGTCCTCGGGGGTTTATTGATCTTAAAAAGAGTTTTATTTTAAAGAACCTTGTTTTTAGAAAATACATTTTTTTTTCTCTGTAAGAATTGTTGAACTTGTCGAGTGATAACTGGGATACTTTCTGTTCATTTTTTTAAAAATGCTTTTTTAAAAAAAATCTTTTCAGAAGGGGGGAGGGTACTTGCTGTGAATTTTGTGGATTATTTTGAGGTTTCGTTTGATGTTTGCTTTTTGGGGGTGGGGGGATCGGTTTTCTTTCAAAATCCATGTGGAATCCACATGTGGAGTCAGACATTTTAAATTTAGAGTACCCAATTATTTTTTCCAATTAAGGGGCAATTTAGCGTGGCCAATTCACCTAACTGGCACATCTTTGGGCTCTGGGGGTGAAACCCATGCAAACACGGTAGAATGTGCAAACTCCACACGGAGAGTGACCCAGAGCCGGGATCGAACCTGGGACCGTGGCGGCGTGAGGCAGCAGGGCTAACCCACTGCGCCACCATGCTGCCCGAGTCTGACATTTTACTGCTGATCGCCAGGGCCTGTTTTGGGTTTTTTTTCCCCCTAAAACTTGTTCTAAAGAGGTTTTTGGTCCAGTTTTTTTTCTCCCTACTTGACCCAGTGTTGTTTGCTGGTTGCAGAGGCTGCCTTGCAATGGGACTCTGATCCTTTGTAATAGAATCTAGTGATTTGTCTTAAAACAGGAGTCTGTTTTGCTGGTAGCATTTGGGCTGAAGATGTTGCAAAATATATATAATTTCCTCCTTAGCCCTATTACGAAAAATCACTGATTTAACTTTTTATATTCCAACACTGCCATTATACTTTGTGTAGGGAACGGAAATTTTAAAAGTATTTTGGTTATTGATTTGTTTAAAACATGATTCGTGTTCACTTTATATCTAATGTAGGCAACATGGCAGTTTGTTTGAGCAGAGAATTTCCACAGGGGATGGAGTATGCAAGATCCTGAACGGTTATCGAAAGGATATTTCCTCTTGTGGGTGAGTCCAGAGCTAGGGAGGCACTGTTTTATAATTGGGGTCGCCCTTTATAGGACAGGGCTGATTCTCTCTGAGGAGTGACTGACTTTGGAACTTGGCCTCGGGAGGTGGCTGGGGTGGAATCATTGAATATTTTTGAGGTGCAGGTAGAGAGACAAGGGTGGATGAGAATGTGGAATTTGAAACACAAATGGAGCAGCCACGATTTTGCTGAATGCGGAGCAGGCTTGAGGGGCCGAATGGCCTACTTTCGGCTCTGGATTCGTATGATAAAAAACGATTTATTCGCCCCTGGGGGTGATTGGGCTAAGGCTGAGTTTTGGCACGGGTCACTGGGAAGATCCATCCCCACAGGACTGCTCTTGGCAAATTCTTCCCTCCATGTTAGAAGAATAATCTTTATTGTCACGAGTAGAACATAGAACATTATAGTGCAGTACAGGCCCTTCGGCCCACGATGTAGCGCCGTCCTGTGAAACCCCTCTAAAGTCCCTCTACAGTAGTAGGCTTGCTTACATTAACACTGCAATTAAATTACTGTGAAAAGCCCTTAGCCGCCACATTCCAGTGCCGGTTCGGAAACACAGGGAGAGTTCCGAATGTCCAATTCACCTTTTGGGTGAACAACACATCTTTTGGGACTTGTGGGAGGAAACTGGAGCACCCAGAGGAAATCGGCGCAGACATTGGGAGAACGCGCCGACTGCTCAGACAGTGACCCAAGCGGGAATTGAACCTGGGCTGTGAAATAACAGTGCCAACCCCTGTGCTACCATGTCCTGACGCCTCAGTTATGTTTCGACGGTGGGGGGGGGGGGGGGGGGGGGGGGGGTGATTTATCACACACTTAACTTGTGTCCTGGCTAAGAATAGAGTGAAACCACTAAATAGTAATCCAGAGGCCCAGGCTGAGTTCTCAGTGAAGAGGTTCAAATCCCCACTACAGCAGCTGGTGGAATTTAAATCCAGCTGATAAATTCTGAAATGGGTTCCCAGTAAAAATGACCATGATAACATAGAATCCCCAGAAAGAAGGCAGCCATTTTGGGCTGTCAAGTCCACACCGACCATCTGACAGAAAAACCTACCCGGGCCCTTTCTTTGAAGTGAAAATACCAATTTTATTGCCAAAATACTGTTGTTTTTTTTTGGTATCTGGAAAAGGTTTCGGTTGGAAAAGGTTGGCAGCTCTGCGTTGATCCCTGGCTAAGCCACCCTCCTTAACAATCCTTGTTGTTGGCCACGGGCTTTTCTGCCCAGCAACGGCATGATGGAGTATCAAATGAGCCAATCGGGTGAAAAGCCCTGGATGCTGATAGGCTGACTAATCCGCATCCAAGATGCCTTGTGCTGATTGGCCTTTTTATTGCTGTAATTATTTTAATTGGTCGGTTGCTCCTTTCCAGCCGGTGTTTGCCAGTTGCGTGGCCGCTGCCCGTTCCCTGAATCTGGAGACCCTTCCTGACCCCGGTTTGGGAATCCCTGCTCTATCTCTTATTTTTTTGCAATTAATGGGCAATTTAGCATGGCCAATCCACCTCCCCTGCACATCTTTGGGTTGTTGGGGCGAAACCCACACAAACACGGGGAGAATGTGCAAATTCCACACGGACAGTGACCCAGAGCCAGTATCGAACCCAGTTCCTCAGCGCCGTGCGGCAGCAGTGCTACCCACTGCACCAGCAGGGTGCTGCCTCTTCATGCCAACTCGAGCTCTTTTTCCCCTTACCCCATGACACCTTTTACGAAAGAATAATGGGTTTTAACTTTGTTGTGTTTTACAGAGTGAAGACCAAACACCTCGTAACTCTGCATTGCAGCCCAGGTACGCGCATGATGAACTATATCTGAAGATTTAACGTGTTAAAAAGAGTGTTGATGATGACACTTTACAGACTAGAGTTACTGAATTAACCTTGACGATGCACACAGTGCTCTGAACACTCCTGAACATTGTGCTGTAACCTGTTCTGTGGTTCCTCAGTGGGGAGACTTTATTGCATTTTTTTTTTTTCCCCCTCAGGCTCATTGACCACAATGCATGACTGGTGTCGTGCAATTGTGTGCGCAGCAGTCGCAGTAGAAAGAGACCATCCGGCCCAACTGTTCTATGCTGGCTCCACGCAATCTGATCGGGTACGTGATCATTTATTAAAACCTGCAGTTGATGTCAGGAAAGAGTATTAATGATGACACTTTACAGACTAGAGTTGCTGAATTAAACCTGATGACACACACAGTGCTCTGAATGCTCATCGCCACTGGATGTTACCTGATGCACATCTTGAGCAAGATTCAATTGTCCTGTTTCTATTTTGCAGGTTGTGGAGATGACGGGGGCTTGAATCATTGTGGTGTCGCATAGCGAGGTGAGTTGAACTTTTGTCACATCAGTGTATAGGGAGAGGCAGTGGCTTAGTAGTAATGACAAGGATTATTGCTCTGGGGTTGTGGGTTCAAATCCCACTGTGGCTGCCAGTGAAATTTAACTTTTTTTTTTTTAAATCTGGAATTGAAAACTAGTCTTTCTTGATTATTGTAAAGATCAAATCTGGTTCACTAATGTCATTTTTGGGGAAGGAAATGTCATAGATAGGATTTACAGTGCAGAAGGAGGCCATTCAGCCCATCTAGTCTGCACCGGCTCTTGGAAAGAGCACCCTACCCAAGGTCAACACCTCCACCCTATCCCCATAACCCAGTAACCCCATCCAACACTAAGGACAATTTATCATGGCCAATCCACCTAACCTGCACATCTTTGGACTGTGGGAGGAAACCGGAGCACCCGGAGGAAACCCACACAGACACGGGGAGGATGTGCAGACTCCGCACAGTGACCCAAGCCGGAATCGAACCTGGGACCCTGGAGCTGTGAAGCATTTGTGCTAACCACTGTGCTACCGTGCTGTCCATAATCTGCCATCCTTACCTGATCTGGCCTACATGTGACTCTAGACCCACAGCAAGCCACTCCGTTCCAGGGCAACTGGGTATGGGCAACAAAGGCTGGCCCACAAAGCAACGTCGACAGCCCGTCAGATAACATTTTTCAATATTAATTTTTGAATGAACATTCCGGTGAACTCCGGCAGGGATTAGTGTCTTTCAAACGTGCAGACGTTGATGATGACACTTAACAGACTAGAGTTACTGAATAAACCCTGGTAATACACACCGTGCTCTGAACATCCACCATTTCGGGTGAGTTATTTCATCCTGGGGCTTATCGCCTGTTACAGATTCTTTCTGTTTACAGATTTATACACGACAAATGTGTGGTGATCCACTGTGTGTTAACTGTGTGCACCTGTATTAGGGGATGTACAGTAGGACCTACACTACAGGTTCGCCGGTAGCCCCTGCCGGCTAGCTCCGCCCACAGGAGCCGTATAAATAGGCATGACCCTGTCCTGATCAGCCAATCTGCCAGCTGCAGTAGGAGGCCACGCATCTCACTGTAATAAAGCCACAGTTGTACCAATCTGAGTCTTTCGTGCAATTGATAGTGCATCAATTTATTACAGTCGGATTTTCCACATTATGGACATCAGGATCAAACCCGATCGCCTGCAGCTGGATCCACACTCGCCAGGCGCCAGAAAGGAATTTAATCACTGGCTGGCTTGCTTTGAGGCCTATATCAACGCTGCGACCCCCGCTCCGACGGAAGCTCAGAAGATCCAAGTGCTTTACTCCAGGTTGAGCTCCAGTGTGTTCCAGCTAATCCAGGATGCCCCGAATTACGCAGAGGCTATGGCTCTCCTTAAAAAGAACTACGTTCAGAAGACAAACACACTCTTTGCTAGGCACGTTCTCGCCACTCGCGTACAACTACCTGGTGAGTCAATCGAAGACTTCTGGCGGGCTCTTATCCCACTTGTACGGGACTGTGACTGTCAGGCCGTCACGGCCACTGAACATTCCAATCTCCTCATGCGAGACGCATTCCTGATGGGAATTGCGTCGGACCCCATCCGACAACGACTGCTGGAAGGGGCCACACTCGACCTAGCGGAGACTAAAGCTTTAGCGCTCTCCATGCCGGTCACATCTCGCAACGTCCAATCCTACCCCTGCCAGCGTTGCCCAGCCTGCGTAGCCGCTTGCAAATCCTGTGGTAAGAAGGGCCACTTTACGGCAGTGTGCCAGGCCCGCGCAGTCGCCGCTATCGCGCCCGAATTCGCTCACTTCCCCCAGCCGATCGCACAATGGGCGCCGCTCTCCTCTGCTCCCGGGGCCACGTGCGGCCCATGGGCGCCGCCATCTTCTCCTCCACAGGTCCTCCGGACGCCGCCATCGCCACTATTTGTTCTTCCCCACAGGACTGGAACACTGGATCCAGGTCACCGACGCTCCACATCTGAATCCTCTGACGACCACCCGCTGCTTGCCTCTATGACACTGGACCAGTTCCGTCCTCACAACCTGGCCACCGCTTCAACGACAGTGGAAATCAACGGCCACGCGACCTCTTGCCTACTGGACTCCAGGAGCACCGAAAGCTTCATCCACCCGGACACGGTAAGGCGCTGCTCCCTCGCGGTCCACCCCGCCAACCAACGGATCTCCCTGGCCTCCGGATCCCACTCTGTCCCAATCCATGGGTTCTGTGTGGTCAATCTCACTGTCCCAAGGCGTGGAATTCACCAGGCCCCTTTGAACGCCTCAGCGTGGATTTCAAAGGGCCCTTCCCCTTCGCCCTCCCCTCCATTTTTTCTCTGTTCAGTTTCCCTGACTACATCCACAGCGACAGGTGATCCTCATTCATGAGTGATGAGCTGCGTCAGTTCCTGCTTAGCAGGGGTATCGCCTCCAGCAGGACGACCAGCTACAACCCCCGGGGAAACGGGCAGGTAGAGAGGGAGAACGGGATGGTTTGGAAGGCCGTCCAGCTGGCCCTATGGTCCAGAAACCTCCCAGCCGCTTGCTGGCAGCAGGTCCTCCCGGATGCTCTGCAATCCATCCGGTCTCTACTGTGCACCGCCACAAATAAACCCCCCCCCCCCCCCCCATGAACGTGTTTTTACCTTCCCTAGGAAGTCCCGGGTGTTGCTCCCGACTTGGCTGGCAGCTCCAGGACCGGTTCTTCTACGTAGGTATGTCCGACTCCACAAGGCGGACCCCTTGGTGGACATGGTACGCCTATTCCACGCCAACCCCCTGTATGCCTATGTGGAGTCCCCGACAGCCACCAGGATACGGTCTCACTCAGGGACCTGGCTCCCTCAGGTTCCACTCACACACACTCACACACACACACACACACACACTTCCCCACCCGCGCGCCACCCTCCCCTCCCCTGGCGCTCCCAGCATTAGCCCCACAAGGTCCATCCCTCCTTCCCCAGCCCACGGTACAGGGCGAGGAAGACTTTGGCACGCTCCCGGTGTCATCCAACTACTGGCCAACACCAGCACCGACTTCGCCGCCACCGCTATGTCGCTCCCAGCAAACCGTCAACCCACCGGACAGACTTAACCTCTGACGGGCACCAGACTACAAGATGGGCATTTTTTCCCCCCTCCCCTCTGTAAATTACTCTGTATATAGTTCCACGCCGGACTAATTTTTAACAGGGGGTGAATGTGGTGATCCACTGTGTGTTAACTGTGCACCTGTATTAGGGGATGTACAGTAGGACCTACACTACAGGGTCGCCGGTAGCCCCTGCCGGCTAGCTCCGCCCACAAGGAGCTGTATAAATAGGCATGACCCTGTCCTGATCAGCCAATCTGCCAGCTGCAGTAGGAGGCCACGTATCTGACTATAATAAAGCCACAGTTGTACCAATCTGAGTCTTTCGTGCAATTGATAGTGCATCAGAATGGAAAAGTCTCATTGATTCTCACGTCGTGTGCTGTTAGGTATGTGAATAATTCCTTGTAACCGGGACTTTAACTGGGAGCAGAGACAGTAATGATGATTCTTTACAGACTAGAGTTACTGAACTAACCTTGTCGATACACACAGTGCTCTGAACGCTCTGCAAACGGGCTTTACACCCGGATAATGCTCTCAGCAGACAGCAGTTCACCCTCTCTGTTTGTTCCTCTTTACAGATCAAGGGAAAAACACAGGACGATCTGTGACTCCATACGAGAGGCAAGTGTGGGATGTAACTTTTTTAATAACTAGTTATTCTGCATGGGTTTGGCACGTCATAAGCACTCGAGTAAACCTGATAATACAGGACCTTTCCTGCCTCTGGTATCGTCTGCTATACGTAACGGGGAATGCGTATGCCCTTCCTTGGGTGGTTAGCGCTGCTGCCTCACAGCTCCAAGGACCCGGGTTCAATTCCGGCCTTGGGTGACTGCGGAGTTTGAACTTTCTCCCCGTGTCTGCGTGCGTCTCCTCCCAGAGTACAAAGATGTGCGGGTGAGGTGGATTGGCCATGCTAAATTGCCCCTTAGTGTCTAAAAGGTTAGGTTGGATTATGGGGATGGTTAAGTAAAGTGATCTTTCCAGGGGCTGGTGCAAACTCGATGGGCTGAATGGCCTTCTGCACTGTAAATTCCGTGGGAACGCACCAGTGCATCAATTGCCAACTTGTTGACACATTGCAATTTTAAAAACGATTATAGCAACGGTGGGTAAGCGGTGCAGCCTTGGGAGCCACACAGAATTCCCCGGGGTCACCTCCTTCTGCCGTCCCAGTCTGTGCTGAGTTTGTGTCGACCTGGATACGGGTGAGAGTAGACATACTGAACTAATGCAAAGTGCTCTGAACATCATCACTATACATTTCATCATTCTGTTTGTAATTTACAGGTTGGGGAAATTGATGAGGAAAGCACAAGTGAGGTGAGTGAATTCTCAGGCAATTTTTCTGGTAACATTTTAATGTCGAAATAGTTTAAGAATGTTTTGAATTGACAGCGAGCTTCAGCAAGAGTCTGTGCTCATTAAATAATTTTTTTTTTAAAGGAAAAAACTACTGGGATGTTAATGATGACACTTAACAGACTAGAGTTACTGAGTAAACCCTGGTGATACACACAGTGCTCTGAACATCCCTTGTTTTTTTTCTTGTGCGGAGGCTCCGATAACTTTTCGGGAAGCTTGACACTCTTTGGGACACAGCAGCCCCCTCAATTGGCACCTGGTCCACCCTATCCACCACTGACAGCGGTGTGTATCCATTGAATCCCTACAGTGCTGAAGGGAGGCTATTTGGCCTATTGAGTCTCCAGAAGAACATTCTATAGCTGGGCCCACTCTCCCGTCCTATCCCCAGTAACCCTGCGCAGTGATCATGGCCAATCCACCTAACCTGCACATTTTCTGGACTGTGGGAGGAAACCCACACAGGCTGGAATTGGACCTGGGTCCCTGTTGCTGTGATGCAGCAGTGCTAACCACTGCATTATATAAAACGTGCACTGCAGCAACTCGCCAAGGCTCCTTCAACCCATGACCTCTATCTAGGAGGGCAGCAGGAGCATGGGAACACCACCACCTGCAGGTTTCCCATCCAGCTGCACACCATCCCGTTTGGAAATGTGTTCCGTCACTGGCTGGATCAAAATCCTGTAGCTTACTCCCTAACAGCACTGTGGGTGTACCCACCCCACCGGGATTGCTGCCCATCGCCACCTTATCCAGGTCAAGAAGGGATGGGTGCATTCCATAAGTGAACTTGAAGGGTCCCGAGGAGAGTAGAATTTAAAACTGTTTGCTATAATGAGATATATGAATAATTCAGTATTGTACGTCAAAATCCTTGTTGCATACTGCTAATGATGACTTGTTCCTGAATACCCCTGACTATCTTCATTACAATGTTAATGTAAGCCTACTTGTAACTAATAAAGATTATTATTAAACGCGTAGTGCTATGAACACCCTTCTCCATGTTGTATTTTCCATAGCTAATACTGACATTTTGTTCCCAACAGGCTACAGGGAACACAACCAGGCCTCAGCTGTCCACCAGGTTAATACTACGGAGCAAGTGGGTGAGACTAGATGTGAAGAATCTCTCTTATTTCCACTACAAAGACGCTGACCAGGAGTTGACGGGTTAAGTTCCTGTTCAGGCTGCTCGATTTGCATTATCTGTTGACGATTTGTATCTAATAAAATCAGTGTTGCTCTTATCTTTCTACTGTTGTTTTTTATTCAAATTTACTTTCTTTCCGTCCCTCGCGCACGATTTAACCCCCTCCCTGCTGCAGGAGACTATTGCACTTTTTTTGCGTGATCCACTGTTAAATTCTGATACGCATCACTTTTTTTTTTAAATGTCCCCAGCTTTCAACTGTCAATGTTATATCTTTTATTTTTTTAAATTCAGAGTGCCCAATTCATTTTTTTCCAATGAAGGGGTAATTTAGCGTGGCCAATCCCCCTAGCCTGCACTTCTTTTGGGTTGTGGGGGCGAAATGCACGTAAACACGGGGGGAATGTGCAAACTCCACACGGACAGTGACCCAGAGCCAGGATTGAACCTGGGACCTCGGTGCCGTGAGACAGCAGCACTAGCCACCGTGCTGCCCCGTTATATTTTGTATGAGGCGGTATATTTCCAGGATCAAGACAAGTAGATGGTTATGTGATTAGCTTTTACAGAGCTGACTAGCCTTCACCTGTCCCTCACTCTACATGAATAACTTTTTTTTTAGGGAGGGAGCAAGAAAAATTCAGGGATCCAACGGCCACTGCCGTCTCCCACAAACTCCCCTCCGTGCAGAAGGAGGAGGCCATTTGGCCCACCAGGTCCGTACCAACCCTCTGAAAGAGCACCCATCTTGCAATGGATTGGTTTATTGTCATGTGTACCGAGGTAGGGGCAGCACGGTGGCCTAGTGGTTAGCACAACCGCTTCACGGCGCTGAGGTCCCAGGTTCGATCCCGGCTCTGGGTCACTGTCTGTGTGGAGTTTGCACATTCTCCCCGTGTCTGCGTGGGTTTCACCCCCACAACCCAAAGATGTGCAGGCTAGGTGGATTGGCCACGCTAAATTGCCCCTTAATTGGAAAAAATAATTGGGTACTCTAAATTAAAAAAAAAAAAATGTGTACCGAGGTACAGTGAAAAGCATTTTTCTGCGAGCAGATCATCAAGTACATGAAACGAAAATACATAATAGGGCAACACAAGGTACACATTGGGGCGTGGCATTGGGTGAAGCATATAGCAGTGCATCAGGTCAGTCCACAAGAGGGTTGTTCAGGAGTCTGGTAACAACGGAGAAGCTGTTTTTGAGTCTGCGTGTTCTCAGACTTTTGCATCTCCTGCCCGTTGAAGATTGAGTAAGCCGGGTGGGAGGGGTCTTTGATTATGTTGCCCGCTTTCCCCCAGGCAGCGGGAGGTGTAAATGGAGTCGATCGATGGGAGGCAGGTTTGTGTGATGGACTGGGCTGTGTTCACGATTCTGAAGTTCCTTGCGATCTTGGGCAGAGCAGTTGCCATACCAGGCTGTGATGCAGCCCGATAGGATGCTTTCTACGGTGCATCTGTAAGTAAAAATTGGTAAGAGTTAATGCGGACATGCTGAATTTCCTTCCTGAGGACGTATGGGCGCTGTTGTGCTTTCTTGGTGGTAGCTTCGACGTTTGTGGACCAGGACAGATTTTTGGTGATACGTAAGAATTAGAAGCTGCTAACCATCTCCACCTCGGCCCCGTTGATGCTGATGGGCGTGTACAGTACTTTGCTTCCTGAAGTCAATGACCACCTCTTTAGTTTTGCTGGCATTGAAGGATATAGTATTGTACCACTCATTGAGGCAAATTGCCTGGTTCTTCTTTCGACCCATTCCCCTGCTTTATCCCCATAACTCACCTAACCTGCACAACTTTGGACTGAGGGCAAAAACTGGAGCACCCGGAGGAAACCCATGCAGACACGGGGAGAATGTGCAAACTCCACATAGTCACCCAAGGCCCAAATTGAACCCGGATCCTTGGTGCTATGAGGTAACGGTGCTAACCACTACTCGGGGCCACTTTTTTAAAGCCACGTGTAGAATATTTTCTGTTCGCCACAGTTGGCACAGCTGATATCTTGGGTTAACTAATATGAAGGGTCATTGACCTGAAACGTTTTATACACTGGCTGCCTGACCTGCTAGCGCCAGTATTTTCTGGTTTTATTTCACATTCCCAAAGTATTATTTTTTTTAAATTTACAGTACTCAATTCATTTTTTCCAATTAAGGGGTAATTTAGCGTGGCCAATCCACCTACCCTGCACATCGTTTTGGGGGCAAAACCCACGCAGAATGTGTAAACTCCACACGGACAGTGACCCAGAGCCGGGATCGAACCTGGGACCTCGGCGCCGTGATGGCAACAGGGCTAACCCACTGCGCCACCGTGATGCCTGTATTTTAGGTTGTTTTAACTGCAGTGGTATTTCTTTTCCAAGCCAACCTCTTTTGAAAAACATAATACAAAACGGTTTGTGAACATGAACAAGCCTTTTGTCAGTTTTTTTATTATTTCCTTAAATAATTAACAAGATAAACAATAAAGTCACCACCTGTCAGAATTGCTTTGATCGAGCCTCTTCCTGATCTGGGTGTTGGCTCTGTTGGAACAGGCAGCCTAATGAGGGAGAGGCAAGGACTTTTGAATGCTCTGGGAATCTGGTTCTCGTTGACTTCATAATGGGATCAGGCAGAATCTGCATTTACACCAACCCTTATTTTAATATTCCAGATTTTTCAGGGTGCCATCACAATGGCAGGATAGGCCCCACTCTGTGGGTTACCAGCCCCAAAGACAAGAGCCATGGCCACACAATGTGTCATGCACCAGGATAGGCTGGAGTGGACCACACACGTTATGTTATGGTGCCAAGTGAGTCCTGCAGGGTACGCTAGGGACCCGACCACAGTAAGATAGGGTCCCGAGTGAGTCAGACTGGATACGATATAGCCCGCAGTGTTTTTGAGGCCCGCACATTGAGGTTGGTGTCCGGTGTCAGTAGGACACTAGTGTTTATGAGAGATGCTAAGGATTCCCGCAGCAACTTTCTTCACTGTTTCAGAATATATTCAGCTGTCTAATGTGGAGTAGGGTGCAGTTATCCGAAAGAGAGAGAGAGGGGCAGCAGGGTAGCATGGTGGTTAGCATAAATGCTTCACAGCTCCAGGGTCCCAGGTTCGATTCCCGGCTGGGTCACTGCCTGTGCGGAGTCTGCACGTCCTCCCCCTGTGTGCGTGGGTTTCCTCCGGGTGCTCCGGTTTCCTCCCACAGTCCAAAGATGTGCGGGTTAGGTGGATTGGCCATGCTAAATTGCCCGTAGTGTCCTAAAAAAGTAAGGTTAAGGGGGGGGGTTGTTGGGTTACGGGTACAGGGTGGATACGTGGGTTTGAGTAGGGTGATCATTGCTCGGCACAACATCGAGGGCTGAAGGGCCTGTTCTGTGCTGTACTGTTCTATGTTCTATGTTCTAGTTTATCGATCGTTTGAGGAATATTTTAAGGAAAGAAGGCAATGGGCTAGATTCTCCTATTTTGAGGCTATGTCCCACGCCGGTGTGAGAACGGTGGCGTTTTACATCAGGAAAAATGGCCACCCTCCGTTTGGCTGGGGGGGGGGTGAGCATCAAGGCAGCGTGGTGCGCCTGGCTCTAGCCGCCGATACGGCCCGGAAAATTTCCAGATCTGTCACCGCGCATGCGCACGGGATATGCTGTGCAACATGGCGCCGGCCGCTCACGGACCCGGCCTGCAAAATAGTGCCCCCCCCTTTGACCGGCTTGCTCACCCCGGACCGCCCCCCCCCCAACAGTGCCCGCAGCCCCTGGCAAAGTCCCCCCCTGCCCACGGATCGGCCCTCTGCCGACTGTGACGGCGCTGGACTATGTCCGCCGCTTATGCTGAGTTCCCGACAGATGAGACCACAGGCAACCGACACCGTAGGAAACACGGCCAGTCGGGGGCGGCGCATCGTGAAAGCGGCGCCAATCCCGATTCGGCAGTGCACGGAGATTCTCCGGCCGACCGCCAAACACGATTTCGCCATTCCCGCCCATTCATTTCTCTGACGCTTTTCAGTGCATTTCAACGTCTGAAAGGGGTTGACAGCCAATCAAATACATCTGAGGTGTCGTCATTTTTGTAGGAAACACAGCAGCCAATGTAGGCACTGCAATCTTCCACACACACAACACACACCAGCTTGATAAGGATCAGATCATTTTCCTTTCTCGTGATGTTGGTTTAGTGATGCAAACTAGGCCAGTAAATGCTGTACTGCTTTTCTTTAAACTGAAGCCCTAGGATCTTTTGTGTGCACTTAATAGGAGAAATAGAGCCATGGTTTAATATGCTGACAACTGGACTTTGACCCTGCGTTCACAGTAACATTTCTGGAGCTACTCATTTGCTCAACTACATCCTCGCCATCTGTAATGCCCTAGTCCCCATTAAATTGATTAATTTCCCTCAGTCTGGCCTTTCCTCCCCGGGTGTGTTATTCACCTCCAATTCCTTCAGTGCAAAGGATGTGTATTTAACTAGGACTTGGGAGTAGGAGTGGACAATTCAGCACTTTGATTCTCCCCTGCCATTCAATAAGATCATGGCTGATCTTTCCCATTTCACTGTCTGCCTCCACCCCATAACTCTGACTCCCTCCACCCCATAACTCTGACTCCCTCCACCCCATAACTCTGACTCCCTCCACCCCATAACTCTGACTCCCTCCACCCCATAACTCTGACTCCCTCCACCCCATAACTCTGACTCCCTCCACCCCATAACTCTGACTCCCTTGCCAATCAAAAATCCAACTCAGCCTCGAATACGTTCAACGGCTCGGCCTCCACTGCTCTCTGGGGAAGGGAATCCCACAGACTGACGACAAGCAGAGAGAAAAATAAATTATCCTCACTTCCGTCTTAAAATGGTGATCGCTTAATTCTTAAACTGTGTCCCCTGATTCTAGCCTCCCCCAGGGTGAAGAAACATCCTCGCGATATCTGTCCTGTCAAGTCATCTCAGGATCTGATCCGTGAGGGCAGAAGTGGCCTCGGACTAATGTCGCATCTCAGAGACAGTGCGGCTCACCCTCAGTGCTGCACCGACTGTTTGTGCTCATGTCTTGCAGGCCATGAACCTCCTGATTCAGAGGCACGAGAGATCTACCAACTGAGCCTCGGCTGCATGACGTAATAATGATCTTTATTAGTGTCACAAGTAGGCTGCCATTAAGACTGCAATGAAGTTACTGTGAAAATCCCCGAGTCGTCATATTCCGGCGCCTGTTCGGGTACACAGAGGGAGAATTCAGAATGTCCAATTCACCTAACAGCACGTCTTTCGGGACTTGTGAGAGGAAACCCAGACAGACCTGGGGAGAACGTGCAGACTCGACATGATCCAAGCCGGGAATCGAACCCGGGACCCTGGAGCTGTGAAGCAAAAGCAACAATGCTAATCTGTGCTACCGTGCGGCATGTTACTTCCTCATGTTGCTGAGCAATCCACAGGGCCATTACTGGCATTTTTTCAAGAGCAATTAATACTGGTGGCACCCATGGGTCACATAGGTAGGAAGTTTAATGGCACCTAGTTGGATAGCGTAACCAAGTCTCTCAAAGAGAGAAAAGGCAATGACAACAAATGAGCCAGAATTAAGAAGGATCCATTATTCAAAGTCTCCCCAACTGTTGCTACACTGGCTGAATAATATTATTGCCTCCTTTACTAAGGAGGAGGGAGGTAACAAACCTGATCTGAAAAGGGGACTTGAGGGTTTTGCAAAGGTGCGTTGTGACACTTGCCACACTACTGTATCCATATGGTTGTCGATAAGCTTTGCAATTGGTCCGAGGACCAATAACATACATCCAGGAATCCTTGAGGGAATAAGTGAGGAAATTGCAAGGACAAACCCCCCCAGAAATCATGGAATACTGGAGGGCAGCCTGGAAAACAGAGGGTTTCCTCTCGAGTTCAAAGAGGAATTAAAAAAAAAAATTTAGAGTACGTAATTATTTTTTTTTACAATTAAGGAGCAATTTAGCGTGGCCTGCACATCTTTGGGTTGTGGGGGTGAAACCCACGCAGACACGGGGAGAATGTGCAAACTCCACACGGACAGTGACCCAGGGCCAGGATTCGAACCCAGGTCCTCAGGGCCATAGGCAGTAATATGCCATCAATGAACACACGACGAGTGGTGAACGTAACTGAGGCTTTAATAAACTAAATGGAAAGCCTCCTGTCCTCGGATCCCGAACTGAGGCAGCGGCGGAGACTAGCCACCTTTATACCGAGCCCGAGGGGAGGTGGAGCCAGCAGGCAGTGGTTTACCACATTACATATAATACAGTGGCAGTTCAGAACATAGAACAGTACAGCACAGAACAGGCCCTTCCGCCCTCGATGTTGTGCCGAGCAATGATTACCCTACTCAAACCCACGTATCCACCCTATACCCGTAACCCAACAATCCCCCCATTAACCTTACACTACGGGCAACTTTAGCATGGCCAATCCACCTAACCCGCATATCTTTGGACTGTGGGAGGAAACCGGAGCACCCGGAGGAAACCCACGAACACACGGGGAGGACGTGCAGACTCCACACAGACAGTGACCCAGCCGGGAATCGAACCTGGGACCCTGGAGCTGTGAAGCATTTATGCTAACCACCATGCTACCGTGCTGCCCCAATACACATAATATATACTACAGTGGTTGGAGCCAGCAGGGACAAGCCCAGGCATGTAACAGGACAACAGTACGATACAGGGGTTTACCACGGGCAGCAATGCTAACCACTGTGCCACATGCCACCGAGTTCAAAGAGGAATGAGCAAAAATCACTGCAGACCAGTGAGGTTGATCTTAAATGAGATAAAATTATGTAAATTCATTAATATTGCTGGAAAAAGACATTTTGCTGAAACTTTGTGTCTTACACGCATCAGAACAGATACAAGAATGTCAAATTTCAAAGGGAGTAACTGCAGGAGGAAAGGGTGCTGATTGGTTGGCAAGATGACTCTGATTGGTAGAGGCGTTGGCATGGAGAATGCACCTACAGGCAGCTATTGTTCCAAATGCGTTTGTTTAGTTCAAAAAAGGTGTCATGTCTGGGCACGTTCCTTTTGCCTGGAAAGGGCATTGGTGAGATTCGGCTTGTTTTCACTGCAGTTTAAAAGAGTGAGGGGTGACTTGACCCTGAATGGTCTTGAACATAGAAAGAATGTTTCCTCTTGTGGGTGAGTCCAGAACGAGGGAGCACTGTTTTAAACTCGCCTTTTTTAGGACAGAGATGAGGAGAATTTTTTCCCTCAGAAATTTGGAACTCTCTGCTTCAGAATACAGTGCAGCAGTGTAACTGAATATTTTTAAGGCGAGGGTGGATAGATTGTTGTTAGGCAGGGGAATCAAAGTTTATCTGGGGTAGATGGGGAATGTGGAATTCGAAACACAAACAGATCAGCTATGATCTTATTGAATGGCAGAGGAGACTCAAGGGGCCAAAAGGCTTGCTTCTGCTCCCTATTTCTTATGTTCAAACAGGTCGTTGCGTACGAATATATGTAACTTGTAGAAAGTATAAGTTAGCCAAATTATGAGCCCGACTGACCATCATAAATTAATTGTTGGTGTAATTCAGCACATTTGATATTGTTTTAGTAAGGCCCTGGCTCCAGTTTCTCTGGAGAGACTGGTACTGAAAATAAAGAAAACGTGAATCAGAGGGAATATTTAACAATGGATGTGGGGTTGATTAAAACCCAGAAGGTGAAAGTATAAGGGACAATCCAGCAGAAGATCATCAGCAGGGTGGTTGGCACAATGGTTAGCACTGCTGCCTCACAGCGCCAGGGACCCGGGTTCGATTCCTGCCTTGGGTGACTGACTGACTGTGTGGAGTTTGCATGTTCTCCCTGTGTTTGTGTGGGTTTCCTCTGGCTGCTCTGGTTTCCTCCCACAGTTCAAAGATGTGCAAGTTAGATGGTTTGGCCACACTAAATTGCCCCTTGATTTGCAGGTTAGGTGGGGTTACAAGGATTGCGTGGGGACGAAATGGGCTTGGGTAGGGTGCTGTTTTGGAGGGTCAGTACAGATTCAATGGGCTGAATCGTCTCCTCCTGCTATGTTCCTGTGGCATTGAGCAATCGGAGATGAGAACAGAAAATGCTGGACGTTACCCAGCAGATCAGGCAGAGTCTAGGGAGAGAAACTGAGTTAACAAACCTTGTGAGAGACTGGGATATCTTGAAATGTTAAACTACACTAGCGAGATACTTCAAAAATCATTGATGCAGTGGGCACCTAAAATCCTGGTCACATTACAGGAAAGACATTGTAGCAATTGCATGGATGCAGAAGGTTAGGAGCAAGAGGGAATTTCAGGACTGGCTTCATTTGAAAAGTCTTGGACATGTTCCAACTGGTTAAAGAGAAGTTGAGAGCTGATATCATTGTTGATTTTCAATGTTCAAAGGAAACTAGATAATAAAACCATTGGAATAGAGGAAGGCCGTTCGCCCTACCCCCTCCTCCCTGAGGCTGCCCCGCCATTCAATTAGGTCACATGTTCAGTCTGTACCTCAGCACCATTTAACTTTCTTGGCTCCACATCCCGTGACACACTAATCTGACAGCTGTGATACAATAGTGATGCCCATCGAGTTAATCGCCACGTTTGAGCATAGCCGACGGGTCCAAACCTGTTGCTGATGGAGATTTTGTTATCGCAACGATGTACAAACACAGCTGCTTCTGCTGACTGAGTCTAAGTAACAAGCAGATGACTCCTCAGCCAGTGTAGACAGAAGGTGAGGGAAAGGATAGTGCAACCCTGATTTAAAGCTCTGTGTGGTGTATTATATATATTCTATGGTTCTGTGACATGCACAAATATCAGAGTCAACTTGCTGACCAATCAGCACACTTTTCTCCTGTAATATAAATCATGACGGTTTGAAATTTGTCCTGATAAGTGCAAAATGAAAAACTTCGGCAACATGTTTCTTTTTTCAGCAATGTATCATCGTGTAACATATATACATATAGTCATACATGTATCATGTATGCAATCTATAGGATTCTCACCATATCGTAGAATGGTTGCAGCACAGAAGGAGGCCATTCGGCCCATTCAGCCACTCTGCCCGTTCCCCCTCGCCCTGAAAATATTTTCCCATCAGGTTACTATCCAATTTTCTTGGTATAAATTTTGAGTACCCAATTCTTTAGTTCCAATTAAGAGGCAATTTAGAGTGGCCAATTCACCTCCCCTACACATCTTTTTGGGTTGTGGGGGTGAGACAGACACGGGACGATGTGCAAATGTCACACGGACAGTGACCCGGGAATTGAACTCGGGTCCTCAGCGCAGCGAGACTGTCGTGCTAACCACTACACCACCATACTGCCCTTGATTTCCGTCCAATTTTCACTTGAAAGCCACAACGGTACTGTCTCCAGCGCACCCCTGGGCAGTGCATTCTGGATCCAAACCATTCGCCGTGTGAAGACATTTTTCCTCATCTCGCCCTGGGTGCTTTCGCCAATCACTCTAAATGTGTGCCCTCTGGCTCTCAATCCTTCCACCAATGGGGACAGTTTCCAGTTCCCCGTGCCCTCCCCCATCTACGCTGTCTGACCTCTCATGATTTTGAACACCTCTATCAAATTTCCTCTCAACCTACTCTTCATCAAGTACAATGGTCTCAGCTCCTCCAATCTATCTAAGTAACGGAAGTTCCTCATGGAATCATTCTCATGTATCTTCTCTGCACTCTCTCTAATGCCTTCACCTCCTTCCTAAAGTGCAGCACCAAGAACTGGCCGAACCAGTGGTTTATAACACGTTATCATAACTTCCTGGCTTTATCTAAACTTTCAGAAGTCTACTACGTGTAAGTCCTGGGATATACAAAGTATAGAATGTACAATACATACAGACTCTGAATATGTAGTATACACAAGTAAGAGGATGTGCGGTATGAAGGAGCAATGTGATAATATACATAATAGGATGTCTGCATATGGAATGTGACAATGTAAAGAGATATTGGGGGTGAAATGGTGGCACAGTGGTTAGCACTGCTGTCTCACAGCACTGAGGACCCGGGTTCGATCCCGGCCCCGGGTCACTGTCTGTGTGGAGTTTGCACATTTTACCCATGTCTGCGTAGGTCTCACCCCCACAACTCAAAAATGTGCAGGTTAGGAGGATTGGCCACAGGTCAAAAAAGACAAGGACGGAAAGTTTTCCTCTGTCTCAGTCTCATGGAATGCCACTTGTGACTTCGATAGGAGCTGCACCAGTTTCTGACTTGGGGTTCAAACATGAAATTCCATGAAAGCTGGGCAGGATTTTATAATAATAATCTTTATTGTCACAAATAGGCTTACATTAACAGGGCAATGAAGTTACTGTGAAAAGCCCCGAGTCGTCACATTCCGACGCCTGCTCGGGTACACAGAGGGAGAATTCAGAATGTCTAAATTACCTAACAGCACGTCTTTCTGGACTTGTGGGAGGAAAGCGGAGCACCCGGAAGAAACCCACGCAGATGCAGGGAGAACATGCAGACTCCACACAGACAGTGACCCAAGCCGGGAATCGAACCTGGGACCCTGGCGCTGTGAAGCCATAGTGCTAACCACTATACTACTGTGCTGCCGGATTTCGGAGACAACAACACATTCAAGGGCTTTGGAGAGGGGAGGTTGTGGTTTGCAAGGACAGTGGTGACGAAGAGTTGGCAGATTTATAGGAGAGAGGGACAGTAACCTGCAGAGAGGGAGAGAACCGTTTACAACATGTGCTAACATTGGTGGCCAGTTTTGTGAGAATAGGGTTGAGGGGGCATGAGCCGTGTCTTGTGGACAAGAGCTTGGAGGCAGCATAGGAAGAGAATAGGTGGAAAACCAGAGAAAGATGAGAGTTCAGAGCTGGGGAATGGGAGGGCATTGAAAGTGTGTGTGGCCAGGTAGGCTAGTGGAAAGAAGGGGCGCTAGAGAGATGGTCATGATTTTGGTGACAAAGAAACACAAGAACTCCTCGCGCTTATCACTGGAGGTGAGGGTGGAGGGCACAGGGATTTAAGGAGACAGTTTGCAGCAGAGGATATCTCTGCTTTGCAGTGTGATCCTGGGATATCGAGCAGTTATCGGAGGCAAGAGAAGGAGGTAATGGTGTTTGAAGATGGTCCAGCCAGACCTGGCAATGGATGGCCAAACCAGCTATCCACCATACCCTTTTTAAGAAAGGTTGAACTCATTTCAAGTATAGAAAACTTGGAGCGGTTACAAAAAAAAACACAACTGCCAAATTTTATTTGCCTTAATTGCCTCACGGACGGTTGCACCAGATCCCAAGATGTGCAGGTTGGGTGGATTGGCCATGGTAAATTGCCCTTAGTGTCCAAAATTCTATGATTAACCTAGGACAAAAGTTTGGCACAACATCCTGGGCCGAAGGGCCTGTTCTGTGCTGTATTTCTCTATGATTCTCTATGATCCCGCGGACCTATTGCGAAGAGGAACAGGGAAGTTATTCCATTCTTCTGGCCAACATCTATCCCTCAACGGACCTCACATTAACTATTCTTTTGTTGGGCAGCGTGGTGGCGCAGTGGTTAGTGCTGCTACCTCACGGCGCCAAGGTCTCATTCGATTCTGGGTCACTGTCCGTGTGGAGTTTGCACATTGTCCCTGTGTTTGCGTGGGTTTCACCCCCACAACCCAAAGATGTGCAAGCTAGGTGAATTGGCCACGCTAAATTGGCCCTTAATTGGAAAAAATTAATTGGATCCTCTAAATTTATGAAAGAAAAACTATTCTTTGTCACTTTGCTGTTATTGGGAGCTTGCTATGTGTGAATGGGCTGCCGTATTTCCTCCGTTACAAAAATGGCCTCACCTCAGAAATACTTCATTGGCTGTCAATGTTGTGGTCCAGGAGATAATTGCTGACAAGCTCAACAGTTATTGCCCGTCCCTAATTGCCCTTGAGAAGGTGCCGATGAGCCACCTCTTTGAATGGCTACTGTTCATGTGGCATAGATTTGGTGGAGGTGTGAGGCGCTATATAAATTCAGTTTTTTTTTCACTCGCAGCTAAAAGTCAACCTCATTACTTAAAAAAAAAATGTTTTATTCAAATTTTCATATTTTCAAAAAGAAAACAATAACAGAAAATTCTAAGACCAAAAAAAAACAGAACCCCCCCCCCGCCGTAAATACAAAAGAGAAACAATAAATTAACGCCCGTCATTGGCAAAAAACAGATATTCAACCCAAAACAAATAGGAATGGTTGCCATCTCCTGAAAAACCCCTGCACTGTCAACCTCATTACTGTTGTGAGCCTAGAGTCACAGGTGAGGACAACAGGATTTCCTCTCCCAAAGGGAATTTAATGAACAAAAAGTTTTATGTGACGTTGGCCGGAATTCTCCAGCCGTTTGGATTCCCTGTTCCCGCCAGGAGTGCACCCCCGCCCATGCGTTTTACGACAGCGAGGGGTGGCTTCACTGGGAACTCCCATTGAGAAGCGGCGGGGGAAGAGAATCCCGCTGCTAGTGAATGGCGCACCGCTAAGAAACACGCGATGGGGCACCGGGGAATCCAGACCACGCTCACAATGATTCATACCGCCCAGATTTATTTCATTAACTAAATTCAAATTCCAGTAAGGTTTGAACTCATATCTCTTGGTTTATTACCTCAGGCCTGCCAAAGTACTAGACTACTACACACCATTACCATCCTGCTTGTGTAGTTTAGTCCATTGCGTGCAGAGAGAATTTCACAGCTCCTCCATCTCCCACCCATATTTGAATGTTCTAGACTCATCTAACAAGACTAGTCAAGTACAGAACGTTTGTCTTCTTAAAATCTGGCAATTGCGTGTTTTTTTTGTAACCTCTCCGATTTTTGCCACACACGAAGTTAGCACGCAGGCACAGCGAGCATATTGGCCTTTATTGTGAGGGGATTGGAGGACAAGGGTAAGGAATTCTGACGACAATTGCAGGATGCTTGGGTCAGACCACACCTGGAGTATTTGTGCCACTTAGGTCTCCATATTGACGGAAGGATACACTCGCATCGGAAGCGCCACAGTTAAGATTCACTAGGGTTGGTTCCTGGGATGGAAGGGTTGTCCTGTAATGAGAAGCTGAGTAATTAGGCCTTCCTCGCTCCTAAGTTTAGAAAAGAATGTGAGGTGATCTCACTGAAGCGTACAAGATTCTGATGGGGTTTTGTTTGAGGGACCTTTTCCCCTACACTGGGGAATCTAAAATGAGAGGGGGGGGGGGCACAATCTCAGGATATAAGGGGCTGATATTTAGGACTGGGATGACGAGGAAATTTCTCACAGAACCAGGGTCCTAGGTTCAATTCCAACCTACAGTGACTGTGGAGTTTGCACTTTCTCGCCATTTGTGCGTGGGTTTCCTTCGGGTGCTCTGGTTTCTTCCCACAGTCCAAAGGAGTGCAGGTTAGGCGGATTGGCCATGATAAGTTTCTCCTTAGTGGCAAAGGTTAGGAGGAGTTGGGGTTGCAGGGATGGGGTGGGGGGAGGGAGGGGGACGGTGCAGACTCAATGGGCCAAATGGCCTCCTTCTGCACTGTAGGGCTTCAATGAATTCTCTACCCCAGAAGTTTGTGAATGCTCCGTCCTTGAATACATTTCAGGCTGGCTAAACAGATTTTCTTTTGTCTCTCAGGGTATCAAGGGAAATGGGGATTGGCCGGCAGGTGGAATTCGGGTAAAAAGCTCATGATCATACTGAATGGTGGAGCAAGCTGTAGGCGTTACATAGTCTGCTCCTACTTCTATTTATTATGTTCCTGTCGTGTCAACTGTGATCACACTCTGGTACTCAAAGACTTACTGTCAACTTCATTGTTGTTACTCATCATCAAATCTAAAATGTTGGCCCCCTCACTCCCTGGAGAGAACATTTTATAAACAGGGTCATAAAACACGCCACCAGTAACTCTCCGGGTCCCTTCACTGCTTTACCCATGGAGATAAATCTACCTCCCTGCTTCCCACAATGTCATGGATGTGGGAATTTAATTATTGGCGATGATATTAAATTTAAGTATTATATAAAAGGACTGAAAACATTTATTTTACAATAGGGACTGATTTTTGCAGAGCACAATTCCAACCATCTCCTGCCCTTTAATCATAGAATCATATTATCCTTACAGGCAGAAGGAGGCCATTTGGCCCATCGACCCTAGGAAAGAGCACCCTATCCAGGCCCACTCTCCCGCCTCATCCCCGTGAAGCCAATTAACCTTCACATCTTTGGAATGTGGGAGGAAACCGGAGCATCCGGAGGAAACGCACACGGGAGAACGTGTAAACTCCACACAGACAGACACCCGAGGTCGCAATCGAACTTGGGTCCCTGGCACTATGAGGCAGCAGTGCTAACCACCGTGCCACCATGCTGCCCACTTCATTGCACCCCCCTTGAGTGTTCCTCAGGATCGAGCTTCCATTCTGGTTCAATATGTTCTGAGCGGGCTGGTAAGTCCAATGTTGCTGTCTCGGACTCTGGCAACTCACAGGGCAGGTGGTCGTTGGAGGGATGGGTAGATGGGTTGTTTGGTCTGTGCAACTTGGCTTTGCCTCTGTCCATTCCCGAGGCAGCCTCTCGACTAGCTTGGTGCCTTCCTCGATGGACCTTCTTCGACTATGGCTCAGTGGGCTGCACTCTCACCTTAAAACTCTGGTTCCAGTCTCCCTCCAGTAATTTAGATTTTAATTATCCGTAATGTTGCCTCGGCCAGAAGGGGCAATTTTATACAGGAAAGTGTTAAACCAGTGGCAGGCTGGGTGGGCAGAGAGAGCTCGGCGGGGAGGGGAGGGGTATTTGGAAGGTGGGATATCAGGAAGCAGAGCGAGGGGAATGGGGATGGTGATAACTCTCACGGGGACCACGGGGATCATGCATCGATTTTCATGTGGCTCATGGAGTACAAGTTCCCATGGCAACGGGCGGAGGCCCACGTGGCGAGGACCCATTACTGGGCCCCCAGGTGTTCTGCTGTTTTTTTTTTAAATTTAGGGTACCCAATTAATTTTTTCCAATTTAGGGGCAGTTTAGAGTGGCCAACCCACCTACCCTGCACATCGTTGCGCTGTGGGGGCAAAACCCACGCAAACATGGGGAGAATGTGCAAACTCCACACGGACCTGGTCATTCCTTGTCGGGACACAGGTCCCCGACACCTTTTGAGTTTTGAATAAATTTGTTTCAACCTTCCCCTTCCTGTCTCCTGAATTGCTACAGGGAGGGAGGAAGGAAGTCCACCCGCCCTTGGGATCTTGCCGTGCTCGAAATCCCAGCCTGCGGATAGGCTGGGTGGAGTCAGGAGGAGGATAGTGGGTCGCAAAATAAATAATGGTTAGGAAGTCCTGAGGCGGATATAGAAATGCAAAGTTGTGGGGGGGGGGGGGGGGGGGGGGAGAGAGGGACAAAGAAATGCGACTGAGGGAGGGCAAAGTCGGGATGGGCCGAATGGTTGTCAGGGTTACTGGTTGGGTTGGGGGGGGGGGGGGGGAAGGGGCGCTGAAAGAGGGCTGGCGGTGGTTTGCAGCAAAGGAAAGGATCCTGCCGCTTTGCATTTTGACTGAAAGCACATTGAGTGTAACATGAGCTTCTTCCGTTCCCGTCACAGGACGTGGGAAAGAATTTGTTAATGAGGGGGAGGAGAAAGGAAGATCCCAGATTCTCAGCTGTTTCCTCTCTCTCACACTCTCCCGTGCTGAGGGCGGAGGGGCTTTATTTCTGTTCTCCCCTCTGGATGAGTTGCTGCCGCTGCTGCGTGTTACTCTGCAGCTCCATGGGGGTCAGAGCACAGGAGCAGGAGGAGCAGAGCTCCACAGGGAGCCGGCGCCGAGGCTACAGTGTAGCAGCAATCCTTCCCACCATGAAGAGGCTCCGCTGGCTTCTCAACTTGCTCCCCAACTTGGTGGCCCTGTTGGCCAGCGCTGTGTGCCGGCTCCGCTCTGCCCTGGCCTGGCCCTGGAGGAAGGTGAGGAGGACGATGATGATGAGGAGGAGGGTGAGGCTGGAGGAACAGATCCAAGCTCTGGAGCAGGAGGTCAAGTTGGAAGAAGAGGGGAAGAAAGGAAAGAAGGAGGAGGAAAAGGAGGGGCAAGGGGTGGAGGAAGTGCCCCTTGTTGCCCCCCAAGCCCCTGGTGGCTGGCTGGCCCTCAGCGGTAGGTGCCAAACCCCTGGCGAACACTTTGAGATAGCCTTCAACTTTGTCAGGCACCTCTTCGACACGCTGGTGGTGGGTTTCCTCTGCCTGGCATCGCCGGTCTTCAGGGTGGTCCTGGATGTCCTGGGGCTCCGGGGCTTGCTCAAACTCTGGCTCCACGGCATGGCGCTCTTCCTGGTGGTCTCCTATGGAATGGCGCTGGTCCTCTGGCTGATGCAGACCTACATCGTCCAGCTGGCCCTGCTGTTCGGCGCGATGCAGCTGATGGTCCTGGGGGTGAGCATCCAGCAACAGGAGAAGGTGGATCTGGAGAGGGAAACGCAGGATTTGGAGGACCCCATCGCACCATCAGACCTCTGATGATACCCCCTCCGCTCCCCAGCCAGGGAACCATGTCCAAGGCTTGTACGTGTCTTGTGTGTGCGCACATGTGGGAATTATAATTATTTTTAACAAGACAAAGAAAATTAATGTGACTCCTTCTCAAGGCGAATTGCTGCAGTGTTTTTTTTTTACTTCAGTCTCTCGAAATGTGTGAGGGCAACATGAACACAAGTTTCTATGATGACTTTGTGATTTTCCACCAACATGTAAGATTGACATTTTTGCACAGACTTGGGGCGAGGGGTGGGAGGGGGAGGGGGGAGGATTGGGGAGAGGAATTTAAAGAGGCACCAAGGTACTGGTCAACACCCCCTGACCATTGTTAATACTTGACCCTGGGTTCTGAGCCCAGAAGGGGACCAGCAGGCACCTGGGTGCGTACCAGGGATGATGGTGATGTGCATGGGGTGTGGGTAGGGGAGGGAGGAGGTTGTGGGGGGACGGATGCGGCCATTGGAATCGGTGGGTATGGGGGGGGGGGGGGGGGGGGAGTGAGGGCAAGGCAGCAGAAATCAGATTCGGAGGAGGGCAGTGACTCGGTGATGCTGTCCCTTGTTGAGCAGCTGATGATCCGGTGGAGCCTGTTACACCCCCCCCCCCCCCCAGCTCCACCAGCTCGTAGAATATTGGTACGTGTTTTGGAAATGGGGATGTGGGGAAGCGTTTGACTGACACACAGTGCCTGGGTGTGCCATTGCCAGAAGGTGCCAACTGCGTATGGTGCTGTTAGCAACATATCATACCTTGTGTTATACCTAACTCCCACCTAGGGTTCCTATGATTGTCACTGTGCTTTCACTCCCCACCCCCCCCACACACACACCTGATACTGAGTACTGCCTGACCATTTACTTTGATTGGAGGATGTTGTTGGATCAGGGATGGTTCAGAAAGCAGAGGTAGGAGGGGAGATGATGGCGTGGTGGTGATGTAACTGGGCCAGTCATCCAGTGGCCCAGGCTACGACTCTGGGGGAAACACGGGCTCAAATCCCACCACGGCAGCTGGTGGAATTTAAATTCCGCTAATCGAACTGGAATTGATAAACCAGTCTCGGTCATGGTGACCAATCATCAATTGTCGTAAAAACCACCTGTCTGGTTCACTGATGTCCTTCGGGGAAGGAAATCTGCCGTCCTTGCCTGGTCCTGACCTACATCTGAATCCAGACCCACAGCAATGTGCTTGACTCTTAACTGCTCCCTGAAATGACCCCAGGGCTAAATCGTTGGCTTTGAAAGCAGACCAAGGGAGGCCAGCAGCACGGTTCAATTCCCGTACCAGCCTCCCCGAACAGGCGCCGGAATGTGGCGACTAGGGGCTTTTCACAGTAACTTCATTTGAAGCCTGCTTGTGACAATAAGCGATTTTCATTTCATTTTCATTTCAAGCCTCTCCGTTCAAGGGCGATTAGGGATGGGCAACAAATGCTGGCGTTGTCAGCGACATCCCCAATGGAAGAATAAAGAAAATAAAGGTATTCTGGTATTTTTGTCAACTGTTTTAACAAGTGGTATTGGAGATCCGTGCCAGTCTGGGCCCATAGTCTGCGACTGGATTGATTGGAAGCGAAAGTCTCCCCAGCTGCAGAGAGCATCCGGAAGTGGAAAATTCAGGAAGTGTACGCAGCAGCTTAGCGAAAAGACCCAAACGTAGGAGGGCTGTTGGAGACTCAATGGGCCGAATGGCTTCCTTCTGTACTGTCGGAATTCTGTGGATCACTCTGTTAAACGTCTAACCAGCTTTTCAAATCTACGCTTGCTAACGTTCCTGCTGCATCTTTCTGGAATTTTCCAATTTCATTTCCAATTTCCAGCACTTGAAGGGTGAACGTTTTGTTTTTTAAAAAAAAAAAGAAGAAAATCCAAATCTATCAAATACTGTCGAGTTACTCGAGGATGTTGATAAACAGATTTTACCATTGTTCTGTAAATCTCTCTCAGCTGACCTTGATATCCTGGCTTCGGAGGGATTAATGTAAAATGTTTCTCGTGAGTTTTAAGGCCAGGTTTCCCTGTTTGTGGGTATGCTGGGGGTGCTGGTGTGAGGTGATGCTGAGGGTCCGTGGGATGGTTTGGGCGCAGGATTATGGGAACATTGGGGAGGTATGGAGCACATGGCCCTAACTCGCTGTATCCTCCAATGTTGCAAAATCTCCCCATTTCAATGAATTGGCAGTTCCGAGTGGGGGAGGGCTGCACAGTATCAGGGAACATCATGCTCAGGGAATCTTTGTATGGGGGAGCTTCTCTTGGCAGAGTGCGCTTTGTGGGAGAGTTACGGATGTGGGAGTGTTTTTCATTGGGGAGCTCCGTGTGGGGGAGTGTTACTCATGGGCGTGCTCCGTGTGGGGGAGTGTTACTCATGGGCGAGCTCCGTGTGGGGGAGTGTTACTCATGGGGGAGCTCCGTGTGGGGGAGTGTTACTCATGGGCGAGCTCCGTGTGGGGCAGTGTTACTCATGGGCGAGCTCCGTGTGGGGCAGTGTTACTCATGGGGGAGCTCCGTGTGGGGGAGTGTTACTCATGGGGGAGCTCCGTGTGGGGGAGTGTTACTCCTGGGGGAGCTCTGTGTGGGGGAGTGTTACTCATGGGGGAGCTCCGTGTGGGGGAGTGTTACTCATGGGGGAGCTCCATGTGGGGGAGTGTTACTCATAGGCTGCTCTCTCTGGGGCAGTGATACTCAGCGGGGAGCTCTGTCTGGTGGAGTGTTACTCATAGGGTGCTCTCTCTGGGGTAGTGTGATTTATTGGCAATCTCCATTTGGGGGGCACGTGACTCATGGGGGGAGCTTAGTTGGCCATGTGGTCAACTCCTGCTCCTACTTCCTGTGTCCTTGTGACCCCCCAAAAATACTGATGCACTCCTATGGCTCCAGTAAAAATTGACACATTCCCAGGGACCCTCTGTAAAAACTGACACATTCCCAGGTACCCCCTGTTAATACTAACACGCACCCCCCAGGACCCTTGTAAATACCCAGGCAACCCCAGGACGTCCTGTTTAAAAAAAAAAGAAAACTGACGCACCGCCAGGGACCCCTCTGGAAAAAAACTGACGACACCCCCCAATGATGCTCTTTAAAAACTGAAACTCTCCCTGGAACCCCTTGTAAATATTGACACAGTCTCAGTGATCCCCAGTAAATAGTTACACACTCTCAGGGGCCCCGTGTAAATCGTGATGCACTACCAGGAACTGGAGGAAATACTGACACATGCTGCGGTCTCCCTGTAAAAACTCACACACGTCCGGGGACCTCCAGTAATGTACTCCCAGGAACCTCCCCCCGTAAATACTGATGCACCACCCCTCCCCCAATAAATACTGACACATTCCCAGGAAACCCCCGTAAATACTTTGTAAAATTAAATTTAGAGTAGGGTTGTGGGTGAGACCCACTCAAACATGGGGAGAATATGCAAACTCCACACAGTGACCCGGGGCTGGGATCAAACCCAGGTCCTCAGCGTCGTGAGGCAGCAGTGATAACCACTTGCCACTGTGCTGCCCGACTCCCTGTAAATACTGATGCATTCCCAAGGACCACGTATAAACATTGACACACTCCCAGGGACCCCAAGTAAATACTGACACATTCCCAGCTCCCAGTAAATAATTACAAACTCCCAGGTATTCCAGGAAATACTCACACACTCCCAGGGACTCCAGTATCCATTATTCTAGAAATAAATAATCTGAACCACGAATAATAGACACCTGGAGGTCAACTACAGACTAAATCTAATCAAGGTGTTGAGATGGTTTATATATAGAATAATGGTTACCCTGGAGTGAGTTACAGACTGGAATCTAATCGAGGGGTTCAGATGGTTTATATATAGAATAATGGATATCTGGGAGTGAGTTACAGACTGGAATCTAATCGAGGGGTTCAGATGGTTTATATATAGAATAATGGATACCCTGGAGTGAGTTACAGACTGGAATCTAATCGAGGGGTTCAGATGGTTTATATATAGAATAATGGATATCTGGGAGTGAGTTACAGACTGGAATTTAATCGAGAGATTCAGATGGTTTATATATAGAATAATGGATACCTGGAATCTAATCGAGGTGTTCAGATGGTTTATATATAGAATAATGGATACCTGGGAGTGAGTTACAGACTGGAATCTAATCGAGGGGTTCAGATGGTTTATATATAGAATAATAGATACCTGGGAGTGAGTTACAGACTGGAATCTATTCGAGGGGTTCAGATGGTTTATATACAGAATAATGGATACCTCGAAATGAGGTACAGACTGGAATCTAATCGAGTGTTGACAATTGACCATTTCATGTGAATAGTTTATGTGAATCTAGAATGTAATATTTTCAATCCAGTATTAAATTAGGTTGAGAATCAGATTTGATTTGTTAAAGTCGGACGTTACGGAGATACCTGTGCAGTATTGAGGGGATATTTTCTACTGATGTGTGGGGCCTGTTGTTTAAAAGAAAACATTGAAGGCAAACCTCAGGAAATGTGGCAGATGGTGGATAAGGCAGACACGGGGGGGAACGTGCAGACTCCGCACGGACTGTGATCCAAGTCAGAATTGAACCTGGGACCCTGGAGCTGTGAAGCAACAGTGCTACCCACAGTGCTCGCCACTGAATTGACAGTGTTTTACTAAACCTGAATCTGCAATAGTCACAGTCTGGTTCTCAGTGGCAATGGACTCAAAGTTCTGAAACACCTGTTGGGATTATTGGGGTTATCTCCAGAAAATTAGTCCAGGGTTCATGCTATTATCTGCACTGTGTGCATTGATTCACGTAGTGCAGGCAAAAAAACAGTACTGTGGAGAGAGAGGGTAGCACGGGCACTATCGAATGGCCTCGCAGCACCCAAAAAACTGCTTGCTGCAGCACAAAGTAGCCGATAGAAGCCAGGAGACCCCGTTCCCAGGATCTACCCGGCTGGCAACGCCTTGCAAGATCTAATTTGATCTCGTGAGATGATGCGATGTAAATCCTGCCCATTGGGGGGGGGGGGGCGACCTCACATTAGAAAATCTGCATATTATAGCGAGACAACTAGTCTGATTTTATTTAAAATAATTTTTATTCAAATTTTCACAAAATATCAATAACAAAAAATATCAGGAAAAGAAAAAACAAACCGCCCCCTCCCCCCCCCCATGTATACAAAAAAGAAAAATAAATTAATGCCTGTCATTAACAAAGAACAAATATACACGTCCCTTCAGCCCAAAACAAAGAAAGCATCCCCCCCCCACTCCCCCTCCCCCCCCCCGAGGTTGCTGCTGCTGCCGGCCTTTTTCTACCGTTCTGCCAGGAAATCTAGGAATAGTTGCCACCTCCTGAAGAACCCCTGCACTGATCCCCTGAGGGCAAATTTCACCCTCTCCAATTTAATAAACCCCGCCATATTGTTGATCCAGGCCTCCACACTTGGGGGTCTCGCATCCTTCCACTGAAGAATAATCCTCCGCCAGGCTACTAGGGACGCAAAGGCCAGAACACCGGCCTCTTTCGCCTCCTGCACTCCCGGCTCCTCTGCAACCCCAAATATTGCGATCCCCCAGCCCGGTTTGGCCCTGGATCCTACCACCCTCGACACCGTCCTTGCTACACCCTTCCAAAATTCCCCCAGCGCTGGGAATGCCCAGAACATATGGGCATGGTTTGCTGGGCTCCCTGAGCACCTGATACACCTGTCCTCGCTCCCAAAAAATCGGCTCATCCTTGTCCCGGTCATGTGAGCCCTATGCAGCACCTTGAACTGTATGAGGCTAAGCCTCGCACAAGAAGAGGAGGAGTTCACCCTTCCTAGGGAGTTCGCCCACATCCCCTCAATCTCCTCACCCAGCTCCTCCTCCTCCCATTTACCCTTCAGCTCCTCCACCGAGACCTACCTCCTGCATCACTTGGTACGTTGCCGAGATCCTCCCCTCTCCAACCCACACCCCCGAGAGCACCCTGTCCTGGACCCCACGCAGCGGCAACAAAGGGAACCCTGCCACCTGCCGCCTGACAAACGCAACTAGTCTGATTTTGATGCACAGATTCCGGAGTTACCCAAGGCGTGGGATCAATGCCCTTCTCCACGGAGTAATCAGCTGAGCACCGTTCAGTATTGGTCTCCATAAACGGGGACCAGTTGGAATGACACTCGTGGGGGTTTCCCAGGGGAGGAAGGGTAGTAGCCTGGCACTTCTGGTGCCAGCCTGGGTGCCAGCTTGCCACAGCCAGGTTGGCATGGCGCACGCTATCGGGCAGGGTTGCCCTGCGCGGGTGTTGGATGGGGGGGGGAAAGTTTGAAAATGGAGTCCCGATCTCTTGCTATGCTGAGGAGTTCCAGTGAGCGGAGCTCCTCCGTGTAGAAAACGGGCCTACGTGCAGCCTCAGCCACGCATTCCCCGCTCAGGCCGCTTATTTAATGCGAGTGGCGTTTTATAGCTGTGTGTTTCTCGGTGCTGCGAGCGCCGGTTAACATGCGGCTAAACGTGCTCGCTATGGGACTTTGTTCCCATTTAGGAGTGTAGAGTAGAGCTTTACTCTGTATCTAACCCCATGCTGTACCTGTCCTGGGAGTGTTTGATGGGGCAGTGTAGAGGGAGCGTTACTCTGTATCTAACCCATGCTGTACCTTTCCTGGGTGTGTTTGATGGGACAGTGTAGAGGGAGCTTTACTCTGTATCTAACCCATGCTGTACCTTTCCTGGGTGTGTTTGATGGGGCAGTGTAGAGGGAGCTTTACTCTGTATCTAACCCCGTGCTGTACCTAACCTGTGAGTGTTTGATGGGACATGAGAAATAAGAGGATGATCAGAGTGAGGATAGGGACGATCAGGGATAGTGGAGGGAACTTGTGCCTAGAGTCTGAGGACGTAGGGGAGGCCCTAAATGAATATTTTACTTCCGTATTCACGAGAGAGAGGGACCTTGTTGCTCGTGAGAACAGTGTGAACCAGGATAATAGGCTTGAACAGGTTGATATTAAGAAGGAGGATCTGCTGGAAATTGTTAAAAGCATCAGGATAGATAAGTCCCCTGGGCCTGACGGGATATACTCAAGGTTATTATGGGAAACGAGGGAGGAGATTGCTGCGCTGTTGGCGATGATCTTTGCATCCTTGCTCTCCACAGAAGTAGTACCGGATGATTGGAGGGAGGCGAATGTTGTTCCCCTATTCAAGAAAGTGAATAGGGAAATCCCTGGGAATTACAGACCAGTCAGTCTTGCGTCTGTGGTGAGCAAAATACTGGAAAGGATTCTGAGAGATCGGATTTATGATGATTTTGAAAAACATAGTTTGATTAAAGATAGTCAGCACAGGACAGCACCATGGCGCAGTGGTTAGCACGGTTGCCTCACGGCACCGAGGTCCCAGGTTCGATCCCGGCTCTGGATCACTGTCCGTGTGGAGTTTGCACATTCTCCCCATGTTTGTGTGGGTTTCGCCCCCACAACCCAAAAGATGTGCAGCGTAGGTGGATCGGTCACGCTAAATTGGCCCTTAATTGGAAAAAATGAATTGGATACTCTAAATTTATTTTTTAAAAAGATAGTCAGCATGGCTTTGTGAGGGGCAGGTCATGCCTCACAAGCCTCACTGAATTCTTTGAGGATGTGATGAGACACATTGATGAAGGTCAGCAGTGGATGTCTTATCATTGAATTTACAGTGCAGAAGGAGGTCATTCGGCGCATCGAGTCTGCACCGGCTCTTGGAAAGAGCACCCTACCCAAGGTCGACACCTCCCCCTATCCCAATAACCCAGTAACCCCACCCAACACTACGGGCAATTTTGGACACTAAGGGCAATTTATCATGGCCAATCCACCTAACTTGTACATCTTTGGACAGTGGGAGGAAACCGGAGCAGCCGGAGGAAACCCACGCACACACGGGGAGGATGTGCAGACTCCGCACAGACAGTGACCCAAGCCGGAATCGAACCTGGGACCCTGGAGCTGTGAAGCCATTGTGCTATCCACAATGCTACCGTGCTGCCCTTGTGGTGTATATGGATTTCAGTAAGGCATTTGATAAGGTTCCCAATGGTAGACAGGGGGCATGGGATAGAGGGAAATGTGACTGTCTGTATAGAGAATTGGCTGGCCAAAAGAAGACAGCAAGTGGTAGTGGATGGAAAGTATTCTGCCTGGAGGTCGGTGACCAGTGGTGTCCCGCATGGATCAGTTCTGGGACCTCTGCTCTTTGTGGTTTTTTTATAAATGACTTGGATGAGGAATTGGAAGGCTGGGTTTGTAAGTTTGCCGAAGACACGAAGGTTGGTGGAGTTGTAGATAGTGTCGAGGGCTGTTGCAGGTTACAACAGGACATTCACAGGATGCAGAGCCGGGCTGATTAGTGGCAGATGGAATTCAACCTAGATAAATATGAAGTGACTCATTTTGGAAGGTCGAATTTGAATGCTGAATACAGGGTTAAAGGCAGGATTCTTGGAAGTGTGGAGGAACCGAGGAATCTTGGGGTCCAAGTACATAGATCCCTCAAAGTTGCCACCCGGGTTGATAGGGTTGTTAAGAAGGCGTATGGTGTGTTGGCTTTCATTAACAGGAGGATTCAGTTTAAGAGCCGCAAGGTTTTGCTGCAGCTTTATAAAATCCTGGTTAGACCACACTTGGAATATTGTGTCCAGTTCTGGTCACCTCATTATAGGAAGGATGTGGATGCTTTGGAGACGGTGCTGAGGAGATTCAGGATGCTGCCTGGACTGGAGGGCACGTCTTTTGAAGAAAGGTTGAGGGAGCTCGGGCTTTTCTCACTGGAGCAAAGATGGAAGAGAGGTGACTTGTTAGAGGTGGACAAGGTGATGAGAGGCATGGATAGAGTGGATAGCCAGAGACTTTTCTCCAGGGTGGAAATGGCTGTCACGAGGGGATATAATTTTAAGGTGATTGTAGGAAGGTATAGGGGAGATATCAGAGGTAAGTTCTTTACACAGAGAGTGGTGCGTGCGTGGAATGCACTGCCAGCGGGGGTGGTGGAGTCATTAGGGACATTTAAGCGACTCTTGGACAGGCACATAGATAGCATAGGATAAGTGATTGGCACAACATCATAGGCCGAAGGGCCTGTACTGTGGTGTACTGTTCTATGTTCTCTATATTCTATGGGAGCTTTACTCTGTATCTAATCTTGTGCTCTACCTGTCCTGGGAGTGTTTGATGGGACAGTGTAGAGGGAGCTTTACTCTGCATCTAACCCCGTGCTGTACCTGTCCTGGGAGTGTTTGATGGGACAGTGTAGAGGGAGCTTTACTCTGTATCTAACCCCGTGCTGTACCTGTCCTGGGAGTGTTTGATGAAACAGTGTAGAAGGAGGTTTACTCTGTATCTAACCCTGTGCTGTACCTGTCCTGGGAGTGTTTGATGGGACAGTTTAGAGGGAGCTTTACTCTGTATCCATCTCTGAGCTGTGCTTATCCTGGGAGTGTTTAATGGGACAATGTTAAGTGCTCCAGCACCAAAATATATTATCTTGAATTATATGGATATAATGTACAAAATGAGGCAGTATTTCTTTTTTTCAATATAAATTTAGAGCACCCAATTATTTATTTTTTTCTAGTTAAGGGGCCAATTTAGCGTGGCCAATCCACCTAGCTTGCACATCTTTGGGTTGTGGGGGTGAAACCCACGCAAACATGGGGAGAATGTGCAAACTCCACACGGCCAGTGATCCGGGGCCGGGATTCGAACCCTGGCCCTCAGCGCCGCAGTCTCAGTGCAAATTCTGCGCCACATGCCGCCCTGAGTACAGTATTTCTAAACTGTTTGCTCCCTGCTGCCTGCAGGGTGAAGTTGGGGGAGATGTGTTGGCGGGGGGGGGGGGGGGGGAGAGAATATGTGACCCCCTCTGCTCACCCGCATCCAGCCACCAGTTGTGTTTTGTACGGCAATAGCAGAGATTGGTCGGCATTCGACCCCCCAAAGGGACAAGTGGTGTACAGCCACACGAGATTGAGCAGAGGTAGTAAAGCCTGGGGACAGACTAGCCAATGTAATGGAGCCTCACGAGGTGAATGGCACCCTGCAGCTCACTGATCAAGAATACTGACCTTGGCTTTGTTATATTCCTCTTTGGTAATATGTCATCACTCTTTGCTTTATATATCCAGAATGGTCTGATGGTGTGATACTCGAGAACCCACCAATCTTCAACTCAAAGCAAAATAGATTTAATGAATAAGAAATTGATTAATGTTGAGTTTGTACACACTTAATTACAGAACTATAACTAGTGATCAAGTAATTCAGAATAAAGTATTAACTATTTTAACTACACGTAACCATGCTACTATCTATCTCTCTAATACTCTGCTGTTTAGTCACTCCTGATTCAAAGAGACACAAGATCCTTTGAGTTCTCATATTTATACATGAATCTAGTGCTGCCATCTAGTGGTTATCTCACACTGTGATGTAGTCATTAACCCTTTATATGTCTCGATCTCTCTATATCACTACAGGCTTGTGCTCACTAAAGGACTACATTATAAATAAAATGAGGTGTTAGCCCAGCTGGGATGACCGAATGGATTGTAGCTAAGCCGCAGTCGTCTTTAAGGTCTTGAGCTGGGGGGTGAGTGGCCGCCATTTTAGGCGGACACATTGGGCGGGAATCCCAGAGTTTTACACCATCATCCCCCGATATCACTCTCTGGAGCACATAGTGTTTGGCAGCCTTCTGTCTTGTGAGATGATAGCTTGTGCCTTGGTGGTCAATTCTGTGTTAAACATCAGCTGGTGTAACTCACGAGTCGCACTCTGCGTGATGATCTCTGCTGTATTTACTGCGGAGAGAGATAGTGCTCCGAGATGCTGACAGACCTCCGCTCTGCTCCCAACCAGTTCCTGCCTGCCTCTTCCAGTTCCCTTTCCCACGGGTGACTGTCTCCCAGTGCTCTGGATCCTTATCCGGCAGGTTCATAGCTAGCCTTTTAAAAGAAATATATGTATTCAAGTTTTCAGCTGATTTTCAACAAAACCCCCTCCCCCTACAGAAAAAAGAAACAAGAACACAACGCGCAGTAATTATACATAGGGATTTCCCCAAAATACAATAGCCCCCCCATATAACAATAAGAACACAAATCAGGAAACACCCCACCCCAACCCAACGCCACCCCAAGAGGAAACCCCCTCCCCCCCCCCCCCCCCCCCCCCCGGGTTGCTGCTGACCTCCTCCTAACGCTCCACGAGAAAGTCTAGGAACGGTTGCCACCGCCTGAAGAACCCCCGCACCAACCCTCGCAAGGCAAACTATCCTCTCCACCTTGATGAACCCAGCCATGTCTTTAATCCAAGCTTCCACGCTCGGGGGCTTGCATCCTTCCACAGTAGCAAAATCCTCCGTCGGGCTACCAGGGACGCAAAGGCCAGAATATCGGCCTCTTTCGCCTCCTGCACTCCCGGCTTGTCCGATACCCCAAATAATGCTACCCCCCAGCTCGGCTTGACCTCGGTGTTCACCACCTTGGACATAGTCCTCACAAAGCCCCTCCAAAATCCATCTAGCGCCGGGCACGTCCAGAACATATGGGCGTGATTAACTGGGCTCCCCGAGCACCTCACACATCTGTCCTCCACCCCAAAGAACCTACTCAACCTCGCCCCTGTCATATGCGCTCTGTGAACAACTTTAAACTATCAGGCTGAGCTGGACGCAAGAGGAGGAAGAATTAACCCTGCTCAGGGCATCAGCCCACAACCCCTCATTGATCTCCTCCCCGAGCTCCTCCTCCCACTTGCCCTTCAGCTCCTCCACCGAGGCCTCCTCCTCCTCTTGCAGCTCCTGGTAAATCGCCGAGACCTTGCCTTCTCCAACCCATACCCCTGAGATCACCCTGTCCTGAATCCCACGTGCTGGAAGCAGCGGGAATTCTCTCGCCTGCCGTTTCACAAACGCCCTCACCTGCATATACCTGAAAGCGTTCCCTGGGGGGTAGCCCAAATTTCTCCTCCAGCACCCCTAGGCTCACAAACGCCCCATCAATGAACAGGTCCCCCATTCTTTTGATCCCTGCCCGATGTCAGCTCAGAAACTCCCCATCCATCCTTCCCGGAATGACCGATGGGTCTCTCGAATCAAGGCTCCCATCTCGCCCCAGTGTCGCCTCCACTGCCCCCAGGTCTCCAGAGGCGCCGCCACCACCGGACTCGTGGTGTACCTTGTCGGCGGGAGCGGCAGCGGTGCTGTCACCAGCGCCCTCAGACTCGTGCCCTCACAGGACGCCATCTCTAGCCTCTTCCACGCTGCCCCCGCTCCCTCGATTACCCACTTACGAATCATTGCCACATTGGCTGCCCAATAATAGCCACATAGGTTCGGCAACGTCAGCCCCCCTCTGCCCCTGCTACGCTCCAAAAACACCCTCTTCACCCTTGGGGTCTTATTCGCCCACACTAATCCCATGATGCTCCTGCTTACCCGTTTGAAAAAGGCCTTGGGGATCAAAATGGGAAGACACTGGAACACAAAGAGAAACCTCAGAAGGACCGTCATTTTAATCGACTGCACCCTACCCGCTAGTGAGTGGCAACATATCCCATCTTTTAAAATCCTCCTCCATCTGCTCCACTAGCCGCGTCTAATTGAGCTTATGCAGGGCCCCCCAACTCCTAGCTACCTGGATCCCCAGGTACCGAAAGTTCCTTTGCGCCCTCTTCAACGGAAGCTCGTCTATCCCCCTTTCCTGGTCCCCTGGATGCACCACAAAGAGCTCGCTCTTCCCCGCGTTGAGTTTATACCCCGAAAAGTCCCCAAACTTCCTAAGGATCCGCATGGCCTCCGCCGTCCCCTCCACTGGGTCCGCAATATATAACAACAGGTCATCGGCGTACAACAACACCCGGTGTTCCTCCCCCCCCCCCCCACACACCCCCAACCCCACACCCCCCCCCCCCCCCCCCACCCCCACACACCCCCAACCCCACCCCCCCCCACCCCCCCACTGAACCAATCCCTTCCAGTTCCTGGACTACCTCAGTGCCGTGGCCAACAGCTCAATTGCCAGGGGGATAAGGGACAAACCTGCCTCGTCCCCCGGTACAACTGAAAGTACTCCGACATCCGCCGGTTCATAGCCACACTCGCCACAGGGGCTTTGTATAGTAACCTGACCCAACTTATTAACCCTTCCCCGAACCCAAACCTCCGCAACACTTCCCAAAGATACTCCCACTCCACCCGATCGAAGGCCTTCTCCGCGTCCATAGCCGCCACTACCTCCGTTTCTCCCTCCACCGAGGGCATCATAATCACATTGAGGAGCCTCCGCACATTAGTATTCAGCTACCCTACCCTTCACAAATCCCGTCTGGTCCTCATGGATCACCCCCGGGACACAGTCCTCAATTTTCGTGGCCAAAACCTTCGCCAGCAACTTTGCATCAACATTGAGGAGCGAGATCGGTCTATACAACCCACATTGCAATGGGTCCTTGTCCCGCTTCAAAATCAAAGAAATCAGCGCCCTGGGCATTGTCGGGGGCAAGGTCCCCCTCTCCCTCGCCTCATTAAAAGTTCTCACCAGCAACGGGCCCAGCATGTCCAACTTCCTGTAAAATTCAACCGGGAACCCATCCGGCCCCGGGGCCTTCCCCGCCTGCATGCTCCCCAATCCTTTAACCAGCTCCTCCAGCCCAATCGGTACCCCCAGCACAACCACCTGCTCCTCCTCCACCCTCAGGAACCTCAGCTGATCTAGGAATGGTCGCATCCCCTCCTCCCCCACCGGGGGTTCAGACCTATACAGATCCCCATAGAAGTCCCTAAATACCTCGTTTATTTTCACCGCACTCCGCACCGTGTTCGCCCCTTTATCCCTAACTCCACCAATCTCCCTCGCTGCCTCCGTCATACGAAGCTGATGTGGCAGCATCCGACTCGCCTTCTCCCCATACTCATGTGCCGCCCCTTGCGCTTTTCTCCACTGCGCCTCTGCTTTCTCCGTAGTCAGTAAGTCGAATTCCGTTTGGAGGTTCCGTCGCTCCCTCAGTAGCCCCTCCTCGGGGGGCCTCTGCATAGCTCCTGTCCACCCTTAATATCTCCCCCACCAGTCTCTCCCCCTCTCTCTTCTCCCTATGGGCCCTAATGGAAATTAGCTCCCTCCTAACCACCGCCTTCAATGCCTCCGAGACTCCCCCCACCTGCACCTCCCCATTGTGTTCGTAGCTAGCTTGCTGGCACTTAATGCACATGCAGCAGATCGTGGGCAGGATGCTGACGCCGAAATCGTGAAACGCGATTGGGCGGAGAATCGGTTCCGATGCCCAAATCATGGTGGGCACCGGTTTGACGCCAAATCGCGATTCTGTCAATGCGTACCTGAAGGCACGTACAGTAAACGTGGTTTCCATATCATTAGGGGTCCAGACCAATTCACCGGGGCCTCCGCGATTCTCCTCCTCCGAGGGGCCCAGATTCCGACGGCATGATTCACTTGTGCTTTTAAAAATCATGAAACCGGCATTGTGTATGCTGAGGGAGGGAGAGGGGGCACGGCAAGTGCCCAGCATTGCCATAGTTTGCTGCCATTTGTGCAGCTGGCCAGGGGGAGCGGCGGGGGCGTGACCAGGAGGTGGGCTGTGGGGTCGGGTGGACGTACACGGAACACCATTGCTGCAGCCGGCAAGGCAACCATGCAGCTGTGTACGCCGCTGACTGCCCATTGTGAAATTAGACCACAGGTCATATGGGTGTTCCCCAGGCCACCCCCGAGGTGTGTGTGGGGATTGGAATCTGTAGATGCAGCTCCCGAATCACGCACTGCTTCTCATTGGAATCGATTGTGTTCCACGTGGCGCTGGTGCTATCTCCTCCACAGTCGCTGAATCTGTCCAGGTTCGGCGCCAGTTTTGCTGTCGTGAAAGTCCATGAATTCTGCATTGGCTTCAACAGAAACAGAGGATCCCGCCCACGTGACTCTGAGACTTCACCAGAGAGTAAAATACAATGAAGGGTTGTGTGGGTAGAGAGTGTGCGGTAAAACCAGTGTGAATCCCTCACCCTTTCCTGTCAGTTTTGAACAGCCCCTCCCTCAAACATGGTCACAAACACCCCCTACCTTTCCTCAAACCCCCCCCCCCCCCGCAGAGTGCCTTAACTCTTATTTATCTAATCGCAGGAAGTCGTACAGGTCACCCAACCATGCTGCTACCCCCGGTGGCGATGCCGACCGCCATTCCAGTAAGATTAACCACCGTGCAATCTGAGAGGCGAAGGCCCCAACATCGGCCTTCCCCATCTCCATGGGGCTTCTCTGAAACCCCAAATATAGCTACCAAAGGGTCCGGGTCCACTCCCTCCTCCACTATCCTGGCGAAGACCGCGAACACTCCCTCCCAGAATCTTCCCAATTTTTCACAACCCCAAAACATATGCGCGGGATTCGCTGACCCCCCATCCACACCTCTCACACTCATCTGCTACCCCCTGAAAGAATCCACTCATTCTCGCCCGAGTCATATGCACCCCGAGCACCACCTTAAACTGTATCAGGCTCATCCTTGACACGCAGTGCCTCACTCCATACTCTCCAATTGATCTCCCCTCCAAAGTCCGCTATCAGGTGGATCTTTCAGATTCAGTCTCGGGAGGAGATCCATCCTCCAGCCTCAGCATGGACTGCATGTTCCTGGAGATCCATCTTTTTCAGGAGTTCCATTCGCTTTCCTCAAGGGTGGGGCAGTCAATTTGGGGGCCTTTTAAATATGATGGCGGGAACGTGTACAACCAAACCCGCCACATCACTGAATGTGTAATTAATGAGGTCGGGATCTGGAGATATGGTGTGGTTTCCTGTCATCCTCCGCAGTGGGAAGCACTCCCCGCCCCCACCGCTGCCACGAGACTTAGTCCCAGCTGGGAGAATTCCACCTGTAATGAAAGGTATAAATATGTACAATAGCATAATTGTTTTATTAACATGAGCACGCTCACTCCTTGGGAGCTTGAAATGCAGAATTTGCTTGTGATATCCTGCGCCATCCCGATTGAGTCGATTGTTGTCGCGTTAAAAGCTGAAGTCGTGGAACACATGAGCAGAAACTCCCATAAGTCTGTTTGCTGCAGTGTACCCAATTCCAAAGAAGAGCCATTCGACTTGAAATGTTAACTCTCTCTCCACAGATGTTGCTGGACCTGCTGAGTCCTAGCACTTCCTGTTTTTACTTCTATCTGTCCACATTATGCATTTAAACATTTCAGCTTTTAATGAAAGGGGAACAAACTCGGGTTGAAGCTGTAGCAGGACTAGGTTTAGGAGAGTAATGTAGAGAAAATTTAATAAATAAGGCTGGCTCTTGGAGGGAGATAGATTATCATAGAATTTACAGTGCAGAAGGAGGCCATTCGGCCCATCGAGTCTGCACCGGCTCCTGGAAAGAGCACACTACCCAAGGTCAACACCCCCACCCTATCCCCATAACCCAGTAACCCCACCCAACACTAAGGGCAATTTTGGACACTAAGGGCAATTTATCACGACCAATCCACCTAACCTGCACATCTTTGGACTGTGGGAGGAAACCAGAGCACCCGGAGGAAACCCACGCACACACGGGGAGGATGTGCACACTCCGCACAGTCGGTGACCCAAGCCGGAATCGAACCTGGGATCCTGGAGCTGTGAAGCAATTGTGCTATCCACAATGCTACCATGCTAGGTGGTTGCTGTGGTGATATGCATCATTGTAGATACACAAGGGGTTAATGTAAGTCCACATAGCTGGACACTAGAGGGAGCACCAGAGACATGACACACAGACACTCAACCAATAGGTCAGTAAGATAGGATACGACCAATGGGCATTCATGATACACACAGAGGTGATACTACCACAGGGGGGCATTACACCAACCCATATATAAAGGACACAGCACACATGATCTTCCTCTTTCCAGTGGAGACCCTCAGTGAGTACAGATACAGGGTTGATTGAACATCACACCCACCGCGTGGATTGTAACAGACCGGTTCGTCAGTCTGAGTAGCTATAGCAGGATTAACAGTTGAGGCGAATCCGAGTAAGAGAATTGTAAATAGTTTAATAAACGTGTTGAAGTTATCTTCACGTCTGAACCTTCCTTTGTCAGAATGAACATCAAGGAAGCAGCTTATGCTACGCCAAGAGCATAACAAGACAGTTGCATGGTCTGTGGAGGAAAATGGAGAATCGCCGCCTGCATCTTATCACAAAAACCTCCATCCGCCAACAAACCCAAGTCAAACCTCCACCCCAGGCTCTGCTCTCGTCCCGATCTCAACTGAATCTCCAGCCAGTGGGGCGCACAGTCCGAGATAACTATCCCACATACTTTGCCCCCTCCACCCCAACCAACATCTTCCGACTCACTACAACGTTGTCAATCATCGAATACACCTTGTGGATGTGTAAAAAGAAGGAATACTTCCTTCCCCCGGGTTTTGAAAACTCCATGGGTACACCATACCCATCCTCTCCATAACCCCCGCCCCCTCCCCCCCCCCCCCCCCCCCCCCAGCTCCCTCACCATTCGTACCCTCCCTATCGACCTGGGGCTCGACCTATCGGCTCCAGGACACAGTTAAAATCTCCTCCCACGATCAACTGGTGGCCAATCCAGGATTGCTGCCAGCAACCCCCTCCTAAAACCCACATCATC